>NC_136499.1:49727081-50064581 GCF_053919585.1 Euprymna scolopes | reverse complement strand
CACACACACACACACACACACACACACACACACACACACACACACACACACACACACACACACACACACACACACACACACACACACACACACACACACACACACACACACACACACACACACACACACACACACACACACACACACACACACACACACACACACACACACACACACACACACACACACACACACACACACACACACACACACACACACACACACACACACACACACACACACACACACACACACACACACACACACACACACACACACACACACACACACACACACACACACACACACACACACACACACACACACACACACACACACACACACACACACACACACACACACACACACACACACACACACACACACACACACACACACACACACACACACACACACACACACACACACACACACACACACACACACACACACACACACACACACACACACACACACACACACACACACACACACACACACACACACACACACACACACACACACACACACACACACACACACACACACACACACACACACACACACACACACACACACACACACACACACACACACACACACACACACACACACACACACACACACACACACACACACACACACACACACACACACACACACACACACACACACACACACACACACACACACACACACACACACACACACACACACACACACACACACACACACACACACACACACACACACACACACACACACACACACACACACACACACACACACACACACACACACACACACACACACACACACACACACACACACACACACACACACACACACACACACACACACACATCCAAATAGAAAGAAGTTAATAATAAAGTGAAAAACTATAGAAATTTGTCCGTTACAAAATGACTGAGGAACCAAAAATATCGTTTTCCAAATCACAATATTTTCATATAAAAACACGAATAACGTAAAATACTACTACGAACAGCTTTATAATACCAAACTCATTATAATATGCACAAAAACGCATTCAATAAAAAAATATGATTTAGAATATCACCAATGTACGATTACTAAAAGCTCAAAGTAGCCGTACACTCGACAATATTCAAGTGGAAAATATTATGAATGGCCATGCAAATATTTAGACCGATACATGTAGTCTGTGTTTAAATGAGAAGTTAGTAATTGAAAATTTTAAAGATACCACAATTGACTTACTTGTAGAAGCAAAACAGCGAGTACTTTTCAAAATAGAATAGACTTCTATACGATAACCAAATAAATAATTACACATATTATGAATAAGTAATTAAAAAAAAATTACCGAATAAAAATTTACATTAAATAAATCCCAGAAAAACTAATAAGTAAAAAAAAAAATATTTTCTTTTTATTTTATAACTTGTATAAGATCATACATTAATTTTACCTAATTAATATGTGTTATGATTAAACAAAAATGGGTGTCAAATAAAGGTCAGTAAAAGCTTTGTTTGGGTTTGGTTATTGCACAGTTAATGTATTAATACGATAGCATGTGTGTTATTTTCTTTGTCACACTTACATTTTTAATCGCGTGCAAGCGACTCTATAAGTCTATAGGTCGGTCGGTCGGTCGGTCGGTTTGTCCGTAACACTTTTGTGCTTGGCTTTTTTGGTTAAGATCAAAGGTCTGTTGTTAATAGATGCTGTTCTTAGCTTTTTAAGCTTTTCTTGGCCTTTTGGCCAACTGTTCCGGCCGATACTGCAAGCAAAGACCATATGTGGGGGCAACCCCACGTATAAGATTGTGTCAATGTAGGGGCAACCCTTTATACCAATTGTCACTAACCAGCTCCCCTACTCCCCGGGGAGTTGGTCTCCATTTCCCCTTCACTCCTCACATTAAAAATCGACCTTGTGCCTAATTTGCTCGGTGGGGGAGCAAATAAATACCCTTTTCTGGATCTTTTGGCCAAGATCAAAATGTAGTATCTGTTCCGGCAGATACTGCAAGCAAAGACCATATGTGGGGTCAACCATACATATGACTTTGGTCAATGTAGGGGAAACTCTTCATACCAATTGTCACTATCCAGCTCATCTACTCCCCGGGGAGCTGGTCCCTATTTTCCCTTCACTCCTCACATTAAAAATCAGCCTTGTGCCTAATTTGCTCCGTGGAGGAGCAAATAAACACCCTTTTCTTGGCCTTTAGGCCAAGATCAAAGTGTAGTATCTGTTCTTACTACATGCTGTACTTATGCTTGTAACTTTGTGATATAAATTGGGGGGAGTCACTTTTCTGTATTAATTTTATGCAAAATGATCACCCACTTTACAACCGGTCATTCTCAAAGCCATTCAAGTCAGTCTCCAGATCATTCAAGTTGTTTTTGAAGGATTTTAGTTATTTTTAAAGTCATGTAATTCATCCTTAATTTATTAAAGTCATTCTAAGTCATTTACTTTTTATTTATTTAAGTCATTTCAGCCCATTTTTCGGTCATTTTAGTTCATCTTTAAGAATATCATGTAAATCCTACATTCACGCATTCATTCATTACTCGAGAGCACGCGACGAATGGCTATCGGCCTTGTTTTCTTCCGAGTGACTGTCGTTTAATTGCCATGACCTTTAATTTATTTTTATAAATAGTTTTATTAACAATTTTCATAAGTTTTGGTTTCGGTTTCGCTTATAGCTGATGGCAACCAAACACACACACACACACACACACACACACACACACACACACACACACACACACACACACATACAAACATATATATATATATATATATTTATTATTTTTCTTCATAAGATTTGGCTTCGGTTTCGATTCAAGCTGATGCACCCAAGTCATCTGGATATATATTTTTTTATTTTTTGAATAATAATTTTATGATATACAGGAATCGATACAAAATTCATATATAATAATATATATGAAATCTAAAGAAATTAAAATATCATATTTAAGCGTATTTTACGACCAGACAACGCCGGGCGTCCCTGCTAGTGAAAATGAGTAAATGATTAAAAGTAATATCAACAAATCTGGTTGGTTTAATAGCTACAGTAAGCACTGCTTATGGAAGCAATCACAAATAAAAAAATCTGAGCATTTAGTCTGGTGATTTACTGTTGTAATGAAAAATAAACTTCTCTGTGTAGCTTACTTGTCATAGACAACATTTAACACTACTACCAATATACTATCTTGCATATTAATATTATATGTGTGCATACATTAAATAGTTATATATATATATATATATATATATATATATTTAATTATAGTAAAAAACTAATTATATATATATAATTCTCTCTCTATATATGTAGAAATATATATTTAATTATAGTAAAAACTAATTATATATATATATATATATATATATATATATATATATATAGAGAGAGAGAGAGAGAGAGAGAGAGATAGATAGATAGATATAACCACTCTCTCCCTGACTTTCATTTGCGGATAAAGGCCAAAATAGATTATCTTATATATGCTGATGACACCACACTCTATAGCAGGCACGACAGAAAAACAAATGAACATATATCTAAAGTAATGGCAGAAACACTAGAGGATGACCTCCAATCAGTAGTGGAATGGGGACAAAAATGGATGGTCACGTTCAATGCCGCCAAGACAAAACTGGTTTCATTCAGTAATCACAAGAAACCTTCTCTACCACCTATAGCAATGGCCAACGACTCTTAATCTGAGAGTACGTCTCTCAAGATCCTTGGCCTAACGTTCACAGGAAACATGAGCTGGAACAATTACATCGAGAGCATTGCCAGGGCCGCTGCGAGGAAGGTGGGCTCTCTCTACCGTACTAGAAAACTTCTAACACCCGAAAGTATCCTGTACCTCTACAAGGCCACTATTCGCCCATGCATGGAATACTGCTGTCATATTTGGGCTGGTGCATCGGCTACTAGTCTCTCGCTCCTTGACAGGGTTCAAAAGAGAGTCGCAAATCTGATAGGCCCTAAACTGGCATCTAAACTTCAGCCTCTGTCCCATCGTCGAAACGTTGCATCCCTCTGCCTGTTCTACAAGTATTATAATGGTGAATGATCTGATGAACTGCAATCACTTGTGCCCCCACGACGTAAACACCCTCGAGAGACCCGACAAGCTGCAAAATCCCACCCCCACACTGTAGAGATCCCTAGATGTAAAAGATCTTTCTACTCCAGTAGTTTCTTCCCCAGAAATGCTAGACTTTGGAATTCCATTCCAGGTCACTGCTTCCCCAACTGTACTGACTTGCATAAGTTCAAGTGCAACGTGAACCAACATCTCGCTGCCCAAATCCCTACATAGTACCCCAGTAGATGTTTCCCCTGATAGTAGCCCCCTACACCAAAGTGGCAATGTGCCTTGTTTGGGGTGAAAATGTAATAAAAAAAAAATTTAAAAAAAAAAAAAAAACACCCCTTTTTGGGTGCACAGTATCATAAAAATCTAGACACCTCGAAAGCATGTGGACCCGATCTCATTCCGGCTGTGCTATTAAAAAAAAATGCTCCGCTGAGGTTGTTTCAGTTCTCTCCAAACTTTACAACAAATGCCTTAACGAATCTTGCTTTCCTGACTGCTGGAAAACTGCTTCTCTGGTACTAGTTTTCAAGAATTCTAGCGAAGGAACTGACATATTAAATTATCTCCCCGTTAGCCTCCTCCCGCTATTCGCCAAAATATTTGAGTCAATAATAAATCAAGCTCTAGTTCATCACCTTACAGCTGCTAACCTTCTGACCGACCATCAATATGGATTTAGGCAAGCCCGTTCCACATCAGATATCATAACTGTAATCCCTTAACGTATATGCCATTCATTGGACAAAGCAGGGCAGAGTAGAGTAGTAACCCTGGATATATCTAAGGCTTTTGACAGGGTTTAGCACGATGGTCTTCTAAGGAATATCTGACCATATGGTATCTTTAGAAGAATACATAACGTAATAAAATCCTTCTTAAGTCAGAGGTTGTCCTCGACGGTCGTACATCTAAACAATATAATATACGAGGGGCGCGCAATAAGTAATGCCCCTGACCCACTTCCCATAGCAGTAGAGCAACGAAACTTCGAACAGTTATTAGTCTTTCTCTACATAGGGACCACCTAGAGTTATGCATTTCTCCCATCGTTTGATGCAGCTCTGGAGACCGTTTTTGTAGAACACTCCAGGTTGGTCCTCCAACCACGACGTGACTTCAGAAATCAAGGCTGCAACATCGCTTTCCTTTCAAAACAACTTCATGGTTGGGAAGATGTGGAAGTCAGAGGGTGCAAGGTCAGGAGAGTAGGGAGGATGGGCAAGGATTTCATAACCACACGCTCGTGCTTCTGATCTGTCGACATGCGAGTTGTGTAGCGGAGCGTTGTCCTGCAGGAGGAGAGTACCTTTGCTGATCTTGCCCCGCCTCTTGATTTTGATAGCTTTCCTTAATTTTTTCAAACGTGGAGTATAATAGGCTCCTATAATTGTGGTACCCTTTGGCAGAAAATCTGTCATCACCACTCCGTCCTGGTCCCAGCAGACTGTCAGCATGACCTTGCTAGCGGAGGGCTGCACTCTTGCCTTCTTTGGAGGTGATGAGTCCAAATGCTTCCACTGCATTGACTGGGCTTTGGTCTCTGGATCATAGTGATGGACCCAGGTTTCATTCTGTGTAATCAGTCTTTTGAAAAACTTTGACTCATCTTCTTGGCACATCTCCAAATCCATCCTCGAGCACTCGACGCATTCTCGCTTCTGGGATGATGTGAGCAACCTGGGAATCCATCTGGCAGACACCTTATGCATATGCAAATAGTCATGAATGATAGTTTCCACAGGCCCTGTACTAATCTTGACATCTTGGGCTATTTAGCGAATAGTAATGCGCCGATCTTCCAAAATGGCAGCCTCAACTTGACGGACAGATGCCTCATCAATTGCAGAAGGGGGGCGACCAGGTCTAGGAGCTGTTTCCACAGACTTCCGGCCATGTTTGAATTCATGATGCCAGCGTTTTACAAGGTTATATGATGGGGCATTATCACCATAAGTTTCTTTCATTTCATCAAAAGTCTCATGTGGTGTGCATCCTTTCAAATAATAAAAAAAAATAACCGGATCACTGGTCGACATTCAACAGGCTCCATTTTACACCTGACTCAGTTCAAACACCTGTAAAACGGAAGCCACAATAAGTTCAGGGCTGTAATTTGCCACAGTACCCGTAGAGATATAAATCATGGCACATACAAAATTTCAGCTAGATCAGACAACTGGAAGTGGGTCAGGGGCATTACTTATTGAACGCCCTCATAAATGCGGGAGTACCTCAGACCTTTATTATTCTTAATATTTATACATGACTTCGCTGAGAAAATCGTATATGAGGAGGGTATATTTACTGATGACACCACGCTCTATAACAGACGCGAGAGGAAAACAAATTAACACGTATATAAGGAAATTGCAGAAACACTAGAGGAAGACCTCTAGTCTGTAGTTGGATGAGGACCAAAATAGATGGTCACATTCAATGATGCTAAGACAAACTTGATTTCCTTCAATAATTACAAGAGACCTTCTCTACCACGAATAGCAATGACCAAAAGCACATTACCTGAAAGTACTTCCTTTAAACTCCTCGGCCTAACATTCACAGGAACATAAGTTGGAACAGATACTGCGAGGAAGGTGGGCTCTCTCTACCGTGCTAGAAAGCTACTTACAACTGAAATTATCCTGTACCTCTATAAGGCTACCATTCACTCATGTATGGAGTACTGTTGTCACATTTTGGCTGATGCATCTGCTACTAGTCTCTTACTCCTGGACAGGGTTAAAAAAAAGTCGCCAACTTGATAGGTCCTGAACTGTCATCTAAGCTTCAGTCTCTGTCCCATCAACGAAATGCTTCATCCCTCTGCCTATTCTACAAGTATTTTAATGGTGAATGCTCTGACGAACTACAAGCACTTTATAGCCGCAACGTAAATATTCTCAACAAACCCAATAAGCATCTAAATCCCACCGCTACACAGTAGACATCTCTAGGTGTAAGAAAGCCTTCTACTCCAATAATTTCTTCCTAAGAACTGCAAGACTTTGTTAATTCCTTCCGGGACTTTGCTTTCCCAACTGTACTAAACTTAACTTAAAATGTAATGTGAACAGACATCTTGCTGCTCATCTCCCTTCATAATATCCCTGCAACTTATGTCCTCAATAGTAGCCCCCTACTTCAAAGTGGAACTGTGCCTTGTTTGGAGTGAAAATTGAAACACACACACACACACACACACACACACACACACACACACACACACACACACACACACATATATATTTATATTAATCGTGACACATTGCACTGATAATTCCTGAAAGGATGAAACACTCGTATCTGTAAGTAGTTAATAATTATTATAGTAAATAATTATGTCAGCTCCTTTAAGAAACTCGTTCCGGATTGTTGAGTGCTTTCAGTTGAAATAAAGTCGGTCAATTTAGCTCTGATGCAAAGATCATCATATAATGATTAGATTACTCTGACAAACGTTAAAAAACATTTAAAAATAAATGTTCACATTTCAACAGCATTTATCGCGGTTAACGGTAGCCGAATGGATTAGGTCTTTGCTAATGAAGCCAGAGATGGCTTTTGCTGCAGGGTTCGAATCTATCGAGCGGTGTTAATCGTGACACCCTGCACTGATGATTTCCGAAAGGATGCAATACAAGTGTCTGTAGATATTTAATAATTATTAATGAAT
Source organism: Euprymna scolopes (assembly GCF_053919585.1). NCBI lineage: Eukaryota > Metazoa > Mollusca > Cephalopoda > Sepiida > Sepiolidae > Euprymna > Euprymna scolopes. The sequence goes on along the minus strand of NC_136499.1, from coordinate 50,056,778 downwards.
ATTTGTTTTAGTAAATAATTATATATATATATATATATATATATATATATTAGCTTGACAAGAAGGTTCTTCCGGAATTTTTATTTCAAATGATGTATTTTTCAAATAAGTTTTCGTTATATTACCTTTATTTATATATAATTGTAATGAGCGTTTTTCACTCTATCTAATTGTTTAAATTATAATTGTTTTAAAACAATTATTTCTTCAGAACGTTGAATGAAAAATCGAAAACAAAGAGCAAATTCGCACAATTTTCTTATTTCAATTCAAGCAAGGCCGAAAAACTTCTGAAAAACCTCGCGATATCAACGAAGCTTTCGGTTCAGGAACAACTACTGAACGCACAGCACAATAGTGGCTTAAAAAATTTGGCGACGGCGAGAGTCTTGAAGATGATGAGCATAGTGGTAAGCCATTGGATGTTGACAACCATCAATGAAGAGCCTTAGTCGATACCAATCCACGTACAACTGATCGAGAACTTGCTTCTGAATTAGAAGTAACGTATACGACGATTTCCAACCACCTGAGAGTGATTGGGAAAACGAAAAACTTGATAAATGGGTGCTTCACAAATTGAATCACAACCAAAACAAACGCTGTTATGAAGTGTCTTCATACCCTCTTTTGCGCAACGAGAACGACTCGTTTCTCGACTGGGTTGTGACTCGCGATGAAAAATGGGTCCTTCTCGACAACCGGCGAGGTTTAGCTCAGTGGTTATACGACGACGAAGCTCCGCGACACTTTCCGAAGCCAGAGTAGCACCAAAAGAAAGTCATGCCCAGTGTTCGGTAGTCTGCGACCGGTCTCAGTTAAAAATAAGAGATTTTACTTTTGAAACTATATATGTTCAATAGAACTCCGGGATACGGTGGTCCTAGGATACCTTTTTTTCTTTTCGGTTACCATGTGGAATGCGATGTTTGTCCGGCCCCTGATTACAGTATTTGCCCGCCTTACGGTGTTATTTATAATGTTATTTGATTATATACATGTGTATTATATACCGTACAGTATTTTGTTACTAATTTTTAATGTCGTATCCCAAGGGTGCTACTACATCTATAATATAAAGCTAAATGTGTGTGTGTGTGTGTGTAGTCACGAATAGGCTCCTATATGGTTGACTATTTTAAAAAAATGATTACATATAATGATAGAAGATATATCGAGACACAGTAATGTGTATGTTTGATCTGGTAGAACGGTGATTCATTAAAATTGTGGGGTCTGCGTTCGCGCCTGGTCCACAAAGTATGGAAATAAAAAAATTAAAAATGAAAAAAATACGTTTACAAGTGTTTTTGATATAGATGTACATAAGAATACTTTGATAAGTATGTTTTAACTTAAACAGGGATGGCATAATAAAATTGTGGGGTCTGTGTTCGCGCCTGGCCTCCATAGAATGGAAATAGGCACAAACTTTAATAAAGACTTTTCATATCTATCTGCGTAAGTATACTTTGATAATTATGTTTCAGTTTGAAGAAATATGGTATAATAAAATTATGGGGTGTTCGTTCGCACATGACCTCCATAGAATGGAAATATGACACAAAGTTTAACAAGGTTTTTTTTATATAGATCCACAGAATATTATGATAAGTGTTTCAGTGTGAACAGGTATGGTATAATAAATTATGGGGTTTATCTATTTTATTTTTACTCTCATCATATTTTGCTTTGGTTTTGATAACCCCAAATTCAACCCAAATTTACAACCCTTCCTTTTCATAACCTATCATATTTTAATAAATCAGAGTCCATTTTCTGTAGGCTTTTTTTGAACCCAGTAAACGACAGGTACTTTTGCTGATATATATATATATATATATATATATATATATATATATATATATATATATATATATAGTTAGAACCTCTGATGAGCTGTGAAACATCGAAACAGTGCTGTATGTGGAGGACTATAATGCTCCCTATCTTGGGTAGAGCATATTGGTGATATAAGTGATATACAAATTACCATTAGCGTATGAAGCGATGCTTTTTGGGTATACAAATTAAGCTTAGATATTTGGAAAATATCAAAACACTGTTAATTTACTACTCGGATAGCAGCAGTCGAATAGCGCAACGGGCAGAAGCCCCCGCTGTCATATAGGCGGTCGGGTTTCGATCCTGGCTTGAGTTAGTTGCTTGTCAAGCTGCACTGATGAACTGTGAAACAGCAAAACAGTAAAGTATGTGGATGACTATATGTATATATATATATATATATATATATATATATATATATATATATATATATATATATATATATGGTGAACACATAACTCGGTTTGTTTCTTTTTATTTCTCTCTCTCTATATATCTATATCTATATCTATATCTATATCTATATATATATATATATATATATATATATATATATATATATATAACATTTATTTTATATAGATAAGATTGATTCTCATGGGAATCAATTGCCAAAACTATATGAAGCTCAATATTTTGCATTAAAACATTTGCATACGATAGAGTTACAAACCAATAAAATGGCAGGCCATCCAAGTTTGTTTCTGAACATTTCATTTTTTAAAATTTTTTAGGAATCGCGTTTTGGCTTGTATCATCCTTTTTTTTTTGTCTATTAATTTTCTGAACATTTTTTGAGTGTTTCGTTGCATGAATTTTCACTTTGATATTGTACAGTTTTCATCTGACAACTGAATCGTCATATGATATCTATGATATCTTTAATTTGTTCAACTGTAACAGCATGGACGGTTATATGCAAATACCGAACCGTGAGCGAAATGATGTGACGGTAAAGAAAAAGAAAACTATAAAAAGAGAATGCATGTTCGAGAAGATGATCATGTTAGAGACATGGATGACGTTCGAGAGCATGTTCGAGAAGACGATCACGTGAGAGACGTAACAGCTGTAACCAAAAGTCACATGTGGCGGGGGGATGAGGGAATAAATCTTGCTGTACGACAAAAAAAATAAAAAGCGAGTTAAAGTTCTTTTCTATTGTTGTTTAATTTACGACTGAGGCTACAACGTGTTAGGCAACGTTACACTAAAATACTTCGAACCTTTCCAAAAATCCGTGTAAGATTTCTTCTGTTACAAAATTGACATTAAATCCCGGTATAATTTCAACTCCCACCTGTATGTTATTTCTATAAAAATTTTAATTTATACACAAACGTGCATAGATATATATTCAATAAATAATAATTTAATAGCTATTCCCACAATATAGTATATCATACGGAATTCTTTCTCAATTGTAAAACTAACGAATAACATAAAAAACGAAACTGGTAGAAAAATCAGCATAATGTGGTTTACTCACCCTTTTTCTTTAGCATACCAAAAACACTAAAATAATTTTATAAAGAAATAACATTTTGATAATAGCCAAAAACATAGTAAAGCTACGAGGGTGGTTCTAAAACGTAATCCATTATAATTTATAAAAATAACAATGTTGAAGAGCTACGAGGACGGAAGTTGTACCATTAAAACGAGCGACCTTTTGTGGCCCAGAATTTATTTTTCTACATCATCACTGTTTTCCATGCACTTTTGCCAGCAATGGAGTCGTGGCTTTGTCACTTAGATCTATATTCCCTCTCTGAAATCGACGAACCCTTCTCCTAACTGTGCTGACATTAACTTCATCGACTTTGTGAACGTTCAACAGGCAACGATGAATGTTGATCGGTTCAATTTTTTTCTCCATTATGGAATTCTAATGATGCTTCTCTGTTTCTGGCGCACGTCCATGATAGGGGTTGCTTTCTTAGATTCGCACACCGTCAATATCTGCAACAGAAAGATTAAAACTTTCAGTTCATGAATGCGTAAGTTCAGTTATCATAACAATGATTCATTCGAGCGGAATCAAAAATGGGAGGCATTACTTTTCAAGTTATGAAAACAGGACGATTGTTAACACCCTTTAAATGCATCGCTGAATTGCTAGGAATAACAGGGGCTTATCCAGGATGACGAAAACAACGTTTCTGGCCACAGTTATGGTCTTTGGTGGAGTTTCGAGGACCACATCATGCCACCTCACATCTTCGAAGTTGGCTTCAAAGTCATCATAAAAGTGTGCCTGGAAGTGTTGAAGAGTGTTGTGTTTCCCTGGTACAATCATGCGATCGCTGGCAGACTCTTGGTGTGACCGCAGAACTCGGCGCCGGCCTAAAAGTCCAAAGTGACCCAGGCTTGGCTTCAGAAGGAGTACTACGTCTTTATGCTCTTTTCTCACTGGCCTTGCTCCTCCCCCGACCTGTACCCACTGAACTACTTCGTTTGGTCATACGTCAAGAACATCGTCAGCATGACCTCCTACAACACCAAAGCCAGCCTGATTGTTGTCATCCGCCGAGTATTCGCCGAGATCCCTCCGGCGTTTGTGAAAAAAGCATACTGCCAGTTCCCGACCCGTATCGATGATTATGGCTGAAGACGGCCACATTAAATAGATGTCAGCTCTAATACATAATCAAGTTACCTGAATTGATTTTTTCATTAAAGGTTTTAAAATAAAGCTGTAGTATTGTTTTCTGTAGAGCAACAACTTAATCGTTCTTTCTCTGTACTAACTCTTTACTCTAACCTTCTTCCTTGAAATCACGAATGCGTTCATCACTCAGCAAGATTAAAACATCAAAACAAAACAATTCATATCTTCAATTTTTTATGGTAAAATAAGGAATATTAATTCTGAGGAAGCTGTTATGCCGGTTTCTTTGAAATCATGCTGAGACGTATAAGTAACTGATCTAGTAGTTACCCTGCTCGGTGAGATGGGCGTAAATTTTGTTAAATTATCCATAGAGTAGGTTGAACCGCTGATTTAAAACCCGCGATTAGCAGAACGCGTTGGGCATCTTGCTCCAACTTGTCACTTAAGAGGGCGTGGTGCGCGTAACATGGCTATTTAAATATACAGATATTCTTACAAGTCCCCAGGCGATAGAATATGAGGACGCGTGTAGGCTTGACAGGATGGAAACACATAGTGTTATTTTTACACGTCTCATGACCCATCTCACGTCGCTCTACTGTTAGTTTAACAGCAACGTGTTTGGAAGAGGTCTTGAATACATAAACAGCTCTTTCGAATGTAGCACTGCTCACAGGAATGATCTAAAATAAGGTAATCTTAACAAGTGCATGTTTAATTTATTAAATTTCGTCATCGGTTAGCGGCTGTTTCTGCTTAACAAGACCAATCATTACAATAAAAAAAAAAAGAAAAAAGAAAGAAGAGGCTAATTGGAATGTAAAAATAAACATTTTATACTTTTTTTTTAACAAGTAAGACGGAGCATTTTAAAACCTGATAGTTGGGTTGGCATGCGATTTCAAAACTGATTATCTTTCTCCGTTATAATGAACACAAAATGTGGTATACTGGGGTAGTATTCTTAGGGAGATATCAATCATGCCAGTTATTATAGGTGTCACAGGGCTTATGAAGAAAAACCTGAAGTCCTATCTAACTCATATTCCTAATATGAACCAAGTGCAAAAGAGATCCAGACAATTGCACTTAAGGGAACAACAAGGATACTAAAAAGATCTCTCGGTTGGTTTCAATAAAAAGGCAGGGCAATGTTGGCAGCTGGTTTGGCTGCCCCATACCCAGCGTTACAATCTTCAAAGGAAGAAAATAAAAAAAAGCGGGGGAGTATATATTATGTATATGTGTCTCTTATATATATATATATATATATATATATATGAATTTAGGTAAAAATGGCACCGGTAAAAATGGCACTGGTAAAAATGGCACCGGTAAAAATGGCACCGGTAAAAATGGCACAAGTGAATAAATAGGTAAAAATGGCACCGGTAAAAATGGCACGTAATGGATTAATGAGAAAAATGACAAAACGAGAACATGCATGAATATCTCACAGTATATTAAAATGTGAAAACGTGCGAAATTTGTCGAATTAAAAAGGGTGCTAGACGACCGATCTGGTCTCAAATTTACCCTCGTTTTGAGTTTTCCAAAAGTTAGGTCATGTACTGCGACGTCACCGGTGTTACAGAAAATAATGAGAAGTGTGTCAAATTTAAATAGATCCTAAATGCGAATCTCGTTTTTGAGATTTCCCAAAGTGCTATTACGTCACAGGTGTCAGAAATAACTTTTTTCATCTGTGTGGTAATTCATTCACCTCTTCTCCCCTATTATACGTTGAACACTGGGCAGAAATAAATTTAAAAAATCTCCCTTATTTACAAACAAGTTCCTTTTATTTTAATTAGTTACTTCTATTTATTTGTTTATTTACCATATATTCGATTCGATGTCTATACTAATAAATGCCTTAAAAATAAGAATTATCGAACATTTATTACTATAGACAACAAAATGAAAAAGTGAAATATACAACAAATAATTGCTACCAAACGCAAGATATGCTAAAAGTAAAAATAAAATAAAAATAAACAGTTTATATATTTTTCAAAAATACAAACAAAATAACTTAGGCATAAATAATTATAGCGAGGAACAGTCCATTTGATGACGGCTTCTGATATTGAAATCAGAAATCGACATTTCGTTCCTCGTAATTTATGTACACTTAGTGTTGTTTCTTTTTTATGGAACTCCTGCATTGCAACATGTCGGCAATGGAGACGAGTTATCGACCCCTTTATGAAACTCAAATATAAAGAAGTTTCTTCATAAATATTTCATGTTTTTTAAATTACTACATTGATGAATTAAAATTATATTTTGATACATTTTATACAACCTTAATGTAAAAACTAAAAAAAAAAAAAAAATACTAAAAACAATCTATAAATGTTTTTAGCATATTTTTTTCAATTATGAATCACTCATTAAAAAGAAATATTAAAACTTTAAAATTATAGTTCGATACATTTTTATACTTTAAAATTAAGTACTCCTTGTGCGTTGAGTCTTATAGCTCACAGCCTAAATATTCAATGACCTCTCCCCTTGGTGCGGAAATAAACTTTTTTTATTTTGTAAACAAACGAACGTATTGTACTTATGGATGTTTGATACCGAAAGAAATATGAACTTAAAAAAAATAATGTTACTTTTATTTCATTAAATTGTTAGGTGAAAGTGCAAAATAGTTCACCCCACCTCCATGTTAAGAATGGCTTTCTAAATAGTTATTATTTCAACGTTGTTTGTACTCTCGGGGTGTCAAACATGTATAAGTACCTATTTTAGTGAGTCAAAACTGAACTCTGTCATATTTGGTCAGTAAGCTGTTATTTATATTGGAATCAGTTTATAATTTTATGTTAGAAATATACTCAGTGACCGATTGACCCCAGAAATGTCCCCCAGAACGGTTTCATACTCAACTGTGAGCATGAAACTGTGAGATGAATTGGTCATAAAACCTTTTCGCACGTATACGCGACAACACGTGTTATCTTTCACTTTAGTTTATGTGTCTGTTGAATTTGTTAATAAGGCAATAAAACTATTTTTGGTAATTAACAGCATTGATACAGTTTAGCTTTGAGAATTTTGTGTTACTGTTCCCATTCCAGCTTTGGACTACTATTCTCATCTTGAGTATTCCTATTTACTTGCTTCCCCAAGAGGGCAAAGTTAGACACAAGGTCGTTTTTTTTATGTGGGCAATATCCAGCTCTCCTACAAGAGGAACTCTGAATTAGAACAAAAATTAAAATTGTCTCAGTCTGAAAGGATTTATTAATTCTTCATTGAACGGGGAGATAATAGGTGGAGTGTAGCATCAGAAGTGATACTACACTTTGTTAACGTATCAGCCGATGCAACCTCCGACAGAAATTCTGTGCAGATTCTCGAGTTCAACAGAAACATTCCAAAGTTCAATATTTATTCAATAATAGCAGTTTTGGATAAATAAGAAAAAATGGCAAAGCCCAACTTATCAACGATAAAATACATTAAATGATAAAATAAATTTCGAGTGCACCAAAATTAGCTTTTTCTTTTATCAAAGATAAAAGCCAGTCGGGGATAAGTGTCAACAAGGGAGCTTTTAATTACACTAAACAAAGTGCATCTTTTCTGGATCATTTTTATTTTGTTTTGTTTTAGGGGAAAAAAAAACTTATCCCCGTGTGTGTTTTATCCTTGATAACTAGCGATTCATTATGAAAAAAGAACCCAAAAATACAACTACAACTTGTCCAGAAAAGATGCATTTTGTTTAGTGTAATTGAAAACTTCCACATTAACCCTTATCCTCGAGTGTGTTTTATCCTTGATAAGTTGCGATTCATTAGTCCTAAGTACCCCATTTTGGGGAGCTAGATAGTCACCAGATTAAAAACCGACATTGTGTCTAACTTTGCCCTAGCGGGGTGCAATAAAATAAGAACCTTTAGATAAACAATGCTTCTAAACTGAGGTAATTGTAATCTTTTGTTCCGATGAAAACTGCCCCTTTTGGGGGGGTATTAAAAATCGACCTTGTGTCTAACTCTGCCCTCGTTGACGGCAAGAAAATAGGAACTTTTACAAAACCCAAAATGAGGTTAGAATTTGGGACCCCATAGCTTCAGTAGCACCTTTTGGTGCCATTTTTACCTAGTTATTAACTTGTGCCATTTTTACCGGTGCCAATTTTACCAGTGCCATTTCTACCGGTGCCATTTTTACCGAGCACCTATATATATATATATATATATATATATATATATATATATATAAAATGGGTTAAGAAATTCCAACGAAAGAAAGATGTATATTTAAATAAGGGAGTAGTCACCAACAATGTGTATTTTTTGACATTATTTTATTATTCTTGGTTTTACATTAAGAATTAATGACTTAAAAACATTATTACAATGATCCAAACATAATTCTCAATGAAAAACCAAGACACGGAATAATAAAATAATGTTAAAAAATACACATTGTTGGTGACTACTCCCTTATTTAAATATATATATATATATTTATATATATATTTATATATATGTATTTATATATATATATATTTATACAAATATATTTATATATATATGTATATATTTATATATATATGTATATATATGTATATGTATATATATATTTATATATATATGTATGTATATATATATATATATATATATATATATACAGGAGTCTAAACTTGTGCATCATCTAATAGTATAAAATGTTCTAATAAATGTATGCACGTTTTATATAAGTATCACAATCATCTGTATGACGTGTGTATATACATGTGTTCGTCTTATCTCGTTTTTCTATCGGTCGTTGTATTGATTAGTGTATAACACTCACGACAGTGTTGATATATTAATTAGAGGTAGATTAACAACGGACATGTAACATTTACAACAGAACGAGACAAATCAGTTTCTTGGGTTTCAAAATCAGGTCAATCGGAGAAACACACCTGGTCCGTTTTGGGTCTTGTTTGACGGAAAGCTGCAGAAGATTCATCCCAAGAAATTAACATATCTCGTATTGTGATTTCAGAAACTTTATTACCGATGTTTCCCCATTTGAAAACTGGAACGCTGGTCCTAGACTATCGCACTTTCTGACCCCTCTACCGGGAGCCATACCAATCTGAAAACCGTCTTCATCCCTCTCTCAACTCCGAGTGACTCTTGATTCTTAACTAAAAAATGATACGTGTCTTTAAATCCCTCTCTCCCAAAATCAACGTCGCTTTAAGTGACCTATACGTCATGCTACGTCAGACTCTTAAGGTTAACCTATTTTTAAATTATTGTTTGTGTTTAACATTTTTTTCTTATGAAAACATACAGACATAAATAATTCTATTTTTATAAATTTAAGAACTATCATAATAATCGTCGACCAGAACATCTTTCGGCATTACTGCTAACATTTAACAAAAATAGGAGAGAGAGAGAGAGAGAGAGAGAGAGAGAGAGAGAGAGAGAGAGAGAGAGGGGGGGGGAGAGGGAGAATGAGGGAGATAGACATATATTAAAAACAAACAAACTCTAATGTTATTGTTTTACAGTTCTACCATCGGCCAAGTAGATCTGACGTTTTTACCCGTCAACCTCGATTTGATAAACAATCCGGCTCGACTTGGATTTTATAAAACATCTGAGCTAAGATGCAAGCTAAAATCAAATTTGTCTGACAACACGCCTAATAACCATCATGTCTATAATAACGCAATCTAAATTATGCCTCAAATAAGCATAAGAAACAATATGAGTGCTCAAGATCTCCCCAAACCGGCTCTTTATACCTGTGTCTTATTTCTATCAATATCTCAGAAAAGTGTTAATCTCTCTCTAAAAATCTTTTTTATTATTATATTATTTTCACCTCGAGGATCATATCATATCAGATCAGATCAGTTTTTTTTTTATAGGGGTCACCACTTATCAAGGCCCAGGAGCCACTCGGGGATAAGGGTTATTGTGCGTATAATAATCACTGGGATAGTATCGTAGTAATAGTTAGTATTGGGGATTTGATAAGGTGTCATTACTTAAGGGGGCGGTTCATTAGGAATTTGTTTGTGTTGGACTTGAAGACAGTTGGGCTGTATTAGGTAAGCGATCTCTACTTCCTCCAAATAGATCGATTCACGGTTGAAATATGGTCACATCCTTGATTACGTAGTAACTCACAAGGGCGGCTTCGAGATATGTGAAATGTACGAATCATACGAAGTGCAGAAAGTGGCTCAGCCCACAGAATTTAATGTAGTAAAGCGAAAACGCCACAGCAATGCGTAAATCACGCTCTGAATGGATTAAAAGTAAAAATACTTACGCCCATGATGTATCTAGACTATAAAACTAGTGTGACATAGCGCGGACGCGCGTATGGAGGCTATATGCAAGTACCGAGCCGTGTGGGGAATGACGCCATTGTAAGAATAAAAGATAAGACTATAACAATGAGAGCGAGAACATGTTAGAGAAAACGAGCACGTGAAAGACGTGGGTCACGTCACAGGCGTAACGAGAGGTCACGCGTGGCAGGAGAATGAGGAATAAAGGTCTTTTCTTTAAAACTGAAACAAGAGTGGAATTTCTTTTACTCCTTTGCGACTGAGTCTAAAACGTGTTGGGTCCCGGTGTCTACCCGTGTGTAAACGTATGTAACGTTACACTAGAGTATCTTTGTAGAATGGACAAGGGCGTTCAACCTGATGGAATCAATTCAGGACGGATGCTTACAAGTGTTAAATAACAAAAGCAGTTGCCTTAATGGAAAAGTGAGTTGTTCTTAGAGGTCGGAGGTAACTGCAGAACGGAAGTCGACAAAACCACAAAGATTTTCTATTACCTTTTTTTTTTTTTACTACACTACTTGGTCTTCGAGTCAAGATCAAAAAAAAAAAAAAAAATGCACACACAACATACAGAAATGAATATACAAATTGTACATAGTTAAATTTTACATTGAACGCTGGGGTTATTAGTTAGATTAGGATCCACAGAGTGATTGAGGTATTTTGGTAAATGTTGCCAGTCAAGAGTAAGACTTCAAAGTCTCATCTGTTACATAGTCAAAAAGACCCTGTACCCTCCCCCTCCCAATTTCTTATAGGGCCTTGTGCCTAATAATTTTGTTGAATTGAATTTTTTGTACGTTTTTTATGTTCAATTTTTTCTTTCTCAATAAAATATATAAACAAGATCAAAGTGTAGTATCTGTTCCGGCAGATACTGCAAGCAAAGACCATATGTGTGGGCAACCTCACATATAAGACCTTGGTCAATGTAGGGGCAACCCTTCATACCAATTGTCATTATCCAACTCTCCTACTCCCCGGGGAGTTGGTCCCCATTTCCGCTTCACTCCTCACATTAAAAATCGGCCTTGTGCCTAATTTGCTCGGTGGGGGAGCAAATAAATACCATCTGTTCCGGCAGATGCTGCAAGCTATGACTAGCAAAGACCAGATGTGGGGGCAACCCCACATGCCTGACCATTAACCAGCTCCCATTTCCCACCTCTCGGGAGCTGGTCCCCTTTTTCCCTTCCCCCTCCCTTCACTCCTCACATTAAAAATCGGCCTTGTGCCTAATTTGCTCGGTGGGGGAGCAAATAAATACCATCTGTTCTTCAGATGCTGCACTTCCATTTCTTGTTCTCTTTCGGTGGAGGAGCAGTCCTTCACGACTGAGACAATTTTTTATTTTTGTACCTTTTCTCCACGTTAAAAAACGACCCTGGTGTCTAACTCTGTCCCGTGGGGAGGCATTGTAAATAGGTACAGAAGAGATGTATTCAAAACGGCATATAAAGAGAGTCGAGTTAGCTCCTTCTGGCTAAGTGTAGCGATAGAAGCTATCCGTCTGTCTGCATACCTATCTCTCTTTCTCTCTCTTTCTCTCCCTCTCTCCCTCTCTCGCCCTCTCACGTGCACGAGCAAGAAACCTATCGCTTTAAGTTTTATCTGTGACTTTTCTCTTTTAACAATCTTCTTTTTTTTTTTATATATAAATTGACATCTGCTTTGCGAAGTTTTTTTTTTTTTTTTTTTTTTTCAGCAGACAATTTAGAACTTCGGTTCCCGACGGCTGTTTAATGGTTTATGGACGCACCGGTAAGCAAGAACGTGACACAAGGCCATCGTTGAGGAATTTTGTCTTAGGAAACGGGACCATCAGAACTCGTTCGACGAGTATAAATCTCAGATAAACAAGTTCACAGAAAGAAAAAAAACAAGTTGTACTAACGATATATGGGTTGAAAAAGGGAAAAGACCGTCAATCTATACAGAAGACCTTCAGGAATGCCAGTGCCTATATGTAAAATGAGGAACCAGTAGTGACTGAATGTTTTTAAGATAATGCAAGAGACCTACAATAGTAAATATGCCGAAAAATTATTCCACTTAATCAAGCAGGTATTTTATTTTTTTAACTGGAGAATCATCACAGGCCACTCGAGGATTAGAGTCAACAAGTTCCAAGTGGTTGGTGAGACAACACCGTTATTATTGGTAATGATAGTAGAAGCTAAAAAGGACATTTCAACAAGAGTTTGTTTACATTGGTCTTGAACTTCATCACATGCGGTATGACTCAATCATTATCTATGGACGAAGCATTTTACATATCTCTCCTATAAATCTTTAGTGGTTAATGAAGATGTCATCAACAGCCTGTCTAAGAGGGAAATATATGTGCGTGTGTATATATAGATCTATATAATTATAAAACTCAGATGACCTTGTAACGAAGGATGCAACCCACTTTCCAGTTTACGACATCCGGTTGCGCATGCGCGCATAAACATTAACCCATAACAACGTAAACGAATAAACACAAATCGCTTCTTTTGCAGATTTTGACCTGCGCACTGAAATATTAACGTTATTATTTCGAAATGATTATTTAACATGGGAAGAGTGGGGGTGTTTTGCAACTATTCTTTATTACAACTATACTGTCGCTATTTTCTTACAACTAAACAACTTTAACCCGTTGATAAACATAAGAAAAATTGTAGTAAAGCCAAGACTACTACTACTACTACTACTACTACTACTACTATTACTACTACTCTCTATCCGTCCCTTTTCCTTCCTTCCTACGTTTTTATTTTATGTTTACATTTCTAGATACAAAATAGTTGTGTGAGAACGGTGAATTTGTTGACACATTTCCTAATCTATTTCAATATTAGTTTTATTTTATTTTTTTTTGCTTCAGGTTTTAATTATTTTTTTTTTTTAGATTTTAAGTTTCTATAACTTGATTGAAGGATTCCAATATGGGTTTTTCATTCTTATATTTCTCATCGGTAGGTTCATGTGCGTTTTTGCTGCTAAATGACTTTCGTCGGCGTTCGATTCGTAGGAAAATCGTGTTTAATTTTCTATTTTTCAGCGATTATTCGGAAAAATAGGTAACTTTACACGAATAGGGAGGCTTTTTTTCATGTTTGAGTGACCCGTCCGTGATTTTTCATTTTAATATACTTTCATAGAAATGTTTCTGTTATGTAAAAAAAAACCCAAACTATTTTCTTTACGTCACAATTGTCACGCTCATACATGAATTCCATAGCTAATATAACATACTGACCCAACGGGTCACGGGTTGTCTACTATATATATATATATATATATATATATATATATATATATATATATATATATATGCACACACAGACAAAGTTCATTATATATATATCCTAGCATGGGTGCCCGGCCTTGCCCGGGTATTTGGAGGTGTATGTTGAGCAAAAAAAAAAAAGTGGTCAATTTTTTTTACATTTGACCCCTATTATGACCCCTTAAAATTCATTGTTTTGGGCTCCAATTAAGTTATTAAGTTAGATCCATGTCCAATGAACCTATATTAAAAATTTCAAGTGTTTAGACCCAAAATTGTCAGATGAGTTTGGTAGAGTTCTCAAAGGTCAAATTGTTGAACTTTGCCCCCTTAATCACTAAATTTCTGGCTGAAAAACGATCACATCGATTTTCCCAAATCTCAATACTCTGTATATCAAATTTCGAGTCTGTAGACTTAAAATTGACAGTTATTGCGTAGAAAAATGTACACACAAACGGACACGCAGACACACAGATACACTCACAGACAGACACTTTCACTATATATATATGAAATGAACTTTGCGAACTTTGTCTGTCTGTGTGTGCGTCTACGTGTGATGTCGTTCCCTATGGCCTCAGAAATGGCCATGCCGTTTATTTTGAAATTTCACAGGTAGGCACTATGTGCCTGGGCGTATTCATAGATAGTTTTTGTATCGGAATGTCTTCGATAAGTATCAATAATAGATAATCGAAAAAGTTCGATGAAAGAAGAAACTTGCGATTGTTAACGCCTTATACAGTCTAACATCACAAGTGCATTTGTAGAAGTTTTATTTCCTTACAGGCAGAAAAGCACGGCATATAAAAGCAACAGTATGTTCTTTGAAATGATAGGCGTTCGAAATGTGTGTTTCTGTTTAGAGAACAATTGGACCATGACATTGACTTCTGCATTTTAAACTTTAATTCAAATCATTATAGAATAATATTTTTATAAAATGAACAGTAGTTTCTCTACTAAGTCATAGCGGAGAAGTTTTTTCTGGTGCATCGCGGTGATTCCCCAACTAGATCAAGGAATGATCCGATTTAATTAAAAAATGAGCGATGTCGTCAATTTCAATGACAATCTATATATTTATAAAAGTGAGAATGTGCGAGTGTGTGTGTGTGTGTGAGGACACTTTTCAACCTATATACTTAACAAATGTTTGATCTACAAACTTAAAAGATTGGTATACAGAGTATTAGAGACGTGGAAATCTTTTTAATCGGTTTTCACCCGGGAAAATGGGTGCTAAGAGGTCAAAATTTAAAAATTGGTACGTGAGGGCTCATAGGATTGTTATGTTTTCAACTGCTTCACGACTACGCATACGCGGTTGTGAAAGTTGACAGACTGTGTAAAAAAAAAACCCTACTTATGTTAAGTATAAGCTAGCCTGAAAACTCTTTTTAAAGTTCGTGCCAAGCTGGTTTAATGGTTATCGTACTCGGTTCACTCTCTTTAGGTTCTGGTTTCCATCTCAGCTCGAGCATTTTTTTTTTTAATTACAACAAGTGAACTGTTTAGAAAAAAAACAATACTCGCATGCACATGTCTCAGTTTACTCCGTTTTTTTTTTTTGCTTTATTTATTTATTTTTTAAGGGATTTAACGTTACGTTTAATACCGGGCAACGCCGAGTACATCTAATAAAATAAAAGAGTATGGCCGGACGAAACATTCGTTGATCATCATTCAATCCCGGGCAACGTCGCGTCTCATCACTGCTGGTATATATATATATATATATATATATATATATATATATATATATATATATATATATATATAAGGTAATGGCCGAAACCCAAGAAGGAAGACCTTCAGTCTGTAGTGGAATGGGGTCAAAAATGGATGGTAACATTCAACGCTAGCAAGACAAAGCTCGTTTCCTTTAATAATTACATGAAACCTTACCAACCACCAATAGCTATGACTAGCGACACTTTACCTGAGAGCACTTCTTTCAAGCTCCTTGGCTTAACGTTCACAGGAACCATGAGTTGGAATAGATATATCGAGATTATTGCTAAGGCTGCTGCAAATAAGGTAAGCTCTCTCTACCGTGCTAGAAAGTTACTTACGCCTAAAAGTATCCTGTACCTCTACAAAGCCACCATTCGACCGTGTATGGAGTACTGCTGTCAAATTTGGGTGGGTGCATCTGCTACTAGTCTCTCGCTCCTAAACAGCTTCTTCCCCAAAACTGCAGGACTTTGGAATTCTCTTCCGGTTCCTGCTTTCCCAACTGTACTGACATGCAGAAGTTAAAATGTAATGTAAACAGACATCTTGCTACTAAATTCCCTACGTAGTAGCCCTTGAAACTTAGTTTCCTGATAGTAGCCCCTACATCAAAATGGCAACGTGCCTTGTTTGGGGTGAAAGTTTAATAATAATAATAATAATAATAATATATATATATATATATATATATATATATATATATATACATACATACATATATATATATATATATATATATATAATACACGTGTATATAATCAAATAACATCATGAATAACACCGTAAGGCGGGACAAATGCCATAACCAGGGACCGGAAAACATCCTATTCCACATCATAACCTGAAAAAAACATATCCGAGACCCACCATTATATCCCAGGGTTCTAATATATATATATATATATATATATATATATATATATATATATATATATATATATATATATATATATATATATATATATATATATATATTATTTTTAAAATGTATATATATATATAATGCACACATATATATATATTATTTTAAAAATGTATATATATATATATATAATGCATATATATATATATATATATATATATATATATATATATATATATATATATATATAATGCACAATCAGTAACATACCGCGGTCATATATAATATAATGCATATATATATATATATATATATATATATATATATATATACATATATATATATACATATATATATTTGTTGGTATTACAAAAAAAAAAAAAAAAAAAAAAGCATGGAGATGTTGGTAAACCTCGTTTTTCAGGTGTCGCAATTCAAAATTCGAAAAGGCCACTCCAACTTTCGTATTAAGATACATCACCAATTTGATCTTTGAGAATGTCCGAAAGTCGGAAACTTCTCCAGAAAACTTTGAAGCGGCTCACACAAAACTTTAGTCTCTTATCACACAGCCCACACCCCTGCCCAGTGCTAATCCGTGCCGTCATTTCTACATTCTTTCACACTCGAACACAACACTTCCCGCTCGCTCTTCCGCTTATCCCCTTCCCAACCACAACCAGCTAAAGCACCACGCACCCACCGGGCCGCCATCGTCGTCGCCGTGTCAAGACAAGCAAGCGTGTGGCATCTCGCATGAGAATACATCCTTGCCGCCTTTTCCGAGGGATTTTATGTTATTTTATATATTTTCCTTCTTTCTCCCTCCCCTCGTCTCTTTCTCTCTCTTTCTCTCTCTTTCTCTCTTTCTTGCTTTTTTACTGTCAGTCGTCAGTCGAGGACAAGCGACAAGTCCGACTGGCATGTTGCCGGGCTGGATGCACGAGCACCTGGCTGGGAGCGGGGGTGTTTCTGTGTGTATAAGTATGTGTATATGAGGGTGGGGTGGGGACTAACGGTGAGGGGAGCGAGGAATGTCGCCTGCCTGGTGAGCCTCAGCAGTTATTGTTGGGTGTGGGTGCGCGTGCGTATGTGTGTGTGTATGTGGGGGCAATACGAGACAGACGAAGACAGAAAGGGAGAAATAATCAGCTAACCCATTCTCTCACCTTCCCTCTCTCTCTTTCTCTCTTTCTCTCTCTTTCTCTCTTTATCTCTCTCTCTCTTTCTCTCTTTATCTTTCTCTCTTTCTAACCCCTCTCTCTTACTCTCGTCACTCTTTTTGCTATCTGCTTGCACATTTCACCCCCCACCCCTGGCATGATAACACCTCTGCCCCTCGCTCACATTAAATCATTCTATAAGTTCCATTCGCTAACCACGCCTTCTGACCGCCAACCACGTACATTTATTGATTGGCCCATCTAACCTCACTATAAACACATCGACAAGCGCTTACTGTCGTTCTGTTTTTTATTTGTTTTGCGTTTACTGTTCATCACAAAAAACACAATATAGTGACACTAGAACGTAGGAGGCTAGTCTGATTGAGGGGGCGGGGGTGTTAAAATTTTAGGTAGCATCTTAAGTGTAGAGCCGTGTAGAAAGATCTCTGTTGACACTTTTGCATTTTGGTACACCCATAGAAACAGGAAGCAGGAAAGAAAACCAGCGATCCATCGAAAGAAGCTATTGTATGTTTTATTAAAGAAATTACCAGCATATATCTGACATACATGTGTACTTCTGATCCTATGCCTTAGGTATTTGTAGTAATTAACCATCTTGAAGGCTTTTGCTTTCTAAACAAACAACACATCATAAATTATATTCAACAACTATTAATTATATATTACTAACAGGCATATATCTATGTATGTATGTGTGTATACGTGCATATGTATGAAAACATATATTCATAAATTTGAATGGACGACATTTTTCTTTCTTTTTTTTTTATTCTAGATGAAAATGTTAAAAATAATAAAGATAATGATTAATATTTTTCTGTGTCCATCGTTTACTCCAAATTATTTTTCCATCTACATTTTTCTCTTCGTAGGTACGTGCAAAATGAATGTCTGACTGGGTAGGAAACATGGTTTTGAAATCTAGCTAATCATAATATTTTTAAAAATTCGGTTACTTTTTCATTATGTTTGAAACATTATAGTTTCAAGTTAATTTTTCAAAAAAAAAAAGAAATGGCAAAAAAGATCATTTTTCTGGCAAGGGAAATATTAGTTTTCTGGAATTATTTCCAAGTGAAATATTAAGTTAAGGTCTTAAAATAATAAATTACAATAAATGTACTTCACTTTTGCTAAAAGGGCAATAATTCTCCAAAAATTTGGCAGTGGTAGCAACAAAGTTTGTTTATCGTGTAAAAAAATCATGGCGGTAAAATTCAAAAAAGTATGGATGCGCATAAAAAGCATAATTTATTTCAAGTGCTGAAAGCTCAATTAAATTCACTAAATTACAATGACAATCTATTCATTAAAAAAGTACAATTATTGATAGAATTTGACCGTGAAAGACAAACTTCATAAATGTTAATTAAATTCGTTAATTATACTGACATTTAATTCAGTGAAAAAGTTAGCACCATCATTTATTAATATTTATACAGAATTTTAAGTCGAAAGAAAATGTATAATTATTTAAAAAATTACTCACTTAAAAAAATACAAACTTACGTTTTTATTTATCGGAATGTTTACGTGAAATTTAAAGTTGACTGACACAAACAGGCGTATCTGAAAGTGACGCCGGGTAGTTGGAGGGAGGAGGTGAGTGGGCAAAACTTTTTTTCTTTTCAGGAATGTGCATCCGTACTTACCGAATGGAACGTTCGCATAATTTTTACCATTTTTTAATTTACTTATTTTTGTATGTTCCTGTTTTTCAATTTAATTTTTTTTACTTTATTTTCCAAGATTATATTAAAATTATCTTACATTGATGATTATGCGTTCATGAGTGCAATGAAAACATTAGAATCTTACGTATAAAGATTACGTTAAAAATTTAACCGTAAAAAAAAATTAGAAAAATTGTTTGCAAGTATAATTTTTTGTGTGAAAATATTAAATAAACAATGCTTAATTCATTGATAATATCGCTAGTTCGAGAAATTAATTTTTACTACTGAAAATTACAACTTTAGTAAAATGTGGAATGGCTGACCCACTCAAATAAAACTGATGACGAGGGGAGGTTTTGTCATGGTTTTGCCATTGCCTATGACCTCACTCAAATTGTTCACGAATCCACCCGTGTGCCCGATACTACTGGTCAATATGCAAGCCTTCTAGACCTTTTCCTCACAACATCCCCTGAGCTATGTTCATGTTCCGTTCTATCTCCTCTGGGATACTCTGACCACTCCGTTTTTACAGTTAAGATAAAAATGAAATATAATAAGTCTTCAGACGTAGCTCTCCACCGTACTGTATATCGATACTCTATGGCTGACTGGGACAGCTTCCGTACATTCATATCTTACCTACCTCTGCATTCCATGTTAAAAAGGATGTGTCCTCTATAGTATCAAACCTGACCGAATGGTTAATTGAAGGCATAGATCGATTCATACCATCCAAAAAATTCCAACAAAAACCTAACAGCCAGCCATGGTTCCCTCCTGAATGTTCTGCTGCCATCGTGCACAGAAATCACTTTTTCCATAGCTACCAACGTAATAGATGTACTGAGACTAAATCTGCTTTCAGGACTGCCAGCAACCACTGTAAAAGATTAATAAAAAATGCAAGAGAGCTATATGCTCAGTCTGTTAAATCCAAAGTAGCTGAGCAGCGGCTTGGTTCCCACCAGTTCTGGCAAATAACAAACAGGATCTTGAATAGAAGCGTGCGTTCTATCCCAACTATCATCAATGGACCTGACGTCATCTCGTCAGCATCAGACAAGGCCGGATTATTTGCCAAGAACTTCGCAGCTAATTCTACCCTATGCGACAATGACCATCAACTCCCTATATTTCCTCCTATAACAGACAACACGCTATGCAACATATAAATATCCGTGCGTGAGGTCGCCAAGCTAATCAAGAACCTTGATTCCAGTAAAGCAACTGGCCCTGACGACATTCCAGTTATAGTGCTGAAAAAGCTCCAGAACTTGCCCCCATACTTACAAAACTGTTTAAGCGTTGCCTTAAGGAGAAGTGATTTCCAACACCCTGGAAAACCTCATCAGTATGCCCTGTATTTAAGAATTCAGGTGAAAAGTCATCTCCCTCTCAGTACAGACCAATAAGTCTCCTGTGTGTCATGAGTAATTTGTTGGAATCCATATTAAATAAAGAAGTAGTCAACCACCTCTACATAAACAACCTTCTTAGTGACATGCAATATAGTTTCCGCTCTGCAAGATCTACAGCAGATGTGCAAACGGTTATATAACATCGCATTAGTGAATCTCTTGACAAAGGCTTCATTTCCAGTGCAATTGCTCTTGACATAACGAAGGCCTTCGATAAGGTATGGCATAAGGGCCTACTTCACAAAATTTCCAGCTACGGTATTACTGGAAATGTTTTCTCAATCATTAAATCGTTTCTCTCTCATAGGTTCATAAGAGTAGTGATTGATGGTAAGAAATCAGAGGCCCACTGTATTTATGCTGGAGTCCCCCAGGGGTCCATCCTGGGCCCAACTCTCTTCCTGATCTACATCAATGATTTCCCAAAACACATACCTAAATCATTCGTTGACATCTATGCTGATGACACGACCATATATGGCAACATATCAAAGGCCGTAAATGACAAAGAGCTCTCTGATTCTCTCTCTTCTTATCTTGAGCGCGTGGTACAATGGGGGAAGAGGTGGCTGGTCACTTTTAATTCATCCAAAACCAAGCTTCTATCTTTACATCATCAACGCTCTGATCCCCATCTGGCATCAATTGAAATGGATGGCTCTCGTCTTGGGGAGGCTCCATATTTTGACAAGCTTCTGGGTTTGACCTTTACTCCTGATCTGAAATGGAACACGTACATCAAATCTGTTGCCAGGGACGCTGGGAAAATAGTGGGATCCTTCTACCGCCCCAGAAGATATATCACTACTGATGCAATTCTCCATCTGTATAAAAGCCAAGTACGTCCAAGGATGGAGTACTGCTGCCACATCTGGGCAGGAGCTGCTAAAAACAGCTTATCCTGCCTTGACAGCGTACAAAATAGACTTCGTGGTTTAGTGGGGATGCCCTTTTCTCTTCCCTGCAACCTCTGCCCCACAGAATAGACGTTGCGAGCCTGTCTTTATTTTATCGTTATTTCCATGGCAAGTGCTCGTCTGAGCTCCAATCCCTCGTCCCCCCTCGCCAATCTTTCACGAGAAACACCTGTCTGGCTGAAACTACTGTCAATAATTTTCCCCACTCTTTATCTGTGCCTAAATCCAAACGTAGATTCCATGAGTAAATCTTCTTTCTTAGAACTGCACGCCAGTGGAACTCTCTGCCGCTTGCCTGTTTCCCACCTGACTACAACTTGGACGTCTTCAAGTTCAACATAAACAAACTCCTGACAAACCGCCCCCTTAAGTAAGACACTATCAAAACCCCCAATACCAATGATTACTACAATACTATCTTATTGATTACTGTACACGCAATAACCCTTATCCCTGAGTGGCATTCGGGCCTTGATAAGTGGTGACCCCCATGTAAAAAAAAGGTATTTTAGTCCTTTTCTGAAATAGCCATTTCACTGGTGACCGCGGTATGTTACTGATTGTCTTCTCTCTTTAGAAGGGGGGGGTTAGTTTATTGCAAATAGCCTGAAGCGCCCCAACCCGGGAATGCCGACGTGGCTGCCCAGACATTTTTTATGGGCCAGAGAGCTCGTCTTCTAGGGCGCTGGCTCTTCAACCTCACTTTCTGACCCTTGTGTGAAACCCTCCCGTCTTGGCAGGGAAATAAATACATGGTGCTGCCAGCTATTTTTTTTTTTTTGCTCAGTAGAAGGAGCCCATCTTTTTTGCATCAGGTTTATCAGCATCTTCTATGAATTTATGCCAATTTATGTTCAATGCAAACGTTAGTTCGGGGAGGTCTAACGTCAGACTTCCTACAAGGGTGTTACCATGGCTGTCTGCAATTGGAAAGTTCTCCTATGATTGTTGAAGCAAAGGGGATTTGTGATAATTCATTTTGACACTATTTTACTACAAACTGGATTGTACAGTGGATTAAACACTTCTGGAGTAAGAAATCAAACTAAATAATAACCAAGAAGATCAAAGAATTTTCTCTCCCTGAAGAGAAAAAAGTACACAGGTGACCGTTTACGATTGCTTGTTTCCTGGGTGGACATATCTATCTATCTATCTCTATATATATATATATATATATATATATATATATATATATATATATATATACACTAGAAAAAGTACCCGTCGTAAACTGGGTTCAAAAACAGCCTACAGAAAATGGACTCTGATTTATTAAAGTATGATAGGTTATGAAAAGGAAGGGTTGTAAATTTGGATTGAATTTGAGGGTATCAAAACCAAAGCAAAATATGATGAGAGTAAAAATAAAATAGATAAACCCCATAATTTTATTATACCATACCTATTCATACTGAAACACTTATCACAATATCCTGTGGATCTATATAAAAAAAAAACTTGTTAAACGTTGTGACCTATTTCCATTCTATGGAGGTCAGGTGCGAACAAACACCCCATAATTTTATTATACCATATTTCTTCAAACTGAAACATAATTATCAAAGTATACTTACGCAGATAGATATGAAAAATATTTATTAAAGTTTGTGCATATTAAAATTCTATGGAGGCCAGGCGCGAACGCAGACCACACAATTTTATTATACCATCCCTATTTAAGTTAAAACATATTTATCAAAGTATTCTTATGTACATCTATATCAAAAACACTTCTTAACGTTTTTTTTTAAATTTTTTTTTTCCATACTTTGTGGACCAGACGCGAACGCAGACCTCACAATTTTAATGAACCACCGTTCTTCCAGATCAAACATACCCATTCCTGTTTCTCGATATATCTTCTATCATTATATATAACACACACACACACACACACACACACACACACACACACACACACATTCAGCTTTATATTATATAGATATATATATATATATATATATATATATATATATATATATATATATTAGTCATGGGACCGTTCTAATATTATTCCCGATTCCGGTACAATTACCGATTCCGTAATAAATTCCCGATTCCGATACAATTACCAATTCCGATTCTTTATAAATCTCTAAATATTTTACTATAAAAGTGTCATTCTTTTCCCGATTACCGTAAAAAAAAAAACACATTAACGTAAAAAGACAACGATTTTAGTCTCACTGGAAGCTTGAACCAATAAATATTTATTATTTTATTATTAGTACAAGCAGTGAAAGATTTTTCTTAAACCAAAATCAAATAAAAAAGATAATTTAAGGAATTGGTTTTGGCATCGGAAAATAGGCTCAAATTTTTCAGATTCTGATACCCTCCAAAAGCTCCGATTTTTCCGATTCCTGAGTCCGATTCCGAATAATCGTCCCAACACTAATATATATATATACATATATATATATATATATATATATATATATATATATATATATACTAGCAAAGATACACGGGACTTTTCTGCACACTTAGGTACGCGATTTGTGGATGTTTTAAGAGGGAAGTAAATTTAAACGCGATGCTTAAATCTTATTTAACACATTGAATACTGAAAACATATCACAATCAGATCATATCAGTTTTTCATCATTTCCTTTTGTAGAACTTTTCATTGAAAAGTCTCGTGGCCAACTACATTTCTGCTTCTTTGATTTGGAGCCAGAATGTAGAGTTTTTCTGAACTTCCTGTCCGGCTGATGGAGACGTAAAACATACCGTGACTGAAGCAGTCTGATGTCAGGTCTACGCCAATGGTTTTAAACGTCTGACCTTGTCTTTTATTTATGCTCATTGCAAAACACACCTTCACAGGAAACATTTCCAGATAGTACAATTACAACAACGCCCCAGCATCCCTCCCGCCGCCACCGACATCCCCCCCCCGCCCCAATATAAACAAAATGCTTTTTTTTGAGGGGGGGGGGGTCAACATGTGGGTGCTTATGTTAGGTTAAATTATCATAGAAAAGTGATCTCCCATTTTATTGAAACTGACATTTCTTCAAAAAGTCCCAGGGTCCAGGAGTTCATACCATGCAAACGGTAAATTTGCGACGGGTTTGATTATCAGATTTGGTTACAGAAGAAAAAAATCGGTTTGTGTAAAAAAATGAAAATAAATGTCTTGTTTCATCACAAAAATAATTATTTGTGCAATCATGAGAAAGTGAAAGGAAGCCTGGGGTCATTTTTTGGCTCGTTTGACTCTTTTTGGTGTTTTTTAGTAAATGCACGGGCAGCCATCTTGCTTGCCAAACTGTAGTGCTTACGTTGGATACTAAATGTCTTCAAATATGAATAACTCGTTTGCGCAAGAAATAAATGCAATATTCGTTCTCATCGTCCCCCAAAACCTATAAAAGTCGACAATTCAAAAGTGAATGCCGAGGGGTCGTAAACTAAAAAAATACAGATTTATGGTAATAATTATACCATAGCGATGTATGTGATATCATATATGGTAAAAAAATTATATTTTATATTAAATCTATATAATTATAAAACTCAAATGACCTTGTAACGGGTATTGTAACCCAACATCCGGTTTACGACTTCCGGTTGCGTATGCGTACATAAACATAAACCCATAACAGCGTAAACAAATAAACATAAATCGCTACTTTTACAAAATTT
The DNA here is from genome assembly GCF_053919585.1 of Euprymna scolopes. Classification (NCBI taxonomy): domain Eukaryota; kingdom Metazoa; phylum Mollusca; class Cephalopoda; order Sepiida; family Sepiolidae; genus Euprymna; species Euprymna scolopes. The sequence continues at coordinate 50,031,254 of NC_136499.1, read as the reverse complement.
GACCTGCGCACTAAAATATTAACGCAATTATTTAGAAAGTATTATTTAACATGGGAAGGGTGGGGATGTTTTGCAAATATTCTGTATTACAACTATACTGTCACAAGCGCCGGTTTTCAGGGATGCTAAAACGAAAATAACAGTTAAATTTGTTTTATGATATGAAGAAATTATTAGCTGGCCAGAAAGTGAGTGCTCATTTTACGTCAAATTTATATAGGACAGTGATCCCCCATTTTCTGAAAAAGTAATTTCTTCATATCATGCTCCAAATTTAAATGTGATATTCGTTTTCAGCACCACAGGATAGGTGTTGCGATCCTTTGTTTTATCGTTACTTCCGTGGCAAGTGCTCGTCTGAGCTCCAATCCCTGGTCTCCCCTCGCCGATCTTTCACAAAAACACCCGATTATGCTGAAACCACTGTCAAAAATTTTCCCCACTCTTTATCTGTGCCAAAATCAAAACGTAGATTCCATTAACAAAACTTCTTTCTTAGAAGTGCACGCCTGTGGAACCCTATTCCGTCTGCCTGTTTCCCACCTGACTACAATTTGGATGTCTTCAAGTCCAACATAAACAAATTCCTGATGAACCGCCCCCTTAAGTAGACACTTTATCAAATCTCAACATTAACCTACTGTACACGCAATAACCCTTATTCACGAGTGGATTCCGGGCCTTGATATGTGGTGACAACCTTGTAAAAAACAAAACAAAACAAAACAAAAAATCGACCGAAAACCTATAAAAGTCGTCATTTTAAAGTTTTTTGATGAGTTGGAAAGAAACTTGACATTGGCCAAAAAATCTTTAATATTATTTATCTAAAAAATATATGGTGCTAATGCAGAGAGTGATCCGCGCTATTTTTTAAATCGTATGTTCACGTTTAATTAAAGTTTTATGATATGTTTTTTTTTATTCAATTGTAAGGTTAAAGTACAGAATAGGTACAAAACACCTTCCCCTCCCCCTGTTAAGAATGGCTTTTTAAATAATAACGTTATTATTTCAGCACGGATCACTCTCTGCATGAGTACCAAATATATATATAGCAAAAACAAAACAAAAATTATTATTATAAAATTTTTCTTTACAGTTAATAAAATTTAAAATTTAAGGTAGATTTTCTTTTCTTGTTATGCTTTCATCGGCGACGCTCGGCTTAATTTCCTCAGCGACGCTCGGTTTACTCCGGCTGTTAGCGTCATGTTCCGGAGAAAGGCGGGTGGACTCTGAGTTCACTCTCTGCATGCGTACCAAAAGGTTACTTAAAAATTAAGAATAAGCGAAAAAAAAAATGACCTCCGAATTAAAAATAAAAATAATAATTCAACTTGGAAGAATCAAGCTAATCAAAAACCTTGATTCCAGTAAAGCAACCGGTCCTGATAGTATTCCAATTATAGTACTCAAAAGACTACAACCAGAACTAGCGCCCATCCTTACAAGTTGTCTTAAGGAGAATTGATTCCCGTCATCCTGGAAAATCTCATCAGTATGCCCCGTATTTAAGAATTCAGGTGATCGGTCATCTCCCGCATAGTACAGGCCAATAAGTCTCCTGTGCGTCATGAGTAAGTTGCTGGAATCTGTGTTAATAGAGAAGGAATCAACTATCTTAGCAAAAATAACCTTCTTAGTGACACGCAATATGGTTTCCGTTCTGCTAGATCTACAACAGATGTGCTTACAGTTATATCTCATAGGATTAGCGAATCTCTCGACAGAGGCTACCTTTCTAGGGCAATTGCTCTTGATATATCAAAGTCTGGCATAAAGGTTTACTTCAAAAGATCTCCAGCTATACCATAGCTGGAAATGTCTTCTCAATTAATAAATCATTTCACTCTGATAGGTTCATAAGAGTAGTGGTTGATGGGCAGAAATCAGAAGCTTTTAGTATTAATGTTGGAGTCCCTCAGGGGTCCATCCTGGGCCCTACTCTCTTCCTGATCTATATTAATGATCTTCCAAATCATATCCTTACATCATTCGTAGACATCTATGCTGATGACACGACTATCTATGGTAGCACATCTAAGACCGTAAACGACCAAGTTCTCTCTGATTCTCTCTCCTCTGATCTTGAGCAAGTGGTACAATGGGGAAAGAGATGGCTTGTTACTTTTAATGCATCTAAGACCAAGGTTTTATCTTTACATCATCAACGCTCTGATCCCCATCTGGTATCAACTGAAATGAATGGCTCTCGTCTTGAGGAGGCCTCATGTTTTGACAAGCTTCTGTGCTTGACCTTTACTCCTGATCTTAAATGGAACACATAAATTTAATCCGTTGCCAAGGCCGCTGGAAAAATGGTGGGATCCTTCTATCGATCCAGTAGATATCTCACTGCTGATGTAATTCCCTATCTATATAAGAGCCAGGTACGTCCAAGGATGGAGTACTGTTGCCACATCTGGGCAGGAGCTGCTATCCTGCCTTGATAGAGTTCAAAATAGACTTCGTAGCCTCGTAGGGGATGTCCTTTTCTCTTCCCTGCAACCGCTTTCTCACAGAAGAGATGTTGCGAGTTTGTCTCTGCTTTATCGATATTTTCATGGCATGTGCTCGGGTGAGCTCCAATCTATGGTCCCTCCTCGCCAAACTTTCACAAGAAACACCCGTCTAGCAGAAAACACTATCACTAGTTTCCCCCCGCTCTTTATCTGCGCCCAAACCTAACCGCAGATTCCATAAGCAAAGCTTCTTTCTTAGAACTGCACGCCTATGGAATTGTTTTTCGTTTTTCTGCTTTCCAGCTGACTACAATATGGTTGTCTTCAAGTCTAACGTAAACAAGTTTTTGATGAGCCGTTCCATATAAATTAACAAATTTACCGAATCACCATTACTAACGGTTACTATATTGTCCAATTTCTACTGTACACTCTTTAACCATTGTCCTCGAGTGGCCTTTTGGCCTTGGTAAGTGGTGATGGCTATGTAAAAAAAATCTATTATAGAAACTATTTAATAACGTACTCAAAGAATTAAACTATCACAGTTATTCCCCTTGGTTTTCTGCTTTGAAAATTAAAAGGTTTCAGATTTACGATAATGATAAGTAAATTTAAGTTAAATAAAATATAAATTGAAATGAAAATAAACTAAATAATTACATTTTAAATTATATTTTTAAATAGTACAGTATTAACGAGGCTATTATGTCGAATAAGTGATATAATCAAGCTAATTATTTAAAATGATTTAATTTAATGTGATATTCTAATAACCGTAACTCAGTCGATGTACATGTGATCTGAAGAATGCTATATCTAGAAGTTACACATAAAAAATAAAAGTCTCCTTTGACAGAAATATCCTACAATGGGCATTAATATTTCTTGACCAGGAGAGGTGTACACACACAATAAACACTTTATATTTCTTTGATCATAGGGAGTTGTACACACACACGAACACTATTATATATATATATATATATATATATATATATATATATATATACTAGCAACAGTACCCGTCGTAAACTGGGTTCAAAAACAGCCTACAGAAAATGGACTCTGATTTATTAAAGTATGATAGGTTATGAAAAGGAAGGGTTGTAAATAGATAGCTTTGAATATTGGGGTATTAAAACCAAAGCAAAATATGATGAAAGTAAAAATAAAATAGATAAACCCCATAATTTATTATACCATACCTGTTCACACCGAAACACTTATCACAATATTCTGTGGATCTATATTAAAAAAAACTTGTTAAACGTTGTGACATATTTCCATTCTATGGAGGTCAGGCGCGAACGAACACCTCATAATTTTATTATACCATATTTCTTCAAACTGAAACATAATTATCAAAGTATACTTACGCAGATAGATATGAAAAGTATTTATTAAAGTTTGTGCCTATTAAAATTCTATGGAGGCCAGGCGCGAACGCAGACCCCACAATTTTATTATATCATCCCTATTTAAGTTAAAACATACTTATCAAAGTATTCTTATGTACATCTGTATCAAAAACACTTGTAAACGTTTTTTTTTAATTGTTTAATTTTTTATTTCCATACTTTGTGGACCAGGCTCGAACGCAGACCCCACAATTTTAATGAACCACCGTTCTGCCAGATCAAACATACAAATTCCTGTGTCTCGATGCATCTTCTATCATTATATGTAATGTTGTCTAAACCACCCAATCACCTCCTCCACATTTTCGTCGGCTAAAAGTCCGACATTATTAGTTATGAAACATGCTCAAGCCAATCGTACCAAGAAAAAACAGAAGACAGAGATCTGGAAAAATATTCTTCTACTTATCTCTAGACAACAACTGTCAAGATCTGAACCTCAGGAATTCCCAGAGCTAGATAATGAACAATTAACTCTGGAAGAAAATTTTGTTAACACTTTTGCGAAAATCAATATGACGACACTGAAGGAAAGACTCCAACTGCCACAAATCCAAGCCTTAAGAGTTACTAAGTTATTAATATAAAGTACAAATATCGCTCTCCAAAGACTTGTTCCGTCCAACACATCCCTCATATAGCTGAATCAGGTCACATATACTGCAGGACTCTATATAGTCAGGAAAATACTGAATTAATTTTAAAAGCAGTTGGAGTCCAGAACACAAACCCGACACCACCCGGGAAACTGAAGCTCTAAAAACAACTAACTTTTGCAGAATAGAACTAAGATCCGTCCCTATAGTTCACCGAAGGCTGAAAAGCATAATCTGCAGATTCAGTTTCAAGTATAAGAAAAATAGAAATGAGATACAAAAAAGCATACCAAAAGAAGCTGAAGGCAATATTTCAGCACTTGCCAAAAAACATGGCGAACATCTAAAACAGTTTTAAAAGAATGCGAGATTTTTACAGACATCTAACGATAAAGACAACCACGGTGGAACAACCATCCAGAAAGCAAGAGCTAGAAGACTACTCGAGATCTGTGTTTGAGAATGAGGGATCATGCAATGAAGAGGTTAAGTTGATCTAGGATATAACTCAATAAAAACAAGCCAGAAACGGCAGAGCCAATGATAAAGCCTGGAATGATGAAACGAAAGTTGGATCGATTCTTAAATATCAAAAATCTAGCATAGACAACTTATCCAATTTCCAGTTTAAGCATTTCATAGTCATAGCTGTTCACTAAACTGCTGAGAGATAAGGGGGCCACACGACCATGGTTAATCAAAGGTGATATAACCCTTATACATGAAATGAGATACAGTTCCTAGTACACATTGATCCATTTACTGTCTCACTACCAGCTACAAGGTCCAGTGGTCTGGTTGCAAACGGCGTTTTTCTTACGGATTGTATCTGGAAAAAGAACAAACATGATTCAAAGGGAGACGCGTAGAGACCAAGGATTAGTTGTTGATTAATAAGACCACCCTGATGACTGTAGGAAAACGCAGACAAACCTAAGCATGACTTGTATCGATTACCAAAAGATATATTGGAGTGTCCTTTACGCATGTTTTTTGTGGTGTCTTGAATTATATAAAATTAATTCGATAATCAAGTAGACCATTGTTATTCATATAAAGATGTGGTCAAAATCAATCACATTTTGCCTAACACTGGAACAATAACGATCATTAAAGTAAAGATCCGAAAAAGAACCTGCCAAAACGTAGCTTATCTATTTCGTTTAATCTTTTACCTCGCGATAGATTTGATAAGTTACTGAATAAAATCCAACCTACAACTTGAGCCATGGCCGCCAACAATATCCAAACAAAAGAGTCAACCACCTGCTTTTCATTGATGACGTCAAGCTGTATATCAACTCAGATGCTGAAGGAAGTTGATTCTTGCAGATTGTGCATATCTTCTTCAGAAATGTGTGAACGAAGTTTGGCGGATAAATGTGCCAAATGCCTTCCCAGATCGGAGAAGAAGATTTAAACGGAAAACCATACAGTCTGATAAAGATACTGACATCAAAGACCAGAAACAATACAAATGCCGTGGCACAAAAGAAAGCGATCCAACTTAACAAAAATTGGAAAAGAATATATAGGCCACATGAGAAACAATTTGCTCACAAACAAAAACAATGTAACTGCCATTAACCAATTTGCTATGTCAGTGATACCATTCAGTTTTGCCATAATTGACTGGCTTCAAATAATATTAACAGGCTAGAAACTAAAACGAAGAAAATGTTGACATTGCAGAGTGATGTACATAAACTAGTTTATAACCAGTCTGTGGCTGCCCAAAGGAGCAGGATATATGGATCGTCCAGAAATCAATCATCAACATCGAACCACAATTGTCAGGTGTATGTATGATTTTGTATTTATTTGCTTCCCCACTGAGCAAAGGCTGTTTTTTTTTAATATAGAGAGATTGGGGAAATGGGGATCAGCTCCCCGGAGAATAGAGGAGCTGGATAGTGACAATTAGTATGAAGGGGTTCTCCTACATTGACCAATAACTGATTGTTACAAGAGCAATGGTCTTATATGTGGGGTTGCCCCCCACATACCGTCTTTGCTTGCAGGCTATTTATTTGCTCTCTCACCGAGAAAATTAGGCACAAGGCCGATTTTTAATGTGACGAGTGAAGGGGAAATGGAGACCAAAACTCTCCGGGGAGTAGGAGAGCTGGATAGTGCCAACTGGTATGAAGGGTTGCCCATACATTGACAAAGGTCTTATATGTGGGGTTGCCCCCACATATGGTCTTTGGTGATTTGATCTTGGTCAAAAAGCCAAGGCCGTCCCAGGTGTATGTATGATTTTAGTAAGCATTTAAAAAATGCAATCTAGAAAATTATATATACATTCAACAAGGCAACACTAGCAGGCTGGCATTAAGGGCCTTGTTAGAGATAAGAAGAGGTGGTTGTTGAAGATGCTGCTAAGCTATGAAAAAAGGATGGTAGTGCACACATCAGTGTTGCGGAGCTTGATGCCATGATGAAGGGCATTAATTTGGCTTTGAAATGTAGTCTACAGACAGTGGACGTACGAACGGACTCAGCAACAGTAGCATCGTAGATTAATTCGGAAGTGTTAGGAGATAAAGAGACCAGGACGAAAGTAGCAGCTGAGATGCTTATCAAGTGTTGACTTGGAGCATTTTGGCATCTGATCAGACTAAAAGTTACGATTAAGTTGGTTCCATCACAAAAAAACAAAGCTGATTGATTGACAAGAGTGAAGAAGGACTGGCTACGAGAAAAGATGATGAATTCCCAGAATCCAAAATTTATAACGATACACCAAGAAACAAGAGCGAGTTGAAAAACACCCATTGCAGAACTGGCCAAACATTTTGGACAAGACTTTCTCACTAATGAGGTAGAAACACAAAATAAACCTGCAACGGAAATAGTCCAGAAAAACCGCTAAAAATACACCAAGAACATTCATCGAAGAAAACTAAAAGGATGGGCCAATCAATAACGTGCCAAATATTTTTGGGGTAAACTATCTCAGGAGCATATAAATAAGGAAAGCTCTGTAGACTAGGTAAAAAGATGATCGCCCCATTATGATCAGAAGAGCTTGATAATCAATGGTTTTAAGAAAATAGTCTCAACAAAAACAAGTGCAGTTTCTAACACACAAACCTAGATAGTATGAGATAACTGACATCCAGTAATAAAATTCTACTAAAAGATGTTTACTATGCAATGCGACACAATACAGCGTGTAAATATATCAACTAGGTCAACTGTGAGAAGTTGAATATCAAGTGTGGCAGTAAGTCCTGGGAAGACATACTACAAAGAATGTTGAAAATAAATCATACACCATCCACTATGACTACGCAATTCGTAAAACCTCATGCATAGAAAACAGAACGGTTCAATTTGACATAATGATATGGGAGAAAGTAGTAACTAGTTGAAGTCAGTGTTTCTAATGATACTGGCGTAAACAGAACTGAGAGAGGAATACAACGAAAAACGAAATGCTAAAGTCTTATGTGTAATTGAGAAGAAACCAGAATCTTCATCAGTCCAATAATTATAAGAGGATCCGAAATAGTGAAAAAAATTTCAAAATTAACCCATTGAACCAAGTGCTAAAGAGAAGCAGAAAATACATCTAAAGGACAGTCAAAATCTTGAAAAATATATCTCGGTTATAGTTTATGGAATAACGGGTAAAGGTCTGACATCCCAGTAAAAATAGAAAGATAAGAAAGCAAAAAAAAAAAAAAAAAGTAGGAGGTTATATTTCTTAAAGATTTCCTTGGATATTTATGTGTTCCATTTGCCCACGTGCGAATAACAGAGCGTGGTGTCTTCAGTAAATATCATATTTACCGGGACTAATACAATCATATCAATAATCCAAAGGTATTTCTATACACATGGGATTCTAGCGATTATCGTTTCAGATAATGGACTCCAGTACATATCCCCAGAGTTTAAACACTTTTGCAAAGAATGGGGCATCCAAAAGCGAAATGTAACCCCTTATAATCGGCAAGCTAATGGAAAGATCGAGCGGTTCTGCACAGAGGACACCAGTGATGCTGCACTTATCTAAGCCACATCATATTGATGTATTATTTTTGTCGCTACGAAGGTGGGATAATGTGACACAATGGTTGGAAAATAGAAGCTGAATAGCCAGCGCTCTAGAGAAAAAAAAACTACTTAGATAAACTGGTTGGTGTGACTACAGCAATTAACCCCTTCTAAAGTGTAGAAAGCAAAGATTTGGAAGAGTGACCTTCTGGAATTGCACAAGACAAGAAACATATTCCAGACAATAGGGAATAAAGCATCTCATCAATAGCCTGAACTCTGCTGGCTTTGATGCCGAGAAAAGGCCACATCGTATTGATGTGCACAACGATATCACGGATAAAGTTATCGTTGTTAATGACTATGGAGTTGAGATACTGTAGGAATGCGCTCGTGAAAGATCTTGCCTCTCGAGTTGGATAGTGCCGGTATTTATTCGTAGTTTAATACTCCGTTTTCTTGATATTTAGATGAAGATCAAACTGCACTAGTTTGTATGTATCAATAGGTTTTTCGAGCATCATATTGAAATTATTGATGAAAATAAAAAGACATTCACAGCAAGAACTCGTCACAACTGCAAATGATTTTTCTTTCTCCTTTCGCTTAACATATATAAAAAAAACATTGCCATTAACATTTTTTCAAGAAAGTCCCATATGTTGAAAACATTACCCTGGGATTGTTTCCAAGCAAGCTACAACATGGACCTCTCCAAATCCGATAACAGCAAATACTTATCACAAATTGTCGTTATAGGTTTATTTTATTCATTCCATTTATGAGTTTTAATCATCTCATGACATTCTACATAATTTCAACTAAGTATCCATCCATGTGTTTAACTCTTATCTTTGTTTGGGTTTTAGATTTAATAAAAAGCAGCAACAATTTGTGTCAAAATCTGAGTTAAACTTTCAAGGACCCGTGGCGCAACGGATATAAGCGCTAATTATGAGCAATTCTAAGTGACACTCTTGTAGAAGGTGAAGGTTCAATCTTGTGCAGGCTGAAGTTTCAATCCTAAGAATTAGAAATTACTTAAAACTGTACCCGCCAAGGCTGACGGAACGAGAGCAAGCTACCCTCGAGGTTTAAATAAAAGGTTCTATTCATATAGCATATTGTCAAGATATTTTAGGGTCTTTTATTTAAAGCATTGTAGATATGTTTCAGAAAATCTTTTTTAGATGGGGATTGATAATTTGTATCATTTGTATCATTTGGAATCTTCGGATTTTAAATGATATTCTCACAACGTTTCTGCCGATGTAGCTTCCTTTCTTCCAGTACGTCTGGTTGAACTGGAAAATCTTCATGTCGAACTCGTACAGATACTTGAGTTCGAGAAGGCTCACCTGAAGAAGATTGGAGGTTACATCAGCCCAAACTTTGTAGGAATATCACTCAAGATCACAAAAAAAGCGTCCAAATAATAGAAATCATACAGATGGTCAATCCTTATCCCCCAAATCTTGAGATCTGTATTCACGCTTGAAATCCACATGAAGAAAATATGCGTTTTCGATTTATTTTATTTAAAACAGGAATATTATAGAAAGAATTTAAGGTTTAGAGTATCTATTTACTTTGCCTCCCCATGGGACAGAGTTAGACACGAGGTCGTTTTTGAACGCGGAGAAAGGGAACAAAAATAAAAAATTGTCTCAGTCGTGAAGGATTTTACCTCCACTTACAGAGAACAAGAAATTGAAGTGCAGCATCTGCAGAACAGATACTACACTTTGAGATATTAAATCTTTTATTCAGGCACAAAATAAACATGAACAAAAACTTAGGCACAAGGCCAACTCAAAACGGGGGAGAATTGGGAGTCGTTGGTCATCCTTGTCACTCTAGAACTAAACAAAAGTTTGTCTTAGCTAGAATCTTCTTTCATCATAATACCGCATTCGCCCTTTCGTACTTGGGAACGTCCTACTTAGCACCCAATTTTTAAAACATTTTTTATTAGTGTGTAAAAACAACAACAAAAAAAAGATAACGTCTAGAGTAAGCATATACAGGAATCGTTATTATAAATTATATATTGTGCCGACCCGCCTAAAAAAAGGGCATCAGATTCGGCTACTACCACATAAAATAGCTGTAACGGGTCAAGAAAAATGGAAAGAATACGGGGGACACGAATCAAAGTTCCATTAGAAGATTGTGTGAAATACTGTCACATTGGATGGGCTTATAACCACACAAATTCCAAAGAGACGATTGGTTGTTGCAAAAAATAATCAATGGTATGCGGCTGTTGCGATAACACAAAGTCATTTGCAAAGGTTATCGAAACAGGTTTTGAGTAATGGAAATCTAGAGATAGGCTTATTGTCACCCAAACTTCAGGTAACGCCACCATTGTTATTATCAATGAGTAATCACTAGGGTTAGGACAACAGCGTATTCTTTTCATTATTTTGACTCTCGAGCCAATCCGTTGGTATTGTTATGGTGTTAAATGGTAATAAAACGAATGGAACACGGGACTTTTAGAAACAAACATGTATTCACATATATTACAGGCAAGGCGGGTTGAGCAATACCATTCCTCAACTGTTGACCTCCTTGGCCGCGTACCAATCTCTGACTGCCAGGCACCGATACTCGTTACCAGAAGTGACGTCACCAGAGGAAGTGACGTCATGAGATAGTCCATTAATCTCATTGAGGGGCGTCTTATATGCTTTTATATAGAGTGGTGTGGTTCTGTGTATCTGTGTCGGATATGTACTCTAGAGTCAAAACAATGATTCTGTTTTCATAGCCCTAGTGATCACTAATGATGACCTATATAAGAACTCCTGGTGAATACTGTTACTACTATTAATAATAATCCTAAAATCGACATTGGAATCTAGCGGGGCGATGATCCCCGTTTCTTACAGTTCCTTTTGCATAGATGAAATGTTGATTCCTCCTTATAAGCCCAAACTCGCCTCATTACAATCACGAAAACAAAAATCCTCCCTTGTGTCCTTCTCAGTGTGTCTGTAAACATTCACCAACTCCGTATCACTTCGTATACCGCCGCATACTCGTTTGGTGTTCCGCTATCCTCGTGGGTTGATATGCCGTGTCCGTTGTTGTGTCGTTGATTGTAACGGTGTCAGGAAACCGATGTTCTTCGGCGTCTTTGTCAACGAGATCGCACTCCATTTCTCACGCCCTGGTTTGTGTAGTAGTGAAGTATGTCGCGCACTTTCCGGGAAGAATCTACTGAACGGGTTGTCTATATGTAGGGAAGAAATAATAATAATAATAATAATAATAATAATAATAATAATAATAATAATAATAATAATAATAATGAAATAAAAACACATACACATAAGTTCAACACAATTCATTCAACGTCATAAAAACCCAACAAGACTCTTGTCTTGTATTTTCTGGTAAAAATATGTTCTCGTATTTACACGAAGTTTAAATGAGTCGTAATGTATGTGGTTTTGGATGCTAGAAGCCAGTCTTCGATTAACCCAATTCGCGACCTTCTTCTGCGGTAGAGGTTGTCGACATGACAGTCGTCCGTTCCGGCTAGAAACTATAACATGCGAAGAGAAGGATGGGAGGAGTGTTTTACGGCTTGACAGACTTTTAGCTGAAACTATGTGAAGTTTTCTAAATTTGTAAGAAAATTTTCTAACTCTGAAACAAAACCGGATAAATTCACCCTGTTCATCCACTTTCAAAACCAAACAAGGTCATCTGGTTCGATGCCTCGTTCAGCCTCGAAAGATACTCCCTACAGAGGCAGCTACGCGTGTAAGTATGCGGCAAGGGTTGCACAGTCGCCAACCACACCTCTCCTCTCCTCGGCACTTCTTAAGTCTGGTGACAAGGAGAAATCCAATACAGCACTTAGAAGTCCCAAATGGTCACCCATCGAGTACTGGCCAGGCTCACTGTTGCTTAACTTCGGTGATCTGACGAGAACCGGTGTGTCAAACGTGATTATGCTGTTTAATCCGGCTACACTGGCGATAATTCCTTACAATATGGCCAATATGCACTTTAATTTCCTCCAGGCTCTCTCCAGCCTCGGTTTGAATTTCGTTTGCACCAGAGGCATTCTAAAAGTAAGGCCTCCTATCTTTATTTCGCCCAATTAATCAGAGAGAATTGCAAATTATATTATCATAATGACTGAACTTATGCATGCGTGAACTGAAAGTTTCATCTCTCTGTTACAGATATTGATCTTGTGAAACTCTAAGAAAGCAACTCCTGTCAGGAGCGCGCATCAGAATCAGATATGTTTCATTGAATTCCTGGCAAAAGTACATTGAGAATTATAGGAGGCTATGTAGAAAAATAAATTATAGAGCACAAAAGTTTTTTCGTTCTGGTTCTAGCCATGTCGTCGTCTTTTACGCATAGGCGGCCGGCAGCTGAGTGCTCACGGATTCACAACTCTAAAAATAAAATAAAACACAACTCCAAATGAAAAAACAGACTCCAGTGTTTTCTGTACATATTTGTTGGACTCTGGATGCGTGTATGGCACCCCAATCCTCTACATGCTAAAGTTCCCATCTACATCTACTGTCGAGACTATTTCAGTGTATTGATTGGTTCATTTCACTATCTGCTTCGAGCCACGTGTCTAAACTCGAACTTTTGTCCACTGTACTGTCATAAACAGGACTCCTAACCGTCCCGTCGGCAACTGGTTGTTGCAAAACGTCGCAAAACGTTGCAAAACACTAACCTTCGCAAACCGTTCCCCACCGTCGTAAAACTCCTTGCCAATTCTAAATATATCTCAGGTCCTTTGTCACATCCTAATTACAACCGTACCTTATTCCTCGTTTGTCTATATCGATAACCCTATTTCCTCTTCTCATGTTATATTCGTTTTTCTGTCCCCCCCCTCATCTCTCAGCCCCCGATAGGGAGGCGCCTATAGTATTACAAAGTTTATTATTCGGAACTGCGAGACATGCCAAGACATACGCAGGCCGCGTGCAATGTCAGAAAAGTGAAGTGTATGCGAGATTTGAGATATGTGTGTGGACATTAACCTTTTAATCTGATGCTAGAAAACATTTTCTTAAATTATTTTTTATGAGCCAACTTGTGTTTTTTGCTCTTTTCTGACTACTGTTGCTGGGCCTTATATTTATATTGGGATAAGTGTCCTGCGGGCGAAATCACTCAACCTACTTTCTTGATGATAACTGCAAAACATCGTATTCTCGTCGGTTCTTGGACGAGTGAGGCGCCAGACCCCGACTGTGACGTGCATATGCTCCTGCTGTCAATGTAATAGAAGAAAGATATCGCAGGACCGTAAAGCGATTTATCTCAATAAAGCCTTGCATACTAATAATGGCGGTCTATTGGTGCAACGCTACTCCAAAAGACAGTGCAGGTACACACTTACTTAGGTCAACGGAAGGGCAGGGCATTTACGACCTAGCATAAACTTGAAAAAAAAAAAAAAAAAAGAACACGACGCTATAGAGTAAATCCTATTTGAATAAAAAAAAAGCACGACGCTATAGAGATCCTATTTGAATAAAAGACACGCAGGTTCGGTGAACATAGACATTTATAATAGTCAGCTTCGTTAATAATAATAATAATAATAATAATAATAATAATAATAATAATAATGAGGACGAGGAAGAGGATGGAAAGATTCATGAGAGAAAACACTAGCTAAGCCTTCGCTGGATGAGTGCAAAGAGAACTGGGACCTTGGGGAGGCTTATTGCCACCCAAATTCCAGTGAAAACCAATGGTCGCTATCCTGGAGAAATAAATGGTAAGCGGCTATTGCGATAACACGAATTCAACTTAAAAGGTTATCAAAAGACGTGGACGTGGAGAGTATTGGAAATCTGGAGAGACTTGTTGTCACTCAGACTCCAGAGAACGCCACATGTTGTTCTAAAAGAGAAATATTTGATAATGGATTCCGAGTGAGTAAATAATAATAATAATAATAATAATAATAATAATAATAATAATGATGATGATGATGATGATGATGATGATAATAATAATAATAATAATAATAATAATAATAATAATAATAATAATAACAACCTGAAAAAAAACAATATAATACCAATAATTGTAGCAGCACTAGGAACAGTCCGATTGATACCATACCCGTCTTCGTAGCTCTTCGACGCTTCAGTTTTTTGAGTAAAAATATAGATCGCCTTACTTTTACAACGACACTCATACAATCTCCTAAATAAATGTTAATGGTTTGGCTTCATGCTAGCGATTTGCCTCTCAAAATTATTCTTGCAACAAAAGTAGTCAAAAGTATGCCAAATTTAAGTTAAAGATCATTCAGCCGGAGAAAAAATGTCTTCGGTGGTTGTTGCAAACGACCTTGTTAGATAATAGCCGTGTAGAAGCATTAATTGACTGTCATATATATATATATATATATATATATATATATATATATATATATATATATATATATATATATATATAAAATTATCTATCTAGTGACGAGTGGACAATAGAGATTTGAATGGTGACATGTTTTGATAGGTATCAAATTTTGTGACCGAA
This sequence comes from Euprymna scolopes, assembly GCF_053919585.1. Taxonomy (NCBI): domain Eukaryota; kingdom Metazoa; phylum Mollusca; class Cephalopoda; order Sepiida; family Sepiolidae; genus Euprymna; species Euprymna scolopes. Next base: position 50,016,215 of record NC_136499.1, on the reverse strand, counting down.
TCAGTTTGCACCGGAATATCCGAATGGGGACTGGTCTTGACGTATAATGTGTACCGGATTGCGCAAGCATAGTGTAAACTTTGGTTCGTAAACGTATGGCCTAAACGGGTTTCCCCATGAGGGAGGTAACAATCTCAGGTGACACAAAAAATCCCACAAGCCGAGAATCCATCGATCACTCTCTTCCGCTGTGACGAATACGTGGGAGTGAATAATATATATATAACATCCTACAACGTCTTGGTCTATGTCTTGTGAAGCATCTTCCTCAAAAAAGGTCCGGCTCCCCAAAAATGCGTGAAGAATCTCCCAGAAACGACCAGCATCGGAACAGGTAAGTTTTATCTATCTAGCGATGTGTATATGCATATATGTTTACACGCAAGCATGCGCCAACAAAAACTAGACGTTAAGATAGACATTAGGACACGAGGACAACAGTCCGTTATATCCCAAACACAACGTACATACATTTATATATGCCCGTTAAGTAATCAAACGAAAATATAAGTATGATTTAGATAATATTCAACAGCTTATACAACAAACTGACCATCACTTATCTTTCTTCGATGTGGTCATATGATCAGGTTGGAATGTGACGAATTATTGACTTGCTTATCTGAAAAACGAGTAAATTATTTAGCGGCTTTTTGCAATGTACGTTTTTTTTTTTAGCGTTTTTTTTGCTCCTTCGCGGTACGGGTTCGAGCTTGCTTGCCTACTACCACTTTTTTTCTCGCACACTTCCAAACACCCGGGCAACGTTGTGTATCCAGGCTAGTCTATAATATAAATCTCACCTGTTTGTTTACATGTATGCATGTATGTATGTATGTATGTCTGCCTAAAAGTTTTGATAGAGGCGACGGACTTTCACGAGATCGTCTAGAAGCTTGACCCTTCGAACGACAAATATCGAAAATTGGCTAAAAACATTACTTCGCTCACCCTCAACTGGGCACTTTTCTACGGGGGAGGTGTCGTTTTTTTTTCGCCGATATTATCAAGAGTCATCACCTCTTTTCGAGTAACTAGCTTTAATTTAAACCTTCGCCACTTCAGTTTGACGGTGGACACAACCTCAAAGACGTAATGTTATTTTTTTTAACGTTTTTTTCCTACTTCGCGGTACGGGTTCGAGCCTTCCTGCCTACTAACACTTTGATTTTTAAAAATTTTTGCTCAACACACACCTCCAAACACCTGGGCAACGCCGGGCATCCAGGCTAGTCTATATATAAAACTGACAAATCTGGACTTGTAGATAGTATAATTAAAGGATAACAAGGGTAGAATGTCCATGAATTCAACTAGTCTACATAACAAAAGAAGTTACTTCATGCTGGGATTACGTAATCACTTTTGATCTGCAAATGGGATCGTCTGATTAACAAACATGGCGATTGTTGTTTAATCTGATGTCGATAAAATGAAACAATTCCGACGTTTATTTTCAAATGAATTGTTCCAAACTTATATAATTCTGGCGACTACAATTGTACAATTACAAATACATTTCAAAAAGGTTTCATCCCTTTTATTGATTTGAAGAATATTTAGTCGACAATTATTTTTACGAGGAAAAACACGGAGAATATTTATTGTTTTAAAAACGATTAAATGACTATAATTTTAAATAAATAAATAAATAAAATAAACCTATATAGATAAAACAGTAGATGTACGTGTGAGTGTGTAAATATTTAACCAATGAACTATTAAACTACTAATCACATAAAACTGAAATCAACAGGAAATAGTAATCATGCACCAAACATGGTTCATAACGAGTAAAGTCTTTATTTGGATAAATGAATAATGCGCACAGAAGTCGGCAAAACTGTTCATTTCAACTTGCCGACATTTCTATTATTTTGCGCATGCGTAAACTAATAATAGCTAAAAGTGGTTTAATTTTAATTTTTATTCTGTATCAGTTGGTTTAGTCAAAACGATAGTGCATTAGGCTAACGGTTTAAATGTAGCAACGCGGTTGGAGAACTAATTGTTTGGGTTCGAGATTGTCGGACTGACTTCCTCATATTGGTTGTTATAGTCACAACGTTTCGGTCGTTTTTCCCTCCGGCCTTCATCAGGTGTTTTGTATCGAACTGGGGATCCGTTTGTTAGGAGTCTCGAACCCAACCCTTTATTATTATTACGGGGGTACCGTGTTCGGACTCCAGCTAGGCTCTGGGACATAGTTGCTCATTCTCTGTTTTTTGAATGTTACTTTTTACTGCCTTTGTTCAGGATTGAACTCAGCACCTTTGGGTAACTTTAAACTTTTATACAACGTCTAGGACCACTCGGCCATATGTCACTAGTCAGAGAATCAGCAACTATGTCCCAGAGCCTAGCTGGAGTCCGAACACTGTATCCCCGTAATAATAATAATAAAGGGTTGGGTTCGAGACTCCTAACAAACGGTTCCCCAGTTCGATACAAAATACCTGATGAAATGAAGGTAGGAGGGCAAAACGGCCGAAACGTTGTGACTATAACAACCAAGATGAGGAAGTCAGTCCGACAATCTCAATAAATGAAAACACATCATCTCAAAAATACAGACAATTACTATAATTGTTTGTGTTTCGATTCTATCTGATGGCACCCATTTTTATTTATTTATTACCTTTAAAATCAGTACTATATATGTATAGGTATAATATTCAATAGAGAATTGACTCTGTAATAGTAAAAATATGTTAAGCATACTTTACGGCCAGCAACGTCGCCCCCGTCTGCTTGTAAATAAATAAAATTAATAAAAAATAAAGTAATGAAAAAAAAAAAAAAAGACGTTAAAAATATTTTAATAAAGTTTACTGTTTCTCTATTTACGTGCTTTTCCGTGAGGGCAAAGTTTAAGACAATATATATTTTGTGTGGAGGATATCCAATTTCCTCAACAATGGCATTCGGAGTGGAGGGAAATTTAAATTTACTCAGTCAAGAAGGATCTCTTATTTTCTGACCTAGGACAGAATAGATACACTATTTGATCCTAATCAGAAGGCTTAAAAAAACAAACAAACAAAAGAAAATATAAAATAATTGGCGAAATAAAATAATTAGGAGAGGGTTCCAATTCTGACTTTTAAAATACGGAAATCACTACAGACAGGGCATGATATGAAGCCACTTGATATAAGGAGCTAACAAGATCGAAATATGATTATCGCAACAAAAAGAGGATGTCTATTGGTCGTAGACTTGAAAAGACCAAGTTTATAGACAGGAGAAAAACAGGCAGCAGGAAGAGAGTTTCATTAACCTGCAATTCTCGAAAACAAACTACTGGAATAGAAAGCTGTGTTCGAAAGGGATATTAAAAACAGCGAATTCATGTAGACGACCAGACTTAAGCAATGATATTCTTTAGCACTTTAATAAGTACGAAGACGACACTAGTAAAAGTTCTCCCTCCCCTTTTATCTATCTATCTATCTATCTATCTATCTATCTATCTATCTATCTATCTTTATGTCAGGCTGGCTCCACACTTCCGAGAACGTGTATCCAAATGTCATTTTCTTTTCCTTTTCTTCAGTCGTGTGGGAAAACAGTAAAAAGGATTGTGAAGAAATTTAAAACGTAAATGAACAAAAGACAATAATAAAAGTAGAACAAATAATAGTTGAATAGAGCAAAGAAACTAAAAAGAACTTAAGACTTTCGTCTCGTAACAAACACCTTTTCCCAGACACAGTTGCACTTACCTCTCGTGCTTACATTTTACTCAGCTGTTAGGGCCCTATCTATATATCTATAAAAGTGAATATGTGTGTGTGTGTGTGTGTGTACATTTTCCTACCAAATAACTTTGTCAATTTTCGATCTACAGACTCGAGATTTGACATAAGGAGTATTGAGATTTGGTAAAATCTTTTTTAATCGGGGTTCGGCCAAACATTTGGCTGTCAAGGGGTCAAAGTTCATTTGCACAAATAAATTATTATTGAATTATTTAGGTCCATCTTCCAATTACGTGATTTCCTTGGATTTTACTTGTGCAAATGGAAATTCAATTAACTTTCTTGGAGTTATATTTTTGGATTTTACCGTCATTTGATTATTTACCTTTCACCAGACTATCCATTCACGTGTAATCACATTTTTCTTCACCATATTCCCCCTACTTCACTTTTTGTTATCAAGTAAGGTCTTTGAATTACTTGTAGTTTCATCAAATACTTTTGTATGCAAAATACGATCCCGCATTTTGCTAATTCCTACCCTCTGATGAGAAGGAAAGTATTTCTTCGAAACTCCGCGGATTAAGGACTATCCACTTATCAAGTGTTTCCTTTTCAGATTAAATATGTTTTTAACTCTTTTTCAAAGTGTTTTTAACATGTTTTATTAACTATTTGATCTTATATATATATATATATATATATATATATATATATATATATATATAAATATATATATATATATATATGCGCGTGTGTATATTAGTGTGTGTAAATCGTTTCAGCACTTTTGAATTAAAAGTCGGTCAATTTAGTTCTTATGCGTTCATATAATGATTAGATCACTCTGACAGACGTTAAAAAAGCTAATTTAAAAGATACATGTTTAAATCTCAACTGTATTTCCCGCGATTGACGGTAGCCGAATGAATTAGGTTCTTGCAAATGAAGTCAGTGATGGTTTTTTTCGCCGGGTTCGAATCTATCGACTGATGTTAATCATGACACTCTGCACTGATGATTCCCGAAAGGATGAAACACTAGGGTTTGTAGGTATTTAATAATTATTACAGTCAATAATTATGTCAGCCCCTTTAAAAAACTCGTTTCTTTTCGTTGAATATTTTCAGTTGAATTAAAAGTCGGTCAATTTAGCTCTTGTGCATAGATCATCATATAATGATTAGATCACTCTGACAGACGTTAAAAGGCATTTACAAAATAAATGTTTAAAATTCAACAGCATTCCTCGTGATTAATTGTAGCGAATATATTAAGCCCTTCTAATGGAGCCAGGTATGGCTTCTATCGCCGGGTTCGAATCTGCACTGATCATTCCTGAAAGGATGAAATACTAGTGTCTGCATGTATTTAATAGTTATTATAGTAAATAATTATATATATATATATATATATGTATATATATATATATATATATATATATATATATATATATATATATATATATATATATATACATATATATATAATTATTTACTAGTACCTTGTTTGATTAAAACCCAAGATGGCGTAATGGTAAAATATAAAGGTAACTGCAGCTTCTTTTCTAAATTGTCGGATTCTCACCATGTCGAATCACGTTTTAATTCCTTTTGTTGGATTGATTGTTGCTATTTCTTCTGAGTGTTAAGGGCATAATAGATTCACTAATTGATATAATTATTAAGTGATTGATTTTGCGCAACGAAACAGACACTGTCAAGAACTGTAAGGATCAATTGATGTAAGGGAATAAAATATAAAATTGTCAACATCATGTATTTTGGAATATAAATTTTTGTCATTTATTCTATATATTGATCTGTATTCACATTGCGCTTCTTATATAAGGATTGATATATAATAAGAAAAATATATTTCTACAAAAATATGTATATTAATATATATATATGTATATATCTATATCTATATCTATATATCTCTCTCTCTCTCTCTCTCTCTCTCTCTCTATATATATATATATATATATATATATATGGACTTCCCCGTCGATTTCGACGCATGAGGTTCCGCCACATCAACTAAGTAGTGGTGAAGGTTATTTGCGGAACCATCAACACTTTTTAGTATTACTGCTAACCGTTGTCGGTGCAAATAACTGCCACAGGACAAACTATATAGTAGATCGCAGGTTTTTACATCAGAGTTTCTTCTCCTAGACGCATGTGTTAACGAAGACTGGGGAAGCATCTCTCCCCGAAACCAACCTGAAAATTTCTACGACTCGGCGCGGTACATACAATGTCTAACCTTCCCAAATGGTCACCCATTAGGTACTGGCCAGGCTCAACGTTGCTTAACCGGTGATTTTGGGGAGAACCGGCGTTTCTCTCTCTCTCTCTCTCTCTCTCTCTCTCTATATATATATATATATATATATATATATATATATATATATGAATAAAAAAGAATGCGAAAAGTATAAAAGCTTATAACTTTTCTTTATTCGTTTTCTATTGGTGACGTGCAGGAATACAAAATAACAATATTATGAAAAAAAATTAAAAAACTTTTTTTTATAAGTACATAATTTTCGACCGATCCTTCAGTCTTCATCAGTGTAGTGAAAGTATGAGGATGCACGGGGAAAAGGGGAATGGAAAAGGAAGGAAGGTAGAGGAGGAGGAGGAGAAGAAGGAGGAGGAGAAGGAGGTATAGCCAATGAGAAGGTGCCACGTCAGTCTTAAATATATAAACATGTAAGTACGCACATACACACATGCACACAGTACATATATACATACAAACGAAAAATTAAAAATTAAACAGTAAATAAAAATGAGAAACGCGTCTTTAACTGTCTAATCCTTTGAATTCTAACGATATTATTTATTCTAAGAGAGAATAAGAATTCAAAGGATATAAGACGTTATGAGGAGAAACGCTATGATGCTCATTTGTAATTTAACGGCTATTTCTCGTTCGAAAAAGAACGAAAACGTCGTTTCTAAATTCAACCGTTTTAAGACAAAAATGAAGCGCTACTTTTTATTAATATGTATATTAATATGTACATATACATACGTATACAAACAAATACTTACATGTATAAATATATACATATATATATATATATGCACATATGCATACATAAATGCATGCATATATACATATATACACATACTAACAGACATACATGTACATACATAAATGCTTGCGCATACATTAACACGTAGAGACAGCTGTACATATATACATATAAGTTTACATAAGCGAATGTAGGGAAAGAGAGAGGAAGAGGAGAAGAGAGTGACGGGAAAAGAAGTATAGGTGTGCGAGAAATACATACACTTATATACACATATACATATACGGTAATATGAAGAAAATTAACTCTTAAAGAAAATGTGTTTTGAAAACATACACACATATATGCGCACACATACACATATATCCAAATATACATACACATATATATATATATATATATATATATATATATATATATACATACACATACATATACATGTATATACATATACTGACGTGTATATACACTTTCAGGTACGCGTACACATACACTCGCACAAATACATACAAATATGCGTACATAATACGCACACACATACACATGCCATGTGTATGAGATGATAAAGAAAGAAAACATTAGGGAAAATGTAAAGATTTCGGAAAGAGTTACCCCATCTCACCGTGCATTTTAGTCCTAAGGAAATGTTTATAGAATATCTTTGTAGCTATGAAAATTGTAGTCACTGAGTAGTCCTAGGTTTTTGTTAAGGCCTGTAGTGTGCGTGTTGAGTTTTAGAATTAATTTTTTTTCATATTTTCGTCTCTGGTGTTGTGTAATAAAATTGGATGCTATGAGGATATATCTGATGTTGTCTATTGTGTGGTTAGGTAAATTATAGTGGATAGCTACTGGATGCTGTGTAGATTTATCTCTGATGGTATGGTTGTGGTTATTGAGACGTAGGCGGAGCTCCAGGCCTGTTTCCCCCACGTAATTGCCTTTTGTGCATTTTGTGCAGTATAACAGATATATTATATTTGAGCTATTGCAATTTAGAGGGGGAAGTTTGAGATGGACGTTGGTGCCTGGAGGAGTGAATGTGGTGTTGGTGTTAATATGTGTACATATTAGACACCTGGGTCTATTGCAAGGTTGTTTCCTTGAGATGTTTGGGTGCGGTTAATCCGAGTGGATGTGAGTAAGGAACGTAAGTTGGGGAGTTGTCGTTTGGCACAAATGGGTGGTTTATTGTATATTGTGTTGAGTGTGAGGTCCTGTTGTAATTGTTTGAAGACCTGTTTCATGGGGTTGTATAAATATTTGGTGTTATTGAAGTGAAATACCATAGGTATTCGTGTGGATGTTTTTTGTTTTTTTTTGTATGTAAGAAGGTTGTGTCTGCTAATATATATATATATATATATATATATATATATATATATATATATATATATATATATCCGTCAGATCACCGGAGTTAAGCAACGTTGAGCACATACAACGCCTAGAAATCCAAAATGGTCACCCATCTGGTATTAACCAGGCTCAACGTTGCTTAACTTTGGTGATCTGGGGAAGACCGGCGTGTCAATATATATATATATATATATATATATATATATATATATATGACCGTATGATCACCTGAGTTAAGCAACGTTGAGCCTGATTAGTACCAGATGGGTGACCATTTTAGATTTCTTGGCGCTGTATGTGCTCTCCGCTTATCTCGGCATTTGATTCCAGTCGTCCTGTACATACACGTCAGTTGCCACTGGTATTTCATAATGCGACTTAGGAGAGGTGTAGTTAGAGATTGCGCACATCCTGCCACAAGAATTTTACGCGTAAACATCCCTACGTGGCTATCCATAATCTGTCAAAGACTGAAGACTGAAGGAGGTTGATATATATATATATATATATATATATATATATATATATATATATATATATATATATATATATAGAGAGAGAGAGAGAGAGAGAGAGAGAGAGAGTTAGCCAAAAGAAGGTGGACATTAAAAACCCATTTATTTTGAGATCACGCATACGTACAATTCTATGTAATAAGACAATTATATTAATGAAAATTGAATGTTATATATCAACGAAAGTGCTTAAATTGTTTTCGCTCTTGATTTACACAGCTTTGAAGTCTGCCTCTTCCGCTTCGACAAACGTTTTCTACTTTTGTGATCGCCATATATATATATATATATATATATATATATGATTGCAACATCTTGTCAGACGAGTGCCACTCCCTCACGCACTTAAAGCCCATGAGCACAAAAATGACTTCCATCGCCCAAGGACCATTTTTATGGACAAATGCTTGAGGGAGTATTTATACACAGATGAGTTTACAGAGTCTTAGCTTTGTACGACAGCTAAGTCTCTCTCTCGGTTCAAAATGTTGAGATCCAGCAACAAGCAAGAGCAAGATAGCCAGCAACAAGTTAAACTGCAGACCAGCTTAATGCGGGTACTGGTCTCCCGCTTTATGTTTTTTTAAATCAAATATTTGCTTCTTCTAGAAAGGTTGCCTTCACCACGGCTTACGAGAGCCCTCTCCACCCCAACACACATACACACAAACACACATGGTGCTAGTTGTCCGTTGAACCTGAAAAAGGTTTCATTCGCCCTTTGGAAGGTCTTCTTTTTAATCCTTCAGGGAGACTAGACACACTCCTCACCAAACGAGTCTGGTCAGGGAACCAGTTTAATCGCCGGTGACCCGACCATGAGACAGGTAGTACTGGGTTACATGGTATCAGTAGCATATGACATGACCTGACTGCATATATATATATATATATATATATATATATATATATATATATATATATATATATATATATATAAAATGTAATTCTTGGTTCGTTCAAAGTGAATAAAACCATATTTCTACGTTACCAATTTAATTGACATTTTCAGAAAATTTATCTGTAAAATCAAGGAATGTTTGCATGTTATTAAAATAAATTAAGATCGCAAATTATAAAAAAAAATATATTTAATAAAATAAAAATATTTTTCGTAACTGCGAGACTGTCCGCCATTCCATTTCCAGTAGAAATGAGCCTTTTACGTGCACCAAATGTTGACGACTATCATTTAACTATCTATTTAATAGATGGGTAAAAAAATCCCTATTTTTTAAATTATATATATATATTTTTTTTTGTACTTTAACCTTACAATAACCTTCAATAAAAAAAAACATATCATAAAACTTTAATTAAACTTGGAAATACGATTTAAAAAATTAGCGCGGATCGGTAAGTACACTAGCACCATTTGTTTATCGTATTTTTTTTTTATTTTTAAAAGCTTTCCTGGCGAAGCCTACCTAAAATAAATTTGTCTATTTCTTAATTTCTCATGTTATTGAAAAAAAAAGCATCCCGGAATTTTGATAAAATTTTCCATTAAGGCCCGTGTTCGTTCGTATATAACAAAATAACTCAACTTCCATAGCGACCAGCAAACTTAAAATAGCGCGGATCGGTAAGTGCACTATCACCATTTGTTTATCTTAATTTTTTTTATTTTTAAAAGCTTTCCTGGCGAAGCCTACCTAAAATAAATTTGTCTAATTCTTAATTTCTTATGTTATTGGAAAAAAGAAGGTAAATATGAAGAATTACGCCACCCTCGAAAATTCCTTTAAGATTACCACTGTTATAGGTTTTCGGGGTCGCTGAATACGAAAACAACGTTTATAATTAAGGCAAACGAGTAATTTCCAAGATATGAAGAAATGTTAATTTAAAAAAGTGGACGATCACTTTTCCATGATAATTTAACGTAAAATGATCACCCACTTTGTGACCACAGTTTTTTTTGGGGGGGGGGGGCTTTCTTTCTACCCTTGGAAAATCCTTTAAAATTACCTTTTTAAATTGATTGGAGGGCAGGGGGTGATTTGCCGGCAAATGGTATATATATATATATATATATATATATATATATATATATATAAACATATATATATATACTTCAGAATAGTGTAATGCACTAGACCTACTGGTATGGAAATCCAGTGATTATTGGTCTTACAAAATGCTATTGGCTGTAATATTTATAAAGACAATCCAAGCTAAATTAAAAATTCGTCAATATACTAGATAGAGCAAATAAATCATAAATTAGTAAATTAAATTCTATGGCGTGGAATGGTAAACTTTTAAATCTTGAACTTTTATTATATGCAAGACAAAGAATACAATTCAAAAAGTATATCTCCTTAACCTATAGGTTTGGGATATCTCCCCATCTCCTCAGAGGAGAAAATAAAAGCAAATTATAATTGTTTATACCTAATTTGCTAAATACAATAAACATAGAAAATCATAATTAAAAGTTTTTAAAGTTTTTAAAACATAGAGTAAGCGAAATTATATATTGATTCAAAATGAAAAGGATATTGAATTTCGTATCCAATCATAGACATCGAAAACTTATAGTTTAAGGAGATATACTTTTTGAATTGTATTCTTTGTCTCGCATATAATTAAAATTCTAGATTTGAAACTGAACCATTTCAAGTCATAGAATTTAAATTACTAATTTATGATATATATATATATATGCGTGTGTGTGTGTGTGTGTGTGTGTATGTGTGTGTGTGTGATGATTGCTGCATCATTCCAGATGATTGCCGTCACATTGAGTTCTTCCAATCTTGTCGTCCATGCCATCCCAGATGACTCTACACTCCCGCCGCAGATTTGCACATCTTGAGGCAGATCTGACATACAAATCGAGCAATTTCCATCGAGTTGACTTCCTCTGGAGGTTGAAAGGTATTCCTATGAACAATCACATGTCTTCTCAGACCAGCAGTAGACTTGCAAACTTTGCTGCATTTTAAACAGATCGTTTGGTTTGGACTAATAGGTGCAAAGTTGACCTGAACATGAGTTCTGTGCGACTTAAGGTGGTTGACGTAGCCATCTTTTGACAAAAGCATACGTTCACAAGCTCTGTTTTTCATTGTTTAAGACCGTCAATTAAACCTTCGCGAAGCTCTCGCTTCAGATTGCTGTGGGTCTGATTTCTTTTTCTAGAGTATCACAACTTCCACGTACAAGCTTTCGCTACTTCTGCCTTTGCAGAGTAAGTTCTTCCTATGTGTTGATGTCTATTTGTAAGATTTCAAATTATTCTTTGTAGAATCCCTGAAACTCTTCCTAGGCTTGTGTTGAGGGCGGTTGCGTTTTTCCAGCTCCCCGTAAAAATATTTGTTTTGCAACCTACAATCCTTCATTCGAACCAAGTGGCTCACTCAACGCATGTGAGATCTGATTACAAGGGTCTCAACACTAGAGCAACATGCTCTCACAAGGACTCCAGTATCGGGTACTTGTGCTTGCCACTTGACGTTTTAGTTACGTCTCAAGCATTTTTCGTGAAATCGTTCAAGCCATTTAATGTGCCTTTGATGCAATGTCCATGTCTCCAATGAATACAACAGTGTTGTTAGCACATCGGTATTGTAAATGCAGATCTTAGTCTTGTCTGTAATGCCACGATCAGACCACACTCTCTTCTCCAACCTTCCAAAAGCTACAGATGCCTTCTGAATTCGCCTGTGGATTTCACTGTCTAGACAGCCATCCCTCGACAGAGAACTACCAAGGTACACAAATGAATCAACTCCAATAGAACCACAGACCATTATGTTCGGCTCCACGTATGGCTGGCCCGGTGCAGGAGTGAACATCACCTTTGTTTTAGACAGACTGATCCTCAGACCAAATGCAGTGCAGGAGTCAGCAAAGCCATCCATTATATGCTACATATCAATCTCAGTGTACGGCAAAAACAGCATCGTCTGCATAGAGTAACTCCTTGACCAAGACATGAATCAGCTTGGTTCTGACATTGAATTTTCTAAGATTAAAAATGCGACCCGTGGTTTGAAACTAACATGACACCTCTATCGCAATCTCGAAACGCATGAGCAAGTAGAGCAGCAAAATATATAGAGAAAAGAGTAGGGGCAGGAATATCACCTTGTTTGACACCATTGTCAACTGGAATTTCATCAGACAATTTTCAGTTAAACGTTAAATGAGACTCGAGCTTTCATGTCCCTGAGTATTCTAACAAAGGTTGAAGGACACCTAACTTTCTTTAAGATTAACTAGAGAGCATCCCTGTTAACGGTGTCAAATGCTTTGGTTATATCCACAAACACTTGATACACATACATACATACATACATACATACATACATGATTCTTCTTGATTGCAACGTCTTATCAGACGAGTGCCACTCCCTCAGTCACTGACAGTCCATGAGCCCGAAGATAACCTTTTTTTTTTTTTTAGTCCTGCCAGCGAATTTACACGCTCAAGCAGATATGACATTGAAGACGGTCCTTGGCATACATACGTATATATACATATACACACATACATACACATACATACCCATAAACATACACACATGCACACATCCATACATACACAATACATATAACACATACATACAAACATATACATACACACATGCACACACATATACATATATATGCATACACAAATATACTATAATATACAACTGCATACACACATATACATATATATTCACATACATATACGTACACATGTATGCACATATACATACATACACATAAAGTTACCTACATATACCTACACATACATATATATACACCTATACGCATACATATATATGCATATATACATATACATATACATACATACACACAAATATTTATACGTATATACATACAAACACACATAAACATATGTACACAAAAATAAATAAATAAAAATATATACATATATACATACATATACAAATAGGTATACATATACATACATACACCATTACATATATTAATATACGTACATACACACACATATGCATATATTATATACGTACATACACACACACATATGCATATATAGAATGATGGCAGATCAATTATTACATGCTTCCAGCATTTTAGAGCTACGCACGTGACACTTTTTCCATCGCCACGGAGAATTTTTATAGACTGAGGAAGTATCTATACAAAGATGATGTTACAGAGTTTTAGCTTTGTACGACAGCTAAGTCTCTCTCTCTCTCGGTTCAAAATGTTGAGATCCAGCAACAAGCATGAGCAAGATAGCCAGCAACAAATCAAACTGCAAACCAGCTTAATGCGGGTACTGGTCTCCCGCTTTATGTTTTTTTTTAAATCAGAGATTTGCTTCACCCAGAACAGAGCTTTTGGGAGTCCTCTCCACTCCACACACGTATCGAAATAAAGATATACACGTGCACATACAAGCATGCATACAAACAGATGCACGCAAACATACATACGCAAGAACAAACACACATGACAACATGCACATACATTCATACATACACGCATGTACATACATATGCACACACACGTACACATACACGTACATGTAGAACATATATGAAGGAGCATTTATGATGACGATGATGATGGTTGTTACGAATAGGTGAATTCAACATGAATAAAAGAGTAACACAATCCCAAATACACACATACATACATACATACATACATACATGCATACATACATACATGCATACACATACCCACATGAACACACACACACATATATATACATATATATATATATATATATATATATATATATATATATATATATATATATATATATATATATGAAAAAAATCCAGAGCTGATTTAATACGCTTCCTGAAACTTCCACAACTATTTATCAAATAATAGCGAGACAACTTCTTCCGTTCTTCTTTAATATTATTTTAAAGAAAGTCAACATTCTTGTGTGAGATTTTATTGATAATATGTTTGACAATACTTAGTTCGGTGGTTTTAGATCTGTACTTAAAGGTGATCATAAACACGATCCCCCATAATCGTTAAAGTTGAATTTGAAAAAATCTTGTTTTAAGCCATAACGATACCTAGTATCTCAGTCGTGTAGTAAGTACGAATCATTTCGGGGTCACATATGCGGCGGCTATTGTCAGGGGGAGATAACTCCAATTTCTTCTTGGTCAAATAACGCGGCAAATAAGTAACAAACAAGATTTTTTTTCCGAACAGAAAAATACTTTAAAACCAAAACATTTATTGCATAAAATGTATCAATATATAATTGTAAAAACATTTATTTAAAAGTCTGCGTAGGAAAATATAATTTTAATAAAACAATTTTGCAATAAAAACATTGGATTTTTATAAAGTAAAATCGCTTTTTTTCGAACAAATAAATAATTTAAATGAAACCTTTCTTTTTTTAATTAAAGCGACTTTGAAGGGTCAACAACAAATTAATAATTTAAATGTTTTTGACCGAGTAGCGCCACCTGGCAACGGTTTAGTGAACTGCGCCAAGAAAAAATGGCCGCCGTCTACTGCACAAGTGCCTTTTGTTGTTTCGTGAACACAAAAGTGCTAAAACTAAATTAATTTTTCGGTATTCACGGAGAACGTGGACCCTGCGTAAACGGTGTTTTTGTTTAATGATTGCTCCCTCACTTTGTTTTTATTTAATGATTCATTAAATCACTTCACTTTGTTCATATATATCTCAGATTTGTTTTTGAATCGCACGTGTATTTATTTTATTTTTGGAATTTTTTTCTTTGGGTAAATTTGATTCATACTTTTATTTCATACTTATTTTTATTTTATTTTTTATCTCATTTTATTTTGATTTTGTTATTATTTTCTCCACTAAATATTATTTTTGTTAAATTATTTTTTCATATACATTCAAATAATGCTTTTGCCCCCCCCCCTTTTTTTGATCTCAAATAGTACCTTTCGGCCTCAAATAGTACCTTAAAAATGTTTTCGTGGTTAAATAAACCAAAGGAAAACCTTTTGCGCATGCGCGTTGAGGGAGCAATCATTAATAATACCTCATTTACTCAGGGTCCACATTCCCCATGAAGTACCGAATTTTCTAAATAAAATATTTGTTTTATTATTTGATAATGCAAGAAGTGTTTTCTTTTTTGTTTGTTTCGTAATTTGACAAGAAATGTAAAAAATTATTTCTTTTTATAAATATATGGTTTCGTTTTTCGTGTCTTCCGTTCGGTTTCGTTACATAATCAATCGTATCCACTTCCGGATTTTCTTTTGTAGGGGGGTCGTTTTAAAACTATAACTACCTCAGTATTTTCTTTAATTTTCTGTTTTTGAGCGATTATCAAGACTTTTAATACGTGATTATCTCATGTCGGACGTTTTTTGTTCAAAAGTAACACTCAACATTTTTTTTTGACTAAATAAAGACTTTAAAATAAGTTGAACTATCAAAAACTTTCAAAGCTAGTGGAAAACGAACACTTACAAAAATCAACTTAATTTTTTTAAACAACAGTAAAAAAGTAAAAATATTTTAAAAAAATATTATAGGATGTGTATTCTCTTTTAAAGACAATATCTTCTTCAAGAACAGTTATAAAATGTGTTTTCATTCGATATTTATTTAATAATTGACCAGTGTTCCTACCTAGCAAAAAGAGGCGAGTTTTCCGGGTTCGAGTTTTCCGGGAACGAATTTTCCAAAATAATATATATATATATATATATATATATATATATATATATATATATATATATATATATATATATATATATATATATATATATATATATATATATATATTAATTCAGGACAAGAATTTATCTAGTCTGGTGGAGTGCTATTACTTGAAATACGACATAATCACGTTGACACACTAGTTCCCGCTGGATCACCGAAGTTAAGCAACGTTGGGCTTGGTCAGTACTGAATGGGTGACCATTTGGGACTTCCAGGTGCTGTATGTGCTCTCGTTTCCAGTCGTCCTGTTCTTCTCCTTGCCACTGGACCCAAACAGTGTCGATTCAGGAGAGGTGTCGTTAGAGATTGCGCGACCCTTGCCTCACAATTACACGCGCAACTGCCCTTACAAGGGTATCCTTTGTCTTTCGAGACTGAACGGAGGCATCGATCGATCGATTACTTGAAGGAACATCACTTGGAGAAGGTGCACCATTCTTCGTAAAAACTAATGTGAGTTAACAGAATTTAGGAAAACTCGTCCCGGGAAAACTCGTCCCGGGAAAACTCGTCTCCGGAAAACTCGTCTCCGGAAAACTCGGCTCCGGAAAACTCGTCCCCTTTCGCTAGATAGGAAAGCTGGTCCCTTATTGAATAAATATCGATTGAAAACACATTTTATAGTCGTTCTTGAAGGAGATATTGCTTTTTAAAATAGACTATAGCCCCCCCCCTAATATTTAAAAAAAAATATTTTTATTTGTTTAATGTTTTTTTGTTTGTTTTTTTTAAAATAAAATCGATTGTCCGTTTTCTACCTAACTGGCTAAGTTCTTAGTGGTTTCACTTATTTTAAAGCGTTTATTATGTTCATACAAAGTTAATTACAATTTTTTGGGTTCTTATTTTAACGATTTTATTTTGGAGTCATAAAAACAATAATAAAAAAAACAAAACAAAAAAATTAAAAACTGGGAGCGTTACTTTTTTGTTTTGGTTTTTTAATTATGATAGTTTTTTTGTTGTTATGTTTTCGTTTTCTCTCATACCAAATGACTCATGCGTTATTTAAAATTATAATTCTATCAGGGTTTGTATTACTGTACACATTGATTCGAAAAAGTTGTATTTTTAAAATATAATTTAGAGAGGGGGGGTTAAAACTATATCTCCCTCCGAAAAACAACCAACAAAAAATGAAATTAAAAATATTCTTGATACACGATAGCGGAGTTTTCAATAAAATTGATTAATAAATTTATTTAGTGATTACTTTTTCTCTTAATGATTGATTTTAGAATTTTGAAGTAAAAATTAAAAATGAGTTAACGAGAGATTGTTAGCACATGGCAACTCTCGCGCCAAAAAAATATTTCGCTTTTAATTTATTAGTTAATTTTTGCAAAATTTGACAGGACGACAATAAATGTTGATAATTGATAAAATTATAATTTTAAATAACGCATGAGTGCATTTGGTATGAGAGAAAAAACAAAACCATAACAAAAAAAACAAACTATCATAATTAAAAAGCCAAAACAAAAAAAGTAACGAAGAATCGAATCGCTCCCTGATTTTTAAAAATTTTTTTGCTTTGTTTTTTTATTATTATTGTTTTTATGACTCCCAAAAACATCGTTCAAATAAGAACCAAAAAATTTGGTATTAACTTTGTATGAACATAATAAACGCTTTAAAATAAGTGAAACCACTAAGAACTTAGCCAGTAAGGTAGAAAATGGACACTTAGAAAATCAATTTTATTTAAAAAAAAAACAAACATTAAACAAGTTAAAATATTTTTTTAAAATATTATGGGGGGCTATAGTCTATTTTAAAAAACAATATCTCCTTCAAGAACGATCATAAAATGTGTTTTCAATCGATATTTATTCAATACGGGACGAGTTTTCCTACCTAGCGAAAGAGGACGAGTTTTCCGGAGACGAGTTTTCCGGAGACGGGTTTTACCGAGACGAGTTTTCCCGAGCACCGAGTTAACCATAGTGAGGAGTCATGGTTTACTTCTAGGGAAAAGTATCCTCACGCCAGGTTGTTCTGACAAACCCATTTAAAGAGAGACCTTAGAGACTCAAGGATAATGTCTAGTAGACATTCAAGTTCTCCCCGGCAAGTTCTACCAGCAGTGGAAGGTTTTGTTTTTAACAAAATCAGTAAAAAAAGATAATTAAAGGAATTGTTTTAAGGCATCGAAAAATAGGGATACTTCAATTAAAAGTCAAATATAAACAGGAAAAATTATAGAGAATACAAGGCGAATCAAATGAGGTATATGTTGTTTAAACAGTTACATTCAATGTAGCTTAAATTTGCGGTTTTCGCAAAAATGACAAGTGGGAACTTTCTTTTTGGCGTCTCTCTCTCTTTCTCTCTCTCTCTCTCTCTCTCTCTCTCTCTCTCTCTATATATATATATATATATATATATATATATATATATATGCACACACACATACACACACACGGAGTGAATAAATTATCCACACCACCAGGTTTGAAAAGAAGGAAAGGGGTAACGGTGATAAATAACGCTAGTCACAGTAATAAAGCCTGTTATCAGTCGGTGTAATTATTAATTATTCCATTGTGTACCTTCAGGGCTTGAACCCTGGCCGTGTTTGAACGCTTTTAAATCCCTGAACAATTTATTTCATCTTTATTTTAAGGTTCCGGTCAGTCAGCGCCGGAGTGTCTGGATGCTTATCGGCTTTGCCAACCTTGACGACTCCCTTTATGACCACAAATACATCTTAAAATCATAAAATCCTAACTGGTGGGCGGAGTGCTGGCATGGCGCGACTTTAGACTTCAATAGGCACGAATATAAACCAAACAAAAGTAATTAAATAAGAAAACAAGCAAAAAGTTTACTCTCTCTCTCTTTCTTTCTCTCTTGATCCTCCTCCCTCTCTCTCGCTCTCTCTCTTTCTCTCTCTCTCTCTCTCTCTCTCTCTCTATATATATATATATAAGTAAATAAACAAATATACGTATATATAAGTAAATAAGCAAATGAACAATGAATAAAATAAATAAAAGTTTTTAGATTATAAGTGGCGACATATTCACTAAGGCGAATCCCAAACGACAACTCCCTCCTTTTCCCTCACTCCATCTCTTCCTGTCTCTCCCTGTCTATCTCTCACGCACACAACGCACACTGCAACCTCGTCGCCTTTTCTTCATCTCTCAGACTTTCCGTCTTTCTCTTTTTGTCCAATTTGCCAAATTTATTCTCTCCATCCTACCTTTTGGCAATTAACCCTTCTGCATGTCTATACGCCCCTCCGCCCGTCATGTCCTCTCTCGACCATTTCAAATTCACTCTATCTATCTATCTATCTATCTATCTATCTATCTATCTATCTATCTATCTATCTATCCTGCCCCTCTTTTCTCAAGATTGTCAGAAATCTATTTTTTGAGATACACCAAACGTAAAGAAATAAGGAGCAACAGCAAAGAACTGACCTACCAAAATATCGTCTGGTGCTTGTCTATACTCTTCCACTTCCACTTAAAAAAATGAAAATTAAATTTTATAATAAACTAGCCTGGGTGCCCGGCGTTGCCCGGGTATTTGGAGGTTTGTGTTGAGCAAAAAGAAGTGGTAGTATGCAGGCAGGCTCGAACCCGTGACGCAAAGGTGAAAAAGAAAGTGAAAGAAAACCTAACGTTTTACCCCTACTGCATGACGCGACCGGAAGTTCGGAATGTCGAAATTAGTAAAGACATTCTAACCGATACGATGACTTGCAAAAATAGTGACGCAAAAAACAAAACAACAAAAAAAAAAACGATCCTACTTGTAGAAAACTGCCCAGTTGCGAATAAAGAAATAAATGTTTTTAGCCAATTTTTCGATATTTGTCGTCCGAAGGGTCCAGCTTCAAAACGACACCGAGCTCGTGAAAATCTGTCGCATCGATCGAAAGTTTTAGGCAGACATACAAACATACATACATTTAAACAGAAATGTGAGATTTATCTAATAGAAGACGTTAAGCAATCTCGTATCGCCATTTTGAAATTCTACACCAGTGAACTTCCCTATTAAAATATATTTATAAATAGAGTTTAAAATTAACCTTGTACATCATCGTCATGTCTAAGAATTACCTTAATTCGCCTAAAAATGATTTTACGTATAAAAATAAAACTACTTTGACTTTGGGTGTATGATATTTTCTTTCCATTATAAAGCTTTTTCTTTGATGGAGTTATGAACAAATATAATGGTCTCTTTTGGAACAGATGAACAGAGTTTTTTTTTTTTTTTACATAAATGTTCTAGTATAGGAAAACACATTTAACTTGCATATAATTCCTAATGCCGAGGCGAAAGTTGAATGCCTACAAGATACTATCCTCGAGTTCCTAACGTCTCTTTATACAAGGGGTTTCTCAGGATAATCTGACGATATTTTTCCATTCAATAAACCCTGACTTAATCAAAATCACATAGTATTTGCGGCATAACATAAAAACAAACGAAAGTCAATGGATACCCTCTGTAAGGGTGGTTGCGCATATAATTGTGAGGCAACGGTTGCACGATCTCCAACCACATCTCTCCTGAATCGGCTTGAGTCCAGTTGCAAGGAGAAGTTCAGGACGACTGGAAACAATGCCTCATAAATAAGATCTCCACGGTATACCTAACCTACACTGGCTTTCACGAGGAATGGTGCACCTTCTCCAAGTGATGTTACCTTAAGTAACAGCACGAAGCTATATAGTCCACCAGACTAGATGAATTCTTGTCCTTGAATTTAAGAAGAGCAAGAGATCACAAGAAAGATATGCTATAACATATTCAAATGATCAATTGGGGAGGGGAAAATTATGTTCTCAACTTCTTTACTTGACCTTTGGGCCGAGATCACAGTGTAGTATCTGTTCTTCAGATGCTGCACTTCAATTTCGTGTTCTCTCTCAGTGGAGAAGAAATCCTTCACAACTGAGACAATTTTTAATTCTTGTTCCTTTTCTCCTCGTTAAAAAACGACCCTGGTGTCTTACTCTGTCCCGTGGGGAGGCATTGTAAATAGGAACTCAGTGTTTGAGATGTAACTGAGAACTGTAATGGGATATTCGAATATCTATATACTAGCAGGAGGGAAGCCTTGCTCGGGCGTAAAATACGCTTAAATATGATATTTAATTTGTCCATTTTCGTATATATTATTATAGAGTGGTAATTTCCAAAGTAGAAAAAGGATACTTGAGTGCCACTAACTAGAATCGAAACCGAAATTGTAGCATTCGAAGCTAGTGACGTTATCACTGTACCAACGCGACATGTATACAAAGGGATCAAAATTTAAATTAAACATACACTAAGATGAATGTACAAAATGCTTAGTAATTGTTTGTATTTTATCCTAGTGACATATGACCGAGTGGCCCTAAACGTAGTATTAAAGTTTACAGTTACCTAATGGTGCGGAGTTCAATCCTGAACGAAGGCAGTGAAAAGTAACATTCAAAACAGAGAATCCGCAACTATGTCCCAGAGCCTAGCTGGAGTCCGAACACGGTACCCCAGTAATAATAATAAAGGGTTGGGTTCGAGAGTCCTAACAAACGGTTCCCCAGTTCGATACAAAACACTTGATGAAGGCCGGAGGGCAAAACGGCCGAAACGTTGTAACTATAACAACAAGATGAGGAAGTCAGCCCGACAATCTCAATAAAAGTACAAAATGTTTAACGGTTTTTTTTTCAAGTTGCCCCCATTTGACCCCTTAAAACAATTATAACCGGCTAAAGACCCATAAAAAAACGGCCCGTAAAAAAAATCTAATCATTTGGGGCTCCTATCGCCGCTCTGAAACTTTTAGTTTTGGAGGAGATAGAGTTAGAAAATATAGAAACGGACAGACAGATAGGCATGTAGCCGTTTATATATAAGATTTAATATAGATTTCAAGTGTTAGACAAAGAAAGAAGTCCCTTGATTTCCGAAAATTTTAACTAATATAAAAATCAAACATAAGCGGACGCAAAGCAAGTATTGCGCTAAAATCATAAACAGAAGGCAGGTTTTAAAGATGAGTTTTTTTTTACATAGGTATCACCACTTATCAAAGCAAAGAGACCACTCGAGGATAAGAGTTAAAGAGTGTATAGTAGAATTGGACAATATAGTAACCGTTAGCAATGGAGATTCGGTACATTTGTTAACTTATATGGAACGGCTCATCAAAAACTTGTTTACGTTAGACTTGAAGACAACCATATTGTAGCCAGCTGGAAAGCAGAAAAACGGAAGACAATTCTATAGGCGTGCAGTTCTAAGAAAGAATCTTTGCTCATGGAATCTACCTATAGGTTTATGCACAGATAAAGAGCGGGGGGAAACTAGTGATAGTGTTTTCTGCTAGACGGGTGTTTCTTGTGAAAGTTTGGCGAGGGGGGGACCATAAGATGGAGCTCAGCCGAGCACCTGCCATGAAAATAACGATAAAGTAGAGATAAACTCGCAATATATCTTCTGTGAGAAAGAGGTTGCAAGGAAGAGAAAAGAACATCCCCCACAAAGCTGCGAAGTCTATTTTGAACTCTATCAAGGCAGGATAAGTCCTTTCTAGCAGCTCCTGCCCAGATGTGGCAACAGTACTCCATCCTTGGATGTACCTGGCTCTTATATAGATATAGAATTGCATCAGCAGTGAGATATCTACTGGATCGATAGAAGGATCCCACCATTTTTCCAACGGCAACGGATTTAATGTATGAGTTCTATTTAAAATCAGGAGTAAAGGTCAAACACAGAAGCTTGTCAAAACATGAGGCCTCCTCAAGATGAGAGCCATTCATTTCAATTGATGCCAGCTGGGGATCAGAGCGTTGATGATGTAAAGATAAAAGCTTGGTCTTAGATGCATTAAAAGTAACAAGCCACCTCTTTCCCCATTGTACCACTTGCTCAAGATCAGAGGAGAGAGAGAATCAGAGAGTCGTTTACGGTCTTAGATGTGCTACCATAGATAGTAGTGTCATCAACATACATGTCTACCAATGATGTAAGGAAGATCCAAGTGGAGACAGAACAGAAGCCGAACACAGTTCAGGGCAAGTTGGGAGAAAGAGGTGTAGGAGACTTGCATACTGGCCGTCAGAATCGGGAACACGGATGGGTTCGTGAACAATCTGAGTGAGGTCATAAGTAATGGAGAAATCATGACAGAACCTCCCCTCATCATCGGTCTTGTTTGAGTGAGTTAGCCATTCCACATTGTGAACATCGAAGTCTCCATAGACATGAATATTAGCTGAATGATAAGCAGATAGGGCGTGGTCAATTTTCTCAGCTATTCTTTTAAAGATAGTAACTCCGCTGTTGTGGGGGCGATAGAGAGCAAATATAAATGCAGTAGTTTGAGCTAGTGCAACCCGGAAGCACATATAGGGTAAGTTAGGATCTTCTCTGGAGGTGTCCCTACCACATGGAAAGCCATCTTTTATATAAGCACATATTCCATGCCCATGGCGATCTTGGGGGTCAGATTTGGAAGTTAAATTAGAGTATCCTTTAATTACGAACTCATCTAGGGAAATGGTCTGTCCAATGCCAGTTTTACTTAGAAATAATATGTCTGGTTTAGTCTGCTGTAATTGAGGTTCAACCTCTGGAAGGTTAGAACGTAGACCCCGGATGTTAGAGAAGGAGACCTGGTAGTGGGGGTCTACGTTAGAAGTTGGAGATCCGTTAGTTAGAAGTTTGGACCTAACAAAATGGAAATGAACAATGGAGCAATCTATCTATCTATATAATTATAAAACTCAAATGACCTTGTAACGGGTGTTGTAACCCAACACCCGGTTGCGAATGCGTACATAAACATAAATCCATAACAGCGTACACAAATAAACACAAATCGGTACTTTTGAAGAATTTGACCTGCGCACTGAAATATTAACGTTATTATTTAGAAATTATTATTTAACATGAAAAGGGTGGGAATGTTTTGTAACTATTCTGTATTACAACTATACTGTCGCAATTTTCTTACAAATAAATCAACTTTGACCCATTAACAACCATAAGAGCATTACAACGGCGATTTATCCATTGCCTTCCTTTTTTTTTTAAATTTATTCTCCATTTTTTTAATGCACCTTTCTTAAAAAACATTCATACATTTTCTTCTACACTACCAACATAAATAAATAACCCCGAAAATATATATTTAAAAAAATTGCGATAATAATCAACGCGACAATAAAACGTATTGTTTTACTGTGTACGTTTTCAGCGTCCCAATTGTTTTGTTTTGCGTTTAAATTAAGATATATCAAAATTTGAATTTAACTTTAAGAATTATGGTATCTGTTCAGTGCACATTTACCTATAAGTATGGCAAACCACTTATAATCCAATGGCTGTAAGTTTTCTTTTAAAAAATAAACAATGATAAATGTAAACGACTCATAGAAATCTATCTATATTCTTTTTCATTTAAATATACTTTCATAGAAATGTTTCTGTTATGTAATAAAAAACTATTTTCTTTACGTCACAGGTGTCACGCTCATATATTAATTTCATAGCTAATATAACATACTGACCCAACGGGTCAAGGGTAGTCTAGTATATACATTAAAGTGAAATTGTCTGTGTGTGTGTATGTCTGAAAACTCTACCAAACTCCTCTGCCAAATTTGGGTCTAAACACTTGAAATTTAAGATGTCAGCTATCTGGACATAAGTCAAACTTTTAGATATACATAGACATCTATATGCACATAATTATGAACAGTACTACTGAACAATATTACTGCTAGTAATATCAATAAATGTGAGACAAGCAAAAAATAGAAAATGTTAAAATAAAAAATAAAAAAAATAGTTACAATAAACAATTTGCAGGAAAAATTACGTATAAATATGAGTAAACTGGAAATAAAAGAAAGGTCCAAAAAGCGGAGAGTCAGTCATGAGGGAGACAGAGACATTGAGACGATGTAAAATCAGGAAGTTTTAAAAGATAGAAAAAATGAAAAGTCAAATTTTTCATCCATTAAAAAAAAAAGAAAATGAAGAAGAGAAGGATATATATATATATATATATATATATATATATATATATATATATATATATATATATGAGAGAGAGAGGAAGTTTAATTAATTTCCCGGAAAACTCGTCCATTTTCGGTAGGCAGGAAAACTGGTCCATTATTGAATAAATATCGATTAAAAACACACTTTATTACCGTTCTTGAGGGAGATATTGTTTTTAAAAAAGAATACGCAGTCACAATTAATAGTCACTTGTTTACTGTTGTTTTTTTAAAAAAATAAAATTATTTTTCTAAGTGTTTGTTTTCTTACTAAGTTTGTAAGTTTTTAATGGTTCAACTTATTTTAAAGAGTTAGTTAAAAAAAAACAACTAATTTAAAGTTTTTGAACAAAAGATGTCCGACATGAGAGGATCACGTCTTAGGAGTCTGGATAATCGCTCCGAAATAGAAAATGAAAGAAAATACTAGATACAGTATTAAAACGAGCCCCCCTCCAAAAGAAAATAAATTTGTATATTTTTTTAGGTAATCTCTAAGATCATTGTTCAGAAAAAAACAAGATACCGGAAATAGATACGGTTGGTTATGTAACGAAACCGAACGAAAGACACGAAAAACGAAACCATATATTTATTAAAAAAAATTACTTTAGTTTTTACACTTCTTGTGTGATTACGAAAAATAAACACTTCTTTTATTAATAATAAAACAAATATTTTAATTAGAAAAATTAATTTAGTTTTAACACTTTTGCGTTCACGAAACAACAAAAGGCACTTGAGCAGTATGCGGACAGCAGCCATCTTTTCTTGGTACGTTTCATTAAACTGTCGTCAGGTAGCGCTTCTCGGTCAAAAAAACATTTAAATTATTAATTTGTTGTTGACCTTTCAAAGTTGCTTTCACGCAAAAAAGTTTCATTGAAATTTTTTTTTTGTTCGAAAAAAAAGCTATTTTACTTTAAAAAAATACAATGTTGCTTTCATTACAAAATTGTTTTATTAAAATTATATTTTCTTACGCAGACTTTTAAATAAATGTTTTTACAATTATATATTGATACATTTTGATACAATAAATGTTTTGGTTTTCAAATATTTTTTCTATTCGGAAACGAAATCTTGTTTCTTACTAGAATTGATTAAACTAAATTAATTTTTCTGAATAAAATATTTGTTTTCTTTGATAATGCATAAGTGTTTTCTTTCTTTTGTTTTGTTTCGTGATTATACAAAATGTGTTAAAAATAAAGTATTTTTTAAAATCAATATATGGTTTTGTTTTTCATGTCTTGACTTCGTGACTCCATGATGGATTTTTTTTTTAACAAAAGTAAACAAGTAAAAATAATTAAAAAATATATATTATGGGATGCATTGCATAGTCGCTCCTTCAAGAACTGTAATAAAATGTGTTTTCAATCGATATTTATTCAATAATGGACCAGCTTTTCTACCTAGCAAAAATCAACGCGTTTGCCGGGGACGAGTTTTCCAGGGACGAGTTTTCCGGGCACCACACACACACACACACACACACACACACACACACACACACACACACACACATATATATATATATATGTATATATATATCCACAGCAGACACAGTTTTGTTCTATCACAGCTCTTCGGTGCGGCTAGACTTACACGCATCCCGAATTTGGGACCGAAACCATAACCATCTAGTTGATAGTCAGCAGTTCTACCGCTATTGTCCGTTTTATATCTTACCATATATTCCTTTTTCTTTGTTTCCCTCATCGTCTCTTTTACAAATACTTTCTATATATCACCGTGTTTCTCTCTTTCCCTCTATTTCTCTCTCATTCTCTCTTCCTGTATTTTTTGACTCTTACCTCACACGTCACTGCCTTTCATTGCCCTTTCTCTTTCCTCTATACTTCTCACCCCCACCCCACCACAATTTACCGGTTGAATTCCCGTGCTCCGCCCCGCAAACAACTCTATACCCTTGTGTCGCCACCCCTTTTCCACTGGCCACCAACCAGACATTTGTTCTTCTCCGAAAAAAAAAATTGCCCCCCCCCAATCTGAACTCCAACCGCCGCCGCCGCATTCAAAACGAAAGATAACTAAGCATAAGCGTCGTTTAAGCTCCAGTAAGCCTACCTTTTGATATGTGAATATTGCGCCGATACAGATGAGGAGCAACACAAGAGACGTACAGGCTCCAACGCAAACATCCGTCATAATTTCATTCTTCTTCTTATTTTCTATACTTATTCTCTATTGACTACGTTTGTCCCACTAGACCAACATATGGTTGTACCTTCGAAGTAACCGTTTCTGAAACCAGACACACTTTAGATCTTTATACCGCTCTTAATCGCAGCTTTTAGCACTATAACGATGTGCTTCTCAGGTGTAGGGTAGGGGGGACATAAAAAGAAAAAAAAATTCATGCATACATATACAATATTATAACAAGATATAATCTATCTATCTATCTATCTATCTATCTTTATATACCTATAAAGTTCAGTTTTTTCTCGCTCTATCTTTTCTATTCAAAAATTATTAAAACAAACCTATTAATATACTCAGTCATGGATAGTACAGCGACTTTGTGAGGATTAACATATTCCTCTGAAAACCGTTCACTTTTTATCGTTCTTATTAGATGATTGTCGCTCAGTTCTATATTTGCATGGTTTCTAAATCGTGCATAATTGCGTAGAATCTCGGATGAAAACATTCTAGCTCAGTGACATGTTTATATATATATATATATATATATATATATATATATATATATATATATATATATATAAATACATACATACACACACACACACACATATATATATATATATATATATATATATATATATATATATATATATATAAGAGTAAATAGTTAATAAAACAAATAGTTAATAAAACATGTTAAAACATTTGAAAAAGAGTTAAAACATATTTAATCTGAAAAGGAAACACTTAATAAGTGGATAGTCCTTAATCCGCGAAGCTTCGAAGGAATACTTTTCTTCTCATCAGATGGTAGGAATTAGCAAAATGCGGGATCGGATTTTGCATACAAAAGTATTTGATGAAGCTGCAAATAAGTCAAAGATCTTACTTGATAACAAAAAGTTACTAATTCTACCCTATGCGACGAAGGCCATCAACTCCCCATATTTCCTCCTATAACACAGAACAAGCTGGGTAACATACAAATATCCGTGCATGAGGTCGCCAAGCTAATAAAGAACCTAGATTCCAGTAAAGCAACTGGCCCTGATGGCATCCCAATTATAGTGTTAAAAAAACTTCAACCAGAACTTGCTCCCATACTTACGAAACTATTTAAGCGCTGCCTTAAGGAGAAGTGCTTTCCGACTCCCTGGAAGACCTCTTCAGTTTGTACTATATTTAAGAATTCAGGTGATAAGTCATCTCCCTCTCAATACAGACCTATAAGTCTCCTGTGTGTTATGAGTAAGTTGCTGGAATCCATATTAAATAGAGAAATAGTCAACCACCTCAGCAGAAATAACCTTCTTAGTGACACACAATATGGTTTCCGCTCTGCAAGATCTACCGCAGATGTGCTGACGGTTATATCCCACAGGATAAGTGAATCGCTTGACAAAGGCTTTCTTTCTAGGGCAATTGCTCTTGACATATCTTGGCATAAGGGTCTACTTCACAAGATTTCCAGCTACGGTATAACGGGAAATGTTTTCTCAATCATTAAATCATTTCTCTCCGATAGGCTCATAAGAGTAGTGGTCGATGGACAAAAATCGGAGGCCTGCAATATAAATGCTGGAGTCCCTCAGGGGTCAATCCTGGGCCCAACTCTCTTCCTGATCTACATCAATGACCTCCCTAAACACATACTTAAATCATTCGTTGACATCTATGCTGATGACACAACCATCTACGGCAACACATCAAAGGCTGTAAATGACAAAGTTCTCTCTGATTCTCTCTCCTCTGATCTCGAGCGCGTGGTTCAGTGGGGGAAGATGTGGCTGGTTACCTTTAATGCATCCAAAACCAAACTCCTATCCTTACATCATCAACGCTATGATCCCCAGCTGGCATCAATTGTGATGGATGGCTCTCGTCTGGGCGAGGCTCCGTGTTTTGACAAGCTTCTGGGTTTGACCTTTACTCCTGATCTGAAATGGAACACATACATCAAGTCTGTTGCCAAGGTCGCTGGAAAGATGGTGGGATCCTTCTACCGCTCCAGAAGATATCTCACTACTGATGCAATTCTCTATCTATATAAAAGCCAAGTACGTCCAAGGATGGAATACTGTTGCCATATCCTGGCAGGAGCTGCTAAAAACAGCCTATCCTGCCTTGACAGAGTACAAAATAGACTTCGTGGCTTAGTGGGGGATGCCCTTTTCTCTACCCTGCAACCTCTCTCCCACAGAAGAGACGTTGCGAGCCTGTCCTTGTTTTATCGTTATTTCCATGGCAGATGCTCGTATGAACTTCAATCTCTTGTCCCCCCTCGCCAATCTTTCACGAAAAACACCCGTCTAGCTGAATCCACTGTGAAAAATTTCCCCCACTCTATATCTGTGCCTAAATCAAAATGCGGATTCCATGAACAAAGCTTCTTTCTTAGAACTGCACGCCTGTGGAACTCTGTTCCGTCTGCCTGCTTCCCTCCGGACTACAACTTGGATGTCTTCAAGTCCAATGTTAACAAATTCCTAATGAACCGCCCCCTTAAGTAAACACTTCAGCAAATCTCCTCACTAACTTAATGTACTTGCAATAACCCTTATCCCTGAGTGGCTTCCGGGCCTTAATAAGTGGTGATCACTGTGCAAAAAAAAAAAAGAAAAAAAAAAGTGAAGCAGAGGGAATATGGTGAAGAAAAAGGTGATTTCACATGTATGGATAGTCTGGTGAAAGGTAAAGTATCCAATGACGGTAAAATCCAAAAATGTAAATCCAAGAAAGTTAATTAAATTTCCATTCTCACAAGTAAAATCCAAGGAAATCGCGTAATTGGAAGATGGCCCCAAATAATCCAAAAAGCCGAAATCAGTGGAATAATTCACAAATATGTACAAGGAAAAGGGAGAAAAATTCCAATAATATTAATAATAAAAAAAAAGATATGTGTTTAACACGGCTGCCGAGAAAAAGTGCAATTAAAAAAAATCAGTGAAGAAGAAAAGAAAAAAATTAAATGGTGATAGAATTAAATATAAAATATAAAAGCAAATGTCAAAATGACCCAGACAAAAGTACGTTAAAAGGCGCGAAAAATATATGGCAAAAAATAGGTCACCTGAAATGTACAGGTTATTACTTAAGAAAATGCCAGAAAGAGTTATTATTTAATTGTAATTTTTATTTTATATATATCTATAATATAAAGCTGAATGTCTGTGTGTGTATGTGTGTGTGTCTGGTCACGAATAGGCTCCTATATGGTTGACTATTTTAAAAAACTGATTACATATAATGATAGAAGATGTATCGAGACACGGGAATGCGTATGTTTGATCTGGCAGAACAATGGTTCATTAAAATTGTGGGGTCTGCGTTCGAGCCTGGTCCACAAAGTATGGAAATAATAATAAAAAAAACGTTTACAAGTGTTTTTGATATAGATGTACATAAGAATACATTGATGAGTATGTTTTAACTTAAATAGGGATGGTATAATAAAATTGTGGGGTCTACGTTCGCGCCTGGCCTCCATAGAATGAAAATAGGCACAAACTTTAATGAAGACTTTTCATATCTATCTGCGTAAGTATACTTTGATAATTATGTTTCAGTTTGAAGAAATATGATATAATAAAATTATTGGGCGTTCGTTCGCGCCTGATCTCCATAGAATGGAAATATGTCACAAAGTTTAACAAGGTTTTTTTTTCATATAGATCCACAGAATATTGTGATAAGTGTTTCAGTGTGAACAGGTATGGTATAATAAATTATGGATGTTATCTATTTCATTTTTACTTTCATCATATTTTGCTTTGGTTTTGATACCCCAAATTCGAAGCTATCTCATTACAACCCTTCCTTTTCATAATCTATCATACTTTCATAAATCAGAGTTCATTTTCTGTAGGCTGTTTTTGAACCCAGTCAACAAAGGGTACTTTTGCTAGTATATATATATATATATATATATATATATATATATATATATATATATATATATATATATATATAAAAGTGAACGTGTCTGTCTGTCTGTCTGTCTACGTGTCTGTGTGTCTGTCTGTCTGCGTACATTTCCCTACGCAATAACTCTGTCAATTTTTAGTCTATAGACTCGAAATTTGAAATACCGGGTACTGAGATTTGGGAAAATCGATGTGACGGGTGTCAGCCAGAAATTTGGCTGTTAAGGGGTAAAATTTCAACGATTTGACCTTTAAGAACTCTACCAAACTCCTCCGACAATTTTGGGTCTAGACACTTGAAATTTTAGATATAGGTTTCTTGAACCTGGATCTAACTTAATAAAGTGATTTGAGCCCGAAACAATAAATTTTAAGGGGTCATATTAGGGGTCAAAGTTAAAAAAAATTGACCGCTATTTTTTTTTTGCTCAACATACACCACCAAACACCCGGGCAACGCCGGGCTGAAATGCTAGTATATCTATAAAAGTGAACGTGTCTGTCTGTCTGTGTGTCTGTGTGTCTGTCTGTCTGTGTACATTTCCCTACGCAATAACTGTCAATTTTTAGTCTATAGACTCGAAATTTGAAATACCGGGTACTGAGATTTGGGAAAATCGATGTGACGGGTGTCAGCCAGAAATTTGGCTGTTAAGGGATCAAATTTCAACGATTTGACCTTTAAGAACTCTACCAAACTCCTCCGACAATTTTGGGTCTAGACACTTGAAATTTTAGATATAGGTTTCTTGAACCTGGATCTAACTTAATAAAGTGATTTGAGCCCGAAACAATAAATTTTAAGGGGTCATATTAGGGGTCAAAGTTAAAAAAAATTGACCGCTATTTTTTTTTTGCTCAACATACACCACCAAACACCCGGGCAACGCCGGGCTGAAATGCTAGTATATCTATAAAAGTGAACGTGTCTGTCTGTCTGTGTGTCTGTGTGTCTGTCTGTCTGTGTACATTTCCCTACGCAATAACTGTCAATTTTTAGTCTATAGACTCGAAATTTGAAATACCGGGTACTGAGATTTGGGAAAATCGATGTGACGGGTGTCAGCCAGAAATTTGGCTGTTAAGGGATCAAATTTCAACGATTTGACCTTTAAGAACTCTACCAAACTCCTCCGACAATTTTGGGTCTAGACACTTGAAATTTTAGATATAGGTTTCTTGAACCTGGATCTAACTTAATAAAGTTGTTTTAGCCCGAAACAATAAATTTTAAGGGGTCATAATAGGGGTCAAATTTTAAAAAATTAACAATTTTTTTTGTTTTTTTGCTTTTTTTGCACAGCATACACCTCCAAACACCCGAGCAACGCCGGGCACCCCTGCTAGTATATATATATATATAAGTGAAATATCTGTGTGTGTGTGTCTGTGTGTGTACATTTCCCTACACTATAACTCTGTCAATTTTTAGTCTACCGACTCGAAGTTTGATATACAGGGTACTGAGATTTGGGAAAATCGATGTGATCGGTTTTCGGCCAAAAATTCGGCGATTAAGGGGTCAAAGTTCAACGATTTGACCTTTGAAAACTCTACCAAACTCCTCCGACAATTTTCGGTCTAAACACTTGGAATTTTAGATATTGGTTCATTGGACATAGATTTAACTTAATAACTCAATTTGAGCCCAAAACAATAAATTTTAAGAGGTCATAATAGGGGTCAAAGTTAAAAAAATTGACCACTTTTTTTTTTGCTCAACATACATCTCCAAATACCCGGGCAAGGCCGGCACCCATGCTAGTATATATATATATATATATATATATATATATATATATATATATATATATATATATATATATATATATATAAAGCTCCCTCCCCTCTTTGGGTTGAACACTGAGGCTCGCGGTTTGTGCGTTTTTAAACATGCTAGAAGCTCGAGCACTATAAAAGTGACGGCCGAATGTTTATTCAATGGACATTTGGATGAGACGTTTTGCGAGCACCGATCCATCAACGGCTAAGAAAAGGTGCTAGTCTAGCCGCACTGGTCAATCGTGATACAACTAAACAGTACTGCATGTGGATGACTATATATATATATATATATATATATATATATATATATATATATATATATATATATATATATATAAATAAGAGAAAGAAAATTAAAATTGAACTTTACAATCAAAATTTATTTTTCGACTGAATATACCAAAACACACTTTACAAAGTCCGCGGAGTTTCAAAGAATGCTATTCTTGTTATTCTTCTGATCAGAGGGCATAAAGAAATCAGAAAATTATATTTGTAGCAATGCTAGAATTTGCTAGTTAAGGCATTAAGTGAAATTGCAATTTATTGTAGTTATAAATTGCCAAATAAAGCATGAAAAAATGTTGGATATGTAAAAAAATATATAAAAACAAACCGCGTATAATATTTCAGCTTGCATGAAAACCCTCTCAAGTTGATCCGAAATGGAAAATAGTTCTTTAGAGAGAATGGATTCCAAAATAAGTCCAGCGTGACGATCCATATAATCCGATTGGAAAGCCTTCAAAACAACTTAAATAATGAAAATTGTTTTTTTTTTTTTCTGGGCAGTGCAATTGCCCAAAGAAAAGTCTGTCCCCAGTCAAATGGGACAAGTGACCATGTATTTTTGTGTGTAAAACCTCTCTACCAAACTTCTCTCTAAATATTTGTTCAAGAGAATTGAAACTTGAATATAGGGTATTTGTACCTCAACAACAATTTCGGTTTGGTTTTAGGTCTGTAAAAATAGCACCTAAGGTTAAAAATAAAAATACGGTTAATCCAAGCAATCTAACATTTGAATATGCTTACATATACATTTTTATTTTGAAGTCGCTTAATTTAAGATTTTTTTTTTTTTAGCCATCTAGTAATAGCTCAAACGGTAACGATGAAAGCTGAACCACTAAATAAATACTATGGCCAGAGCGGTGAATGTTTTTGTTTCGACTCCAGCTGATGGCACCGAGGCAATTTTTGTTTTAACTTGTGAAATCATTATTACTGTATATATTGGGCACAATATAATAATTAATAGAAAACTTACTATATAATAGTAAATACGAAATCTGCATGAATTAAAATATATTAATAACGACCGGGCAACGCCAAGTGGCCTGCTAGTATATATATGTGTATGTGTATATATATATATATATATATATATATATATATATATATATATATATATATATATATATATATATAGAGAGAGAGAGAGAGAGAGAGAGAGAGAGATTAATAGATAAACAGATAGATAGAGATAGATAGATAGATAGATAGAAAGAGAGAGATTAATAGATAGATAGAGATAGATAGATAAATAGATAGATAGATAGATAGAGAAAGAGAGAGAGAGAGAGAGAGAGAGCGAGAGCGAGATAGAGAGATATTTTTGGTATACCAGTTCGAATAAAACTTGTGAAGCCATCTCTATAAAGCCATTATTCGCCCCATAAATGGAGTATTGTTGAATCTAACGCTTGTCTCTCCGTTTTAGACACGGCCCAAAATAGAATCGCCAATCTAATGGGTCTTGCACCATCGACTAAGCTCTAAGCTTTGTCCCAGCACCGCAATGATGCATCTCTGTGCCTGTTTTTAATGGAATATGCTGTGATGAAATCATACCATTTGTAACCCCTGTAAAGTAGCTATTACATACAAACAGGAGGAAAGAAATAAATAAAAATCCGGGTCGGCATTTTTCTCTTTTTCAATGACAGAATCTATTACCACTTAAAAAAGTCAATCGCTGTCACATGTTCATTTTAGCCTGGTTTACGGTTCTTCTCCCTCCGAACGCATGCTGAGCACAGTCGGCTTATTTTTGCCTTTGATTTTACACGTCCATTTTCTTCGACGTGCACTTTCTTACTTTTGACCACGTGGTGCATTTCCCCCCTTTTTTTTTCGTTTTTATTCTCGCGCGCACTTCCTAATTTGCATATGCTCGTTTTCATTAAATCGTTCCGAAACTACTATCTATCTTTTTTTTTTTTACTTAAATTCACTCAATAAAAGGTATACTCTCACTGAGAGGTGAGAGACAACCATGAATTAGATCCCCACATTTATAGCGGCATCCTTACTGAGGAGTTATGTATCTAGATTATTATTCACATTGCATTTAAATTTTTGCATGTTGATACGTTCGGGGAAACATGGACTAGGGAGAGAATTTCAATTGCAATCTGGTTGAAGAAATTAGCTATTAAGGTTGAAAGACTTCCAGCATCTGAAAACCTCTACATTAAAGGGGTTCGATTTTGCTGCTCGTCATGTTTGTATTTACGTTGAGAAGGCACAAATGCAGCAAGATCGTTAGAATACATTCCGTTGAAATATTTGTAAATCCTGCACAGGGATGCAACATTGCGGCGAAGAGACAGAGCTGAAGTTTGTTGGACTGTGGGAGACTCTTTTTTTTTATTTTGGACTTTATCAAAGCGGAGGAGACTAATATTTAGTGTATTAGCCTAGATACCGCAACAATACTCCATGCATGGGCGAATGGTGGTTTTGTCGAGGTATCGGATATTGGCAGAAGTGAGTGGTTTTCTAGCCCGATACAGGGAACTCACCTTTTTTCGTTGAACATTTAGGAGTGTCTTTTATGTAAACTCCTCGGCCTAACGTTCACAGGAAACATGAGTTGGAACAATTACATTGAGAGCATTTCCAGGACGGCTGCGAAAAAGGTAGGTTCTCTTTACCGTGCTAGAAAGCTGTACTTCTATAAGGTCACCATTCGCCCATGTATGAAGTATTGTTGTCATATTTGGGCTGGTGCATCTGCTACTAGTCTCTAACTCTTAGACAAGGTTCAAAAGAGAGTCGCCAACCTAATAGGTCCTGAACTGTCATCTAAGCTTCAGCCTCTGTCCCATCGACGAAATGTAGCATCCCTTTGCCTGTTCTACAAATACTTTAAGGGTAAATGCTCCGAAGAACTGCAAGCACTTGTACCCCCTCAACGTAAATACCCCCGACAAACCTGACAAGCAGCAAAATCCCACCCCTTCACAGTTGAGATCCATAGATGTAAGAGAGCCTTCTATACCAGTAGTTTTTTCCCCAGAACCGCTAGACTTTGGAATTCCCTTCCGGGTTCCTGCTTCCCCACCTGTACTGATATGCAGAAGTACATGTGTAACGTGAATCGACATCTTGCTGCCCAACTCCCCACATAGTATCCCTGTAGCTTATATGTCCCTGGTAGTAGCCCCCTACATTAAAGTGGCAATGTGCCTTGTTTGGGGTGAAAATGTAATAAAAAAAAGTGACACAATGTCAACAAGCGAGATCGGAGATGCGCCACTGTACAACTTATGCTCCCTACCGATCCAAGTTATGACAACAGGACCATTGCCAGAAATCTCATATGCAAATCCGGACGGTCCAACACTTCAGGGTACAGCTCAGCGCATTTCCTGACACGGTTATAGTCTTTCAAGGGAGGGCCACATCATGCCACCTCACATATTCGAAGTCGGCTTGAAAATCAACACCAAAGGGTATCTAGGTGTATTGAAGAGTGTAGTGATTCCCTTGTGGATGTGGCAGCAGGACTCGGCACCGGCCCACAAGTCGAAAAAGACCTAAGTTTGGCTTCAGAAGGAGTGCTATGACTTTGTACTGTTCCCTCACTGGCCCCCTCCTACCCGACCATAACCCGCTGGA
The DNA here is from genome assembly GCF_053919585.1 of Euprymna scolopes. Classification (NCBI taxonomy): domain Eukaryota; kingdom Metazoa; phylum Mollusca; class Cephalopoda; order Sepiida; family Sepiolidae; genus Euprymna; species Euprymna scolopes. Next base: position 49,979,092 of record NC_136499.1, on the reverse strand, counting down.
CTACTTCGTTTAGTCATACAACTGAGAATATCAACTTGACCTTCCACAACACCAAAGACAGCTTGATCACCGCCATCTACCGAGTAGTTGCCGAGCTTCCGCCGACGCTTTTGGAAAAAGTATACTCCAAGTTCCGAACCCGTATCGAGGCGGTGATTGAGGCTGAAGGCGCCTACATTGGGTAGATGTCAGCTCTACTACATAATCAAGTTACCTAAATTGTTTTTTTTTCATTAAAAATTTTATAATAAAGCTGTAGTGTTGTTTTCTTTGGGGGCGAGAATTTTATCGTTCCACCCTATATAACCATCTGGAAGGTGACGTGTTTACAAGGGAGTCGCCGCTCATCAAGATCGAAGGCCACACAATGATAAGTTTAAATTAGTGTAAGGTGGTCACTGAGACAACAGCTTAGTGACTTAGTGATCCTTGGTGGTGGAAATTATCCAAATTATCAAATCGTAATACCCCCCCCCAAAAAAAAGAAAAGAAATTCTATTTTCTTTTCTTTTCTCCTCCCTCTTTATGTAATGAGATTTAGGCTTTAGTGGTTTGCTTTTAGTGGCGCAACGTCAAACATCCATGGATTTGAAAATTAATTAACCTAAATTGAACACAGTTCGCAGTGTAATTTCCTTTATTCGTTGATTAAATGAAATGCACGCCATATTGGATTTTGACTCGATAGAAAAATATTAACATAGTAAAAATAAATGAAAATGAAGATGGAATTTTCCAAGAAACACAACATAATCTATTACTAATGGAGATTTGTATCTGCCTGTCCGGAACCGAAACTATACTATTACATCTATTAATGTGAGGTACTGTCTTTTTATGCTCAATTCAGTATATTATATTATTTCAGATTAACGTATACTCTTTCAGTGCTCTATTCTATGGAAGAATAGTCTAGTATTCATTTCTGTGATCATAATACCATCCTACCTGGCATTACCTCCTCCTTTGAGATAGGAAGTGCAGTATCTATTATTTTGCCACGAAACCAGTATATTTAGCATTACCTCCTCCTTCTGAAACCAAACATTATGAAAAAATATTTAAAAGCATAAAAGCTTTTACCAAAATGGCCTGATTCGGTATTAAATAATACGAAAAGGGTTGATACGCCGTTCAGTCTGCATTGGTTGAGTGCCTTACCGATGTAGTAAGAGTATTGGACATGGCCGAAACAGATGCTTTAGTTGTTACTAAGTTTTCAAAAATAGTTTTCCTTTACGTATTGATAATACGCACATGAAACTCGAGTCCTTTTTAAAGTAATATCCGCCGGCTGCAATGCACTTGTACCGTTCCAACAACTTTTGGAGGTCTCCATGGGAGTCCTCTTGTGTGGGCGTGTAAATGGCCCTTGTTACAGCCGATTTCATCTCAATTGCCTATTAACGATAAGGTTTTCCTTGAGCTTAGGGAATAACCAAAAGTCACAGTCTGGACTACAGGGAGGATAAGGAATTCTCGATGTCCATATTTGTCAAATAACCTATGACGAGGATGGAGTTGTGGACCGGTGCATTCCCGCTAATCTTTCGCATTTTCGATTCCGCACGAATAATTGTGTGTGTGCAGTCGCCACACTAACATCAAACGGTGCGCTTTTTGTCGATATAGACACACGACCGTCCTTATCCATGGAATTCTTTATTTGGCCAATCAAACCTGATGTTCGGACTTCCTTTCCTCACAAACGTTTCATCATACCTCACAGACTCCTTGCCTTCTTTGAATCTCTTATGCCACTCGATTCATGCAAGATAGTCCAAAACAGTCTGAAGCATTCCATACGTTTCTATGGCATTTTTTTCCAAGTTTAAAACAGAATATAATTGCTTATCGTTCTTTTAAAGTGCCCTTACGTCCAGATTTCATTTTTGAAATTCACCAGCTGTGACAATCCTGTTTTAGTAGGGTTTATTCCATTTCTTGCTGTAGTTGTTCATTTGAACCTGCAATTATAAAAATTGGTCCGTCATCTCATAAGATGTATAGCATTTGCACACTGAATTTTCAAGAGTTTATGAAAATAAATGTCTGCACAAAAGAATGTCTGGAAACTTAAGTTGTTATTAAGTCTTCAAAACTATGTTTTCCTTTCATTTGAAAAGATGATTTGTTCTTTCCTCTACAGCCCTTTTCTTCATAGAAGAAACTCTATTAGTATTTTTCTGTTCTATCGGTATTTTTTGCGATGACGCAAAGTGATTTACAAAGGTCATTAAAAGAACATAAAAGACTAGCACCTGTTTTTGCTAGTAAGCAATCACTGATAATGTCTCCTGTGTGAAATAGAAATAAGAACAGAATTAAGCCTCGGGGCAGACTGAAAATGGGAAAAATTCTCTTATGTCTGACATATCGATTAAAAAATTTTTTTTTTACACGGTGGTCACCACTTATCAACGCCCGGAAGCCACTCAGGGATAAGGGTTATTGCAAGTAAAGTACGTTAGTGTGGAAATTTAATGAAGTGTTTACTTAAGGGGGCAGTTCATTAGGAATTTGTTAACATTGGACTTGAAGACATCCAGGTTGTAGTTAGGTGGGAAGCAGACACACGGAACGGATACGTACAGACAAGTGAGAACTTGAATGCCTACTGGAGAGAATTTGAATACCTACGGGGAGAACTTTAATTCTTGCTAGACACTGTCCTCGAGTGTCTAAGGTTTTTCTGTGCAGGGGTTTTATAAAGACAATCCGGCATGAGAATACTTCACCATACAAGTAAACCCCGACTAAATATTCAAAATAGTATAAACCTGTCATAGTGATGTGGGACAAGGGAATGAAAGTAGTAATCTTAGTTGAAGATAGTGCCCCCAAACAGAGCCGAGAAATAACGAAATACCAAGGTCTTGTGTATGACATGAAAAGGAACAGGAATCTTAGAAAAAACCCTAATTTCAGTAACCATAGGAATAACTAAACTCATGAAAACTAATTTCAAAGAATACCCAGGGAATATGCACGATTAACCAAATGAAAACGATTGCACTAAGAGGGGCAATTAGAATCTTAAAAAAGATTTTTCGGTAGGTGTGTCTGGAAAAGCAGGTGAATACATCCATCAAATACAAAATGATTTAAAAAAGGTTTCCTTATTTGGATTATTAAGACTACTGGAATGTCATAGAACTGATCATTAGTTGTGACATGAGTCCATCCCGTGAATTAAATGAACGTCTTCGTTCGAAAATCCACACAAATACTGAAATAACACATATAGATTCCCGAGTTCGATAAAACGCTCCTAAATAAGTCTGACATTACATCAATTGAAACATTGTGAGAATATCACCCAAAATGAGAACAATAGTTCGAATAATGCAAATAAAACAAATTATCAATCCTCATCTAAAAATTTCGAAACATTACATAGAATGTTTTTTTCAAAAGGTTGTAAAACTGTATTGGAACGTTCATGCACTGCGCCTAGATTTTCTTCTAATCACTTTTAAACAGAGAAGTTTGTTATAAAGTATTTAGTACGTGAGATAGCATATTGCTTGCTTGTTTTTTTTTAACCTGTCTCTCACTAACTTTGTCTCTCTCGAACTTACTTTCTTTCCCTCTCTCTATCTCTCTCTCTCTCTCTCTCTCTCTCTCTTTTCCTCTTTTTTACTCACCGGTTTTCATTCATGTTCTTTTTAAGTGGCCTCAAATGTTGAGTATATAATTGCTGCATCCATCCATAGACCAGATGGGTGGCTGCTGCTGACATACAACGAAATTTAGTTTCTATCACTAGTAGATTGCACACACACACACACACACACACACACACACACACACACACACACACACACACACACACACACACACACACACACACATATATATTATAAATGTCTATTTCAATGCATACCGTTTTAATTTAACGAGTTGAGACTGTTATGATAAAAACTGAATAACCGTTAATTTCGAGTAAAGCTCAATGCATCTATTTTATAGGTGCAGAGCATATATAGAACAAAGCTTTGTTGAAATTCAAAGACTTACAGATTTTCTTTTATATAACTCTTGTTTATTTCATATTGGATCTCTTCATTACAACCGTTTTGTTAATTGGATGATAATTTTATGTTTCGTGTTTTCATAAAAAATTCTTTCTCATCAACTCGTCAGATGTGATTTCCATCCGATGTTACCAACAAAAAGATAATTTTGTACATGTAACTTGTTTATCATAATGAATGTAATAAAGAGTTCCAATATGAAGTAAACAAGAGTTATATAAAAGAAAAAATGTAAGTCTTTGAATTTCAACAAAATTTTGTACTATATATATATATATATATATATATATATATATATATATATATATAAGAGGTGGGTGTAGTTTGCTTGAAGCATTGTATAGTATGTAGTTAAATAGAATTGTAAAAGGCAGAAGTAACGGAAAGACACAAGCTGTAGCAGTTGAGAAATTTATTAATACAACTTATAAATACATGTGTACATATTCATATTTCATATACGCAGTATATTTATATTTGCACAGTGGTCACCTGGGAAAGTCGGTCTGGTGGTATGTCCGTGTAATATAATATTTTGAGAAAAATCTCTTCGTCAGATATTTACTTGACTTTGACAAACGTGCTACTTGACTTTGTCAAACGTGCTGTTGTAAGCAGTAACTGCTTACAACAGCACGTTTGTCAAAGTCAAGTAAATATCATAAATACCCACTAAAAAAGAACAACAAGGTAAATTCGAGGAGTCTTGTTGTAACTCATAGTACAGGTAACACAACTAGTTATTGTCAGTGAGCAATTGCTTATGATGGCATGTGTGAGAAATCTTAATAAGTAATAATAATAAAATAATTATTATTTAAAATGTTACCAAATTAAAATATAAATATTCTCATACATACCACATGTAATAAAATACTTAAGTCTGATTATAATCCAACATCATATAATATAAATCTCACATGTCTGTTTAAATGCATGCATGAATGTATGTATGTATGCATGTATGTATATATGTTTGTAAAGGCGAATGAACTCTTTTTCTGGGTCAACGGCCAACTAGCACCGTGTATATTTGTGTGTGTGTATATGTGTATTGGGGTAGAGAGGGCTCCCGTAAGCCGTGGTGAAGGCAACCCCTCTAGGAGAAGCAAATCTCTGATTTAAAAAACCATAAAGCGGGAGACCAGTACCCGCATTAAGCTGGTCTGCAGTTTAATTTGTTGCTGGCTATCTTGCTCTTGCTTGTTGCTGGATCTCAACATTTTGAACCGAGAGAGAGACTTAGCTGTCGTACAAAGCTAAAACTCTGTAACATCATCTTTGTATAGATACTACCTCAGGCATTTGGGCTCATGGATTTTAAATGTCTGAGGGAGTGGCACTCGTTTGACAAGACGTTGCAATCATCATATATGTTTGTATGTTTCACTTTCGACAAAGGCGACGGATTTTCACGAGATCGATATCGTTTTGAAGCTCGACCTTTCAGACGACAAATATCGAAAAATTGGCTAAAAACATTAATTCCCTCACCCTCAACTGAGCGCTTTTCTTAGGGAGGGGTCGCTTTTTCGCCGATATTTTCGAAAGTCATCCCCTGTTTTCGATTGACTAGCCTTAATTTAAACCTTAGCCACTTCTGGCTTGGCGATGGGCGCAATCGCAAAGACGTCACGTTTTTTTTCACATTATTTTCCTCCTTCGCGGTATGGGTTCAAACCTGCCTGCCTACTCTACCACTTTTTTTTTTTTTTTTTTTTTTTTGCTCAACACACACCTCCAAACACCCGAGCAAGGTCGCTCACCCAAACTACTCGTATAATAAAGACCAATGAGCATTTTTTGCATACTAGTAGGCCACCCGGCGTTAACCGGTTATAAAATACACATAAATATTATATTTCAATTCATACAGAAACTGAGACATGTGCATGCAAGTATTATATATTTTTTAAGAGTTCACTTCTTGTAAGTAAAAGAAATATTCGAGCTGAGATCGAACCCAAAACCTAAAGACAGTGAGTCAGGTACGATAATCATTGGGCCAACATGATATCATCTTTAAATAATGTTTTCAGAAAGGAATATGAACGATTCACGCATGCGCAGTCGTGAAACAGCAAACATATAAAAATTCTATTATCCCCCCTCAATTATTTTTTTAAAATTTTGACACCTTAGCAGCCTTTTTCCCGATGAAAACGGATTAAAAAGTTTTCCGCGTGTCTGAATACCCTAAATACCAAATTTCAAGTCTCTAGATAAAACATTAGTTTATATAGGTTTAAAAGTGTCCTCACACACATTCTCACTTTTATAGATATATAGATGAATGAATATAAATCCGCCCCGTCACACAGAAGTTAAAGAATTAAAAAACCGCTGGACGAAACCGTTTCATGTTGTGAGGGGAAGCGAAAAGGTAAATTGAATGTCTAACACCCTCCTCTGTCTGTAATGAATTCGGAATGGAATTCCACATCTATAATATAAATCTCACTTGTCTGTTAAAATGTATGTATGTAAGTAAGTATGTATGTATGTTTGTATGTCTGCCTAATACCTTCGATAGAAGCGACGGATTTTCACAAGATTGATATCGTTTTGAACCTCTACCCTTCGGACGACAAATATCGAAAAATTGGCGAAAAACATTAATTCCTTCACCCTCAACTAGGCAATTTTCTACTGAGAGGGGTCGCTTTTTTTCGCCGATATTTCATGCCCTCTTTTCGATGGATTAGCTTTAATTTAAACCTTGGTCACTTCCGGTTTGGCAATGGACGCAACAGCAAAGACCTCACGGTTTTTTTCACGTTCTTTTTCTCCTTTGCAGTATGTGTTCGAGCCTGCCTGTCTGCTACCACTTTTTTTTTTGCTCAACACACACCTCCAAACACTCGGACAACGCCGGCCGCCCATGCTAGTTTTAAATAAATGTCACCATTTGTTATTTTTTCTTTAGGTCACCAGAAATAATAATAATTCATATATGAAAATTTAAATTACTGACGTAATTCTATGATTTTTACCACCAATAGCAATGGCCAAGAACACATTACCCGAAAGTACTTTCTTTTAAACTGCTCTACCTAACATTTACAGGGAACATGCACTGGAATAAAGACATTGAGAGCATTGCTAAGACTGCTGCAAAGAAGGTGGGCTCTCTCTACCGTGCTAGAAAACTACTTAAGCCTGAAAGTATCCTGTGCCTCTATAAGGCCACCATTCGTCCATGTATTGAGTACTGTTATCAAATTTGGGCTGGTGCATCTGCTGCTTGTCTCTCACTCCTGGACAGGATTCAAAAGAGAGTCACCAACCTGATAGGTCCTGATCTGTCATCTAGGCTTCAGCCTCTGTCCCATCGACGAAATGTTGAATCCATCTGCCTGTTCTACAAGTACTTTAGTGGTGAATGCGTTGACGAACTACAAGCACTTGTACCCCATCGACGTGACTACCCCAACAAACCCGAAAGCAGTCAAGTTCCACCCCTTCACAGTAGATATCTCTAGGTGTAATTAAGCTTTCTGCTCCAATAGTTTTTCCCCAGAACTGCTAGACTTTGGAACTCCCTTCCAGAATTCTGTTTTCCCAACTGTACTGACATGCAGAAGTTCAAGTGTAATGTGAACAAACATCTTGCTACTCATCTCCCTTCATAATGTTATATTATAAACCCTTTTTAAGAATTCAAAACACAACACCCATTGGTGTAAGCAACAGTCCGTTTTTTATTTCACCTTTTGTTCTTTCTTATGGTAGCGACAGAGAGAATTATCGTGGCGTCCACTCGGTTGACAGTCAAATCTCCAACTGCCATCTTTTTCCTTCTGTCACTTTTTCCTGTCAATCTTTTCAAAACACCCACATAACCAGATTCCTTTCTGTTATATTTTTCATAACAATAACAAGGTTTGTTTATATTTGTGAGAAATATTGAAACAATTCCCGTTTAGCTTGTCAATTTCTGACATTTCATCCGCAGACGGGGGCCACATTTTAATTCATGAACATACATATATGCGCGCACACACACACACACACACACACACACACACACACACACATACACACACACACAATATATATATATATATATATATATATATATACTAACATGTCAACCCGGCTTAGACCGGGTCATTCGTGTAACAATAATGCCCCTGCAACTTATGTCTCCGATAATAGCCCCCTACTCCAAAGTGACACTGTGCCTTGTTTGGGGTGAAAATTTATTAAAAAATATTAGTGCGAATACTGGAAAAAGCATAGTTTTTCACAGTAGGTATGCACTCGTATTTGATTAACAACTAATCAAAATACGACTCTGTTAATGCAACTCGAATTCAGTTTTTTTTTATTTCACAGAAGCCGATGCGTCCTCCCAAATTATCCGACCATGAACCGCCACTTCTGAATACTTTGACCGTCGTTCTTGACTTCTGAATTATTATACCATTGACCTTCACCCGGAAGGTATCCGACTATTTACATATTATCCGAACATGTACCTCTGAATTATCACACCATTGACCTGCACCCACATGAGACCTGACTATTGAGTCTATATCCACACATTATCCGACCATCAAAGTTACTCCCAACGACCCATACACATAAATTATCAAACCATCGACCCATACACATAAATTATCAAGCCATCGACCCATACACATAAATTATAACACCATCGACCCATACAAATAAATTATCAAACCATCGACCCATACACATAAATTATCAAACCATCGACCCATACACATAAATTATAACACCATCGACCCATACACATAAATTATCAAACCATTAAAATGTATCTCCGAAGTATTGGATATCGACTACTACCATGAATTACTGAACACTTCCTTTATAACGCCAAATCAATAGACCATTGACCTGTATCCCAAAATTACCAGATCATCGACACAGAACACCGAATTATTAAACATCAGGGATCCGAACTTACCAGACCATTGACATACGCTTAAATAGCAGACTATCGACATCTGTCTTTGAATTATCAAACCCTAATCCTATTAATCAATGATGGAGCAACTTAAGACTAATTTAATAAAAATAGACTCAATAGTCAGTACGTGCTGATATAATCTATCTAATAAAAGACAAAACGGCCGCGAGAGTTTTTGTCTGTCCAGAAAAGGCTTTTTTTCGCGAGGGTTCTTGACAAAGTTTCTATTTTGTAGAACTTTCCTTGTACCCCCTAGATTGTAATATCTCCGATTTCCGAACGGGCGACGTCTCTATCTTTATTTTGATCGACATTAAAAAAATTCCCGCCATCCCGTCCTTTCCAGTGTTTATCTTTTTCGTATAAATAAAACGAAACGGATTGCAGCAAAACTAACCGCCTGGCTTTTCGGGCCGGGACATTTTGAAGGCAATAAGCTTTGATCAATGTGAGGGAAACCCTTCATATTAGACAATTGCTATTCATTTGCGAGTTTCTCTTTTTCGGGGGAGCTGGTTTTCCTCAAACATCGTGGAAAAACAAATAAATAAAACGGCAGAAAGCCAGACGTTCATTTCTGTGCCTGCGTGAACTCATTCACTTAACTATGCATTTCTGTAAGTCAACTTTTGACGGGTTCGATCCTGCCTGTCTACTACCACTCGGGAAACGCTGTGCACCACCGCTAGTCATTATATATAGAAAGAAGCAAATGATCCTTACACAATTCAATGCGATGTGTAATATAGGGAAGCATTTAGTATATCGTGGTGATTCAGTATAGCTAAAGTCGAAACAAAATTATTACTTCTATATCTGAAGCCAAAACTAAATATCTATCTATCTATATATCTATAAAAGTGAAAGTGTCTATGTGTGTGTGTGTGTGTGTGTCCATTTCCCTACGCAATAACTCTGTCAATTTTTAGTCTACAGACTATTTTTGGGAAAATTGATGTGATCGGTTTTTGGCCAGAAATTTGGCGATTAAGGAGTCAAAGTTCAACGATTTGACCTTTGAGAACTCTACCAAACTCCTGCGACAATTTTGGGTCTACGCACTTGAAATTTCTTGGACATGAATCTAACTTAATAACTTGACTTGAGCCCAAAACAATAAATTTTAAGGGGTCATAATAGGGGTCAAAGTTAAAAAAATTGATCTCTACGGTCTCTTCCAAATTACTCAGACAATTTCTGGTCTAAATATTTAAAATTTTACATAAAGGGTATTCAGAGATAGGGCAAGCTTTTTCATCAGTTTGGGGTAAAAAAATTTTAGTTACCAATATATAAATGTATGTATGTATGTATGTCTGTTTGCATGTCTGCCTTAAACTTTCAATAGAGGCGACGGATTTTACCCAGATCAGTATCGTTTTAAAGTTCGACCTTTCATACGACAAAAATCGAAAAATTGGCTAAAAACATTAATATCTTCCCCTTCAACTAGGCACTTTTCTACAGGGGGGGGGTCACTTTTTTCGCCGATATATTTGACAGTTATCCTCTCCTTTAGATTGTCTAGCCTTAATTTTAAAAAATGCGGCTTCCGGTTTGGTGGTGGTCGTAACAGCATAAACGTTAGGTTTTATCCCGTTCTTTTCCTCCTTTGCGGTACGGGTTCGAGCCTGCCTTCTTACTACCACTTTTTTTTTTGCTCAACATACACATCCAAACACCCGGGCAACGCCTGCTGAAATGCTAGTTACTAATAAAGATGTGATATATGTTAGTGATGGGACGATTCCAATATTCCTCCCGATTCCGAGTCTTTATAAATTTCTTAATATTTAGCAAAAAAGTTGTTATTTTGTCTCGATTACCGTAAAAATAACACACACATATATAATGTGCATATATTATCTCAAATGTAAAAATAAACACTTGCGAAGGGGTGATCTAGAGGTTTTAGTTTTACTGGGAGTTTTAAATCAATACACTTTTATTATTTTATTATTACTACCAGCACTGGAAGATTTTGTTTTAAAAAAGTTCGAATAAAAAAATATAATAAAGGAATCGTTTTTGGCATCGGAACGTAGGCACACATTTTTCCGATTCCGATACCGATTTCAATACCCACTAAATTTCCGATTTTTCCGATTCCCGATTCCGATTAACCGTCCCAACACTAATATATATCCTTTTAATCACTCCCCCCGCCAAAAAAAAAAAAAAAAAAAAAATTCGAGGTAGCCATAAAGTCTGCGTACATAGGATAATTGGGTTCGATGTTTAAAAAAACTGGTGGTGTCTTTGATAAGCTAGTTTTAGAAAACCAATTCCCGATTCCGATTAACCGTCCCAACACTAATATATATCCTTTTAATCACTCCCCCCGCCAAAAAAAAAAAAAAAAAAAAAAAAAAAAAATTCGAGGTAGCCATAAAGTCTGCGTACATAGGATAATTGGATTCGATGTTTAAAAAAAACTGGTGGTGTCTTTGATAAGCTAGTTTCAGAAAACCAAAGTCTTCGGAAATCACGTAGGAAATATTATTTATCGATATTAGACTTCGAAAAAATTGTTTTCGTTTAAAAAGTATGTTTTTAGGATTCTCTACATTAACATTCATTACTAATGGAGATTTGGTATCTGCCTGTTCGACACCAAAATAGTACCATAAAAATCTAGTACTTATAAGTATTTGTTATTTGTCTGTTTGAAGCCGGAAAATACTACTAGCATCTATGAGTATTGACATCAGTATGTCTGAACCCGAAACTATACTATCACAATCTAATGGAGATTTTGTATATGTCTGTTTAAAACCGAAATTATACTACCATTATCTATTACAAATGGAAATTTGATATATGTCTGCCTGAAAGTCAAAGTACGATAGGACTTGTATATTCGAAGTCTAATCGTAATAGTAGGGGATTATTTAGAATTTGTTCTCCCATGCATTGCTTTCTCCTTTTTAAAGGATGAGAGTGAGGTAGTATACTATCGATTCTGTTCTCATGATACCTTCGCCTCAGGGATTATCTCGTTTAAGAGAGGTAGTGCATTATCTGTTCTGTTATGAGACCGCCCTTCTCAGGCATCACAACCTCCTTCGGGGTAGTATTGTATCTTTTCTGTTGTTAATGAGACCATCCTTCCAGAATTATCTCCTCATTAATATTCAATATTTGATTTCGTATCTGCCTAAAACTATGGTATTCTTTCTCATCTAAATTTAAAAATTCCACAAAAATTTCACGCGCAGGCACCCCTACGTGGGTATCCATAGTCTGTTAAAGACTGAAGGATCCTGTACTGTAACAGAGCGCGTATAGGCGCACGTGAGAAAATATTTATAGCAGCAGCCGTTAAAGTACGAATGCAAATTAGCAAGCTTGCGTCGAAACAAAAGAAGAGAAAAATATACCACGTGCTGGAGAGAGGAGCAAGCTGCGCGACGGGCAAGATGGACATATGAGCCGAGAGCGAGAAACCGCTGGCTGGGGCCGCGTGAAGACAGACTTTTAAAAGGCACAGTTTTGCAAGATAGTGATTTGCGTTTTTTTTTTTTTTTTTTTTTTTTTTTTGCGACGCTGCAGGAGCAGAACCAAATTGCACATTAGTTGAAATCATCAGACCGGCACATCAGCAAGAACCTTCTCATCACATGAGCAAACAATTAGAATTAGATATTATGTCTTACTGAAAGCAAAACTATGCTATTACTTGTAAATTCAAAGTCTAAGCAATACTATTTATTATTAATAAGTTTGGTATTTGTCTAAAATTGTACTATTAGGTTGGTGCAAAAATAATGTCGATTTTTAACATGAAATTAAACGTCAAAAACGACATTATTTTTGCACCAACCTAATATTACTTTTCCATCTAAACTCGAAACTATATTTTTCCATATTTTAATGCTGAATTGAATTTATTTATTAATACCATAGTACCTTTCATAGACGTACGTCACGGCTTCCGACTTATAAATCATTTGATCGGGAGATCCTATTTATCAAAAAGGAGGATAGAAAGTGTTAGCATACTACAAACATTAACTTAGTATTTTGATACGGTACTTTAATATTCGTACTATGTTAGCATCTTCTATCCTTCTCCCGATCACCGAAGACGTAATGAAAAAAAATAAATAAATAAAAATAAATGATGTCACTTTTGCGCTGTACATGAAACCAAAATACACCTTGGTCTTCTGGCTAGAATATAAGGGTAGTGTATTTTCTGTCTAAAGATGATACTATGATATCGTACGGTTTCCGTTCGCGCCGGGCGTCCATACAATGGAAATATGTTGCAGACTCCTATAAGAATATTGGAGATAAACTGTGATAACACTTTGACACTATATTGACCAGGTTACTTAGATAAATACGTTTACAGCTTTAACAAAAGAGCTACGATAATATCGCGGGGTCTTCATTCACGCTGCACATCCACAAAATGTCCAGCAGCAATATATAGCATATGAAAGATGTCGCTGTGGAATATCCACAGGTCCCGCTAGTTAATATATTAATGTACTATATTTCACTAGTCAATTCAGTGTAGGGGTTATTTTGGAATTTGCTCTCCCAGTCATTGCCTTCTCCTTTTTGAAGGGTGAGAGTGAGGTAGTACAGTATCAATTTTGATCTCATGATACCTTCGTCTCAGGGATGATCACTTTTTTAGAGAGGTAGTGCATTATCTGTTCTGTTATGAGACCGCCCTTCTCAGGCATCACAACCTCCTTCGGGGTAGTATTGTATCTTTTCTGTTGTTAATGAGACCATCCTTCCAGAATTATCTCCTCATTAGATGGTAGTCTAATATCTGTTTTCTCGTTAAAAAAGTCACTCTCCCAGGTGTTTTTTTTTATCCTTCTTGTGGGGTAGTGCAGTGCATGTTCTTTCCTAATTATCCTCCAAGGCATTACCCCTTCCTTTGAAATGGGGTGAGTATAGTACATGCTGTTTCGTCACATCTACTAAACGAAAAAGCAGTCTGTGTGTAACAGTAAAAGTATTTTTACCTTCATTATTAAATATTCCACTCGAGTAGAAATGTTTTTGTTTCCACTCATTTTTCATCTGTCTTCGCTTCCGCTCTCTCTCTCTCTTTCTCTCTCTCTCTCTCTCTCTCTCTTTATCTCTTTCTCTCATATATATATATATATATATATATATATATATATATATATATATATATGATTTTCAGAATGTGAGAGATTGTATATAATAAATTCCACAGCCAAACAACGTTGCAGCTCACAAGAGCCATGACATTCAACGAACCGGATTTCACAGTCGGATTTCGACGCAGTTTGCTTGATCTGTATTGGCTAATAGAAATTTATGTGTGCGGGGCGTTTGCTCGGTTGGTAGAGTGCTTGTCTCGTATGCAGGAGGCTCGGGTTTCGAATCTATTACAGTACAGGCTCCTTCAGTCTTTAACAGAATGATGAGCCCAAATGAGGGCGAAACTCGAGTCTTGGACTTCCTCCGGTTCGTTGACTGTCATGGCTCTTGTGAGCTGCGACGTTTCTTGGCTGTGGAATTTATTATATATATATATATATATATATATATATATATATATATATATATATATATATATATATATATATATATATATCATAATTTAGTAATTTAAATTTTATGATTTGAACAGATTAAATGCCAAATCTAGATTTTTTATTCTATGAAAAAAAAACAATATATTTTGATAAATATATTTCCTTGACCCAAAAATTTTCGATGTTGATGTCATGGGTTAAGGAAATATATTTATCAAAATGTATTGTTTGTTTTGCATAGAATAGATATCTTGGGTTAAGGAAATGTACTAATCAAAATGTATTCTTTTTTTTTTTACATGAAGTTCACCACTTATCAAGGCCCAATAGCCACTCAGGGATAAGGGTTATTGTGTGTACAGTAATCAAAGGGATAGTGTAGCAATAGTATTGGAGAATAGGTAAGGTGTCATTACTTGGGGGGGGGGCGGTTCATCAGGAATTTGTTTGTGTTGGACTTGAAGACATCCAGGTTGAAGTCAGGAGGGAAATAGGCAAGCGGAACAGAGTTCCACAGGCGTGCAGTTCTAAGAAAGAAACTTTGTTCATGGTATCTACGTTTTGATTTAGGCACAGATAGGGAGTGGGGAAAATTATTGACGGTGGTTTCAGCTAGTCGGGTGTTTTTTGAGAAAGATTGGCAAGGGGAGACCATAGATTGAAGCTCAGTCGAGCACCTGCCATGAAAATAACGATAGAACAATGGCAGGCTCGCTACGTCTTTTCTGTGGGAAAGAGGTTGCAGGGTAGAGAAAAGGGCATCCCCCACCAAGCCACGGAGTCTATTTTGTACTCCGTCAAAGCAGGATAGGCTGTTTTTTGCAGCCCCCGCCCAGATGTGACAGCAGTACTCAATCTTTGGACGTACTTGGCTCTTATATAGATAGAGAATTGCATCATTAGTGAGATATATTCTGGAGCAGTAGAAGGATCCAACCATTTTCCCAGCGACCTTGGCCACAGACTTGATGTATGTGTTCGATTTAAGATCAGGTGTAAAGGTCAAACCCAGGAACTTATCAAATCCTGGGACCTCCCTTAGACGAGAGCCATCCATTTCAATTGATGCCAGATGGGGATCAGAGCGTTTATGATGTAGAGATAGGAGTTTGGTCTTAGATGCTTTAAAGGTAACCAGCCACCTCGTTCCCCACTGTACCACGCGCTCAAGATCAGAGGAGAGAGAATCAGAGAGAACTTTGTCATTTACGGCCTTTGATGTGTTGCCATAGATGGTCGTGTCATCAGCATAGATGTCAACGAAAGATTTTAGTATGTGTTTTGGGAGATCATTGATGTAGATCAGGAAGAGAGTTGGGCCCAGTATGGACCCCTGAGGGACTCCAGCATTAATACTGTGGGCCTCTGATTTCTGTCCATCAACAATTACTCTTATGAGCCTATCTGAGGGAAATGACTTAATGATAGAGAAAACATTTCCAGTTATACCGTAGCTGGAAATCTTGTGTAGTAGGTCTTTATGCCAAACCTTATCGAAGGCCTTTAATATGTCGAGAGCAATTGCCCTAGAAATGAAGCCTTTGTCGAGAGATTCGCTAATCCTATGAGATATAACCTTTAGCACATCTGCTGTAGATCTAGCAGAGCGGAAACCATATTGTGTGTCGCTAAGAAGATTATTTCTGCTGAGGTGGTTGACTACTTCTCTATTTATTGTGGATTCCAGCAACTGACTCATGACACACAGGAGACTTATTGATCTGTACTGAGAGGGGGATTACTTATCACCTGAATTCTTAAATACAGGGCATACTGATGAGGTTTTCCAGGGTGTTGGAAAGCACTTCTCCTTAAGGCAACGCTTAAACAGTTTAGAAAGTATAGGGGCAAGTTCTGGTTGTAATTTTTTTAACACTATTATTGGAATACCGTCGGGACCAGTTGCTTTACTGGAGCCAAGGTTCTTGATTAGCTTGGCGACCTCACGCACAGATATTTGTATGTTGCATAGCGTGTTGTCTGTTATAGGAGGGAATATGGGGAGTTGATGGCCTTCGTCACACAGGGAAGAATTTGCCGCAAAGCTTTTGGCAAATAGTTTGGCCTTGTCGGATGCTGTCGAGATGACCTCTGGTCCATTGATAATGGTTGGGATAGAGCGCACGTTTCTGTTCAAGATCCCATTTGTTATTTGCCAGAACTGGTGGGAACCAAGCCGCTGCTCAGCTACTTTGGACTTAACGGATTGCGCATATAGTTCTCTTGCATTTTTTTATTACTCTTTTACAGTGGTTGCTGGCGGTTCTGAAAGCAGCTTTAGTTTCACTGCATCTATTACGTTGGTAGCTATGGAAAAAGTGATTTCTGTGTGCGATGGCAGCAGCACATTCGGGAGAGAACCATGGCGGGCTGTTAGGTTTTTGTTGGAACTTTGTGGATGGTATGAATTGGCCTATGCCTACAAGTAACCATTCGGTCAGATCTGATACTATAGAGGACACATCCTTTTTAATCATGGAATGGAGAGGGAGATCAAATATGAATGTACGGAAGCTATCCCAGTCCGCCATAGAGTATCGGTATACAGTACGGTGGAGAGGTACGTCTGTAGATTTATTATACTTGGTTTTTATCTTAACTGATACAACGCAGTGGTCGGAGGATCCCAGAGGATATAGAACGGAACATGAGCATAGCTCAGGGGAAGTGGATAGAAAAAGGTCTAGGAGGCTTGCGAACGTACCGGTACTATCGGGCACACGGGTGGGCTCGCGGACAATCTGAGTGAGGTCATAGGCAATGGCAATATCATTATAGAACCTCCCCTCCTCATCAGTCTTTTTTGAGTGGCTCAGCCATTCCACATTATGGACATTGAAGTCACCGCAAATGTGAATGCTAGCCGAGGGATGAGCAGACAGGATGTGGTCAATTTTTTCTGATATACTCTTAAAGACAGTAACTCCACTGTTGTGGGGGCGATACAGGGCAAATATAAATGCGGTGGTGTAAGCAAGTGCAACCCGGAAGCACATATAAGGTAGATTATGGTCTTCTCTGGAGATATCCCTGCCACATGGGAAGCCATCTTTAATGTAGGCACATATTCCATGCCCGTGGCGATCTTGGAGGTCAGATTTAGATGTTAGGTTAGAGTATCCTTATAATTATGAACTCATCTAGGGAGGTGGTCGGCCCTATTCCAGTTTCGCTTAGAAAGAATATGTCAGGTTTCGTCTCCTGTAATTGGGTTTTAACCTCTGGAAGGTTAGAACGTAGACCCCTGATGTTGGAGAAGGAGATATGGTAGTAGGGGTCTACGTAGGAGGAATGGGGTTCTAGGTTTATTCGTGTTTTCTTTTTTGAGATATTTAATGTTGAGGATTTTGGGGTTTGTGGAACAGGTCAGCATACTTGGTTAGAGCAGAACAGAGAGGGAAAGTAAGAGAGGAAAGAGAGGAAATTATTATTTTTTTTGTAGCACATGATAAGGTAAAGCCGTAACAATTACCCACTAGTATGGCATCGAGAGACCCCACCAGAGACTACTGCATGGTCCACAATCCATTCACCAAATGGCAATACAGCAGCCCCAGTACTTTGCACCTGCTGATTGGACAGCCTCCTTTGTGGTTATTCCAAGGTTCGGGTCCCTGACTATCAGACGGTTAACGTCAGCCCAGATGAAAACGTTTACCTCCAGCACCCATACTAGTGACATGGCCGCAAGGATAGACATAGAAAAAGAAAAATTCCGACATCTCGGACTACTGTTCACGAAGTACTACCGACCTGGGAAGCAGCTTTTTCTTCACCCTTTGTCAGAAACATCGCTCATTAGAAATGAGGACTGAGGGACAAAAAAAAGGAGAAGCGAGAGTTACTGGAGCTGCCGATAACACATCCACTGCATTATCTACTCTCCATATTCTTTATTTTGTATAGAATAAAAATCCTAGATTTGAAATTTAACCGTTTCAAATCATGAAATTTAAATGACTAAATTATGATTTATTTGCTCTATTTGGTATACTGAGCAATTTTCATTTAGCTGGGATTGTCTTTATAAAATCTTACAGCCAATAATATTTTGTAATACCGATAATAACTGGATTTGCATACCAGTAGGTTTATTGCATTATATATATGAACAAATGATTAATAAAACATGTTAAAAGACATCTTGAAAAAGAGTTAAAAACATATTTAATTTTAAAAAAGGAAGCACACATTTATTGATTTGGAATTCATTCCATTTGCGATTTTTTCCAAGGAACTCTGCCTTTTGGATTATTTAGGACCATTTGGAATTTACCCATTGGATTGGAAATTTTAAATTTGTCAGTTTTGGATTTTACCATTCTTGGATTTTTTACCCTTCACCGGACTATCCATTCATGTGAAATATTTTTATCATTTTTCTTTTACCTCTTATTCCCCTTACCTCACCCTTTTTTTAACCAAGTAAGATCTGTGACTTACTTGTACTTTCATTAAATACTTTTATATGCAAAATCCGATCCGGCATTTTGCTAATTCCTGCCCTCTGATGAGAAGGAGAGCATTTATTCGAAACTCCGCGGATTAAGGACTATCCACTTATCTTGTGCTTCCTTTTTTAAAATTAAAAATGTTTTTAACTCTTTTTCAAGATGTCTTTTAACATGTTTTATTAATCATTTGTTCATATTATAAGCTCTATTTCCTTTTCGGTTTTATTGAGCTTTTACATCTGGTTGAGATTACTTTACTTGTAAATATTAACCCTTTAATATTTATAATATATTTTAAGTTTACCATTTTGATTACCTTGCTAAACTTATTGTAATTTTTATTTATATATATATATAAATATATATATATATATATATATATATATATATATACTTTATATTTTCTTTACGTCACAAGTGTCACATACTGACCCAACGGGTCACATATAGTCTAGTATATATATATATATATATATATATACTAGACTACCGGTGACCCGTTGGGTCAGTATGTTATATTAGCTATGGAATTAATGTATGAGCGTGACACTTGTGACTTAAAGAAAATAGTTTTTGTGACATAACAGAAATATTTTTATGAAAGTATATTAAAAATGAAAAAAAAAGAATATAGATGGATTTCTATGAGTCGTTCTGTTTATAATTGTTTATTTTTGAAAAAAAATATTACAGCCATTGAATTATAAGTGTTTTTCCATACTTATAGGTAAATCTGCTCTATTCAAATTTTGATATATCGTTTTATTGAAACGCGAAAAAAAAATGGGACGCTGAAAACGTACACAGTAAAACAATACGTTGTAAAATGATCTTATGGTTGTCAAAGGTTAAAGTGGATTTATTTGTAAGAAAATTGCGTTAAAAAAACTTAAACGTAATACGTAAATGAACGATGTAAAAAAATGCAGAAAGCATTAGCAATTATTAGATAATTTAAACGGAAAAAACCAATTGGGACGCTGAAAACGTACACAGTAAAACAATACGTTGTCAATGGGTCAAAGTTGATTTATTTGTAAGAAAATTGCGACAGTATACTTGTAATACAGAATAGTTGCAAAACATCCTCACCCTTGCCATATTAAATAATAATTTCGAAATAATAACGTTAATATTACAGTGTGCAGGTCAAATTCTGAAAAAGTAGCGATCTGTGTTTATTTGTTTATGCTGTTATGGGTTTATGTTTATGTACACATGCGCAAGCGGAAGTCGTAAACCGGATGTTGGGTTACAACACTCATAACAAGGTCATTTGAGTTTTATAATTATATATATATATATGTGTATATATGTATACATATATGTATATATGTGTGTGTGTATATATATATATATATATATATATATATGTTTTATTTTTTATTACCGTTTTATCTGTTTGGTTACATATGTTTCGGATGTTGGACCATGCTTACGATCAAACAGCCTCGTCAGACCTTACAGAAATGGTTGTTAATATTTGGAAGAAGTGTTTTAGAGGAAATACGAGAAAAAAAGAGGGGGGGATGAGAGATAATAAGGAGGAAGGAGACGGGTATCGACAATACTTAAGTTTTGAAGGTTAAAACACATTAGATTGTAGTGTGTGTGGGAGGGTAGTAGATTCAGGTAGGCGTGTGTGGAGATATATGGATATAGGGAGGGGAGGGGGAGAGAGGGAGTTAAAAAGGTGGGGTAAGGAGAGAAGGAGGAATTTCAATTTAAGGTTTTTAAAGTTTTGACTGCTTTTGGTTGTTTATCCAGGTATATGAAATAGATGAGAGAGAGAGAGAGAGAGAGAGAGAGAGAGAAAGAAAGGGGGATAGAGAGAAAGGGAGAGAGAGAGGGAGAGAGAGAGAGAGAGAGAGAGAGAGAAAAGATTTGTGTACGTGTCATATGTGTTTTACAAGTAAAAGGTTTCATTTAGAATTTTCGTAGTAGCTACAAGTCGACTCGTTCATTTTAGTTGACAATGAGTTGTTTTTAGGTGATTAAGGGTTAATACATACACCAACGCACGCGCAAATACGCATACATACATACACATACATATGTACATTTCTACACATCCACATGCAGACACATACGCACATACACATATATATATAAACAATGTATATATAAACAATGTATATGCAAACATACATGCATCTATATGCAAACATAGACACACATACAAACATACTCATATACACATATATGCTCATATATATATATATATATATATATATATATATATATATATATATACATACAAAGTGACCCGAAAAAATGGGCCCCAACTTTAATTAGGTAAGTGTACACGGGGCCCGTTTTTCTGGATCATCCTGTATATACGTGGAGATATAGATCTCCAGTAAGGTTTAAATGTACATATACAGACATACATGCACTTCTTCCAAATATTAACAACCATTTCTGTAAGGTCTGACGAGGCTGTTTGATCGTAAACATTGTCCAACATCCGAAACATATGTAACCAAACAGATAAAATAAATAAAAAAAATAAAACACATATTTGCTTTGCAATAGTATTGAGCACTTTCTTCAGGTCTTTACTAATTACCAGTTTTACTATATATATATATATATATATATATATATATATATATATATATATATATATATATATATATATAACAGCTACATGTCTGCCTGTCGGTCTTCCTGCCTGTCGGTTGGTCTTTCTCCATATATTAAAACTCTATCTCTTCCGAAACTAAAAGTCGCAGAGCGGCGCTAGGGGCCTCAAATGATTGGATTTTTACGGACCGTTCTTTTAATGGGGCTTTAGCCGGTTAAAATTGTTTTTAATGGGTCAAAATTAAAAAAATCGTTAAATATTTTGTACATTCATCTTAGTTTATTTTTCATTTTTAGTTTGTATTACGTTGGTACAGTGGTGACGTCACCAGCTTCGGATGCTACAGTTTCGATTTCGATTCTAGTTGATGGCACCTATTTTACGCCATAAAATTCATCTATTTATAGGCATAATCATATATATGAATGGCTCAATGAGTGAAATATCTCGCTGACAAAATCCTTAATATCATTCTTTTTTACTTTTGAAATCACGACTCTATATAATAATATATACGTAATCTGGACAAATTAAAATATCATGGGAGGGGGTGCCCGGCTTTGCCCTTCTTTGCCCGAAATTGCTCGGGTGCAAAATATGCGAAAAATGATATTTTAAGCAAGATATTCCACTCATTGAACTAGCAAAAGTACCCGCCATTGACTGGGTTCAAAAACAGCCTACAGAAAATTGACTCTGATTTATGAAAGTATGATAGGTTATGAAAAGGAAGGCTTGTAAAGAGATAGCTTCGAATTTGGGGTTATCAAAACCAAACCAAAATATGATGAAAGTAAAAATAAAATAGATAAACCCCATAATTTATTATACCATACCTATTCACACTGAAACACTTATCACAATATTATGTGGATCTATATTAAAAAACCTTACTAAACATTGTGACATATTTCCATTCTATGGAGGTCAGGCGCGAACGAACACCAAATAATTTTATTATACCATATTTCTTCAAACTGAAACATAATTATCAAAGTATACTTACGCAGATAAATATGAAAAGTCTTTATTAAAGTTTGTGCCTATTTCCATTCTATGGAGGCCAGGCGCGAACGCAGACCTCACAATTTTATTATACCATCCCTATTTAAGTTAAAACATATTTATGAAATTGTTCTTATGTACATCTATATCAAAAACACTTGTAAACGTTTTTTTTTTATTTTTGAAGTTAATTTCCATACTTTGTGGACCAAGTGCAAACGCAGACCCCACAATTTTAATGAACCACCGTTCTGCCAGATCAAACATACCCATTCCTGTGTCTCGATCTCGATACATCTTCTATCATTATATGTAATCAGTTTTTTAAGATAGTCAACCATATAGGAGATTGGATACCAGACACACACATTCAGCTTTATATATATATATATATATATATATATATATATATATATATATATATATATATATATATATATATACATGCATATATATATATATATATATATATATATATATATATATATATATATCACTTTATTCCAAGATGGCGGTCGATGTAAACCCCCATTGCTGAAACTTCTATGAGATTCCATCCTTTTTACCAACATTAAGTTGTCATGTATAATTCTTTCTAACCAGAAAATGTCTATTTTTATAGAAGTATGTGCATGACAAGATTTAATATTGACGTTATAATAATAAAACGATTGTTTCTGCGTAATGGAACAGATCTGTAAAAATATACCGTCATTTTGAAATGCTGAAAGAAGTTGGTAAGAAAATTAAATTTTAACTTGGAATACCGCTACATACTTAAATCATTCGTTGACATCTATGCTGATGACACGACCATCTATGGCAACACATCAAAGGCCGTAAATGACAAAGTTCTCTCTAATTCTCTCTCCTCTGATCTTGAGCGCGTGGTACAATGGGGGAAGAGGTGGCTGGTCACTTTAATGCATCCAAAACCAGGCTTCTATCTTTACATCATCAACGCTCTGATCCCCATCTGGCATCAATTGAAATGGATGGCTCTCGTTTTGGGGAGGCTCCATGTTTTGACAAGCTTCTGGGTTTGACCTTTACTCCTGATCTGAAATGGAACACGTACATCAAATCTGTTGCCAGGGACGCTGGGAAAATGGTGGGATCCTTCTATCGCCCCAGAAGATATATCACTACTAATGCAATTCTCTATCTGTATAAAAGTCAAGTACGTCCAAGGATGGAGTGCTGCTGCCACATCTGGGCAGGAGCTGTTAAAAACAGCCTATCCTGCCTTGACAGAGTACAATATAGACTTCGTGGCTTAGTGGGGGATGCCCTTTTCTCTTCCCTGCAGCCTTTCTCCCACAGAAGAGACGTTGCGAGCCTGTCTTTGTTTTATCGTTATTTCTATGGCAGGTGCTCGTCTGAGCTCCAATCCCTCGTCCCCCTCGCTAATCTTTCACGATAAACACCCGTCTGGTTGAAACTGCTGTCAATAATTTTTCCCCACTCTTTATCTGTGCCTAAATCCAAACGTAGATTCCATGAGCAAAGCTTCTTTCTTAGAACTGCACGCTAGTGGAACTCTCTGCCGCTTGCCTGTTTCCCACCTGACCACAACTTGGACGTCTTCAAGTCCAACATTAACAAACTCCTGACAAACTGGCCCCTTAAGTAAGACACTCTATCAGACCCCCAATACTAATGATTACTACAATACTATCTCATTGATTACTGTACACGCAATAACCCTTATCCCTGAGTGGCCTTCGGGCCTTGATAAGTGGTGACCCCCATGTAAATATATATATATATATATATATATATATATATATATATATATCTACTTTATTTAATCACATAAATTAATATACGAAAGTATAAATTTATGCGTAAAGTTTAAGTATTAACTTCAACAGTGCTCAATACGTAGGTAGAGCTAGGTAATAAGTTATAAAATATATATGGCAATTAAGCTACACAGAATATTACGCGTTGTATCCACTCTAGGATTCATCAGGTTTATGCAAGCACAACTCCTCACATAAGCCTGATGAATCCTAGCGAGGATGAAACGCGGAATATTCTGTGTAGCTTAATTGCCATATATATTTTATAGCTTACTATATATATACATATATACATATATATATGAATGCGTGTGTGTGTGTGTGTGTGTGTATGCGTGTATAGATATAAATATATTCATATGATAGCAGATTTACCCGGCATTGCACCGGTTCGAGTGTTAAATAGCAGCATATGTAACATGATTTTAAGGAGAGTTTATTTGAAAAGCAACATTGATTTTTTCAGCAAGATATTTTACTCACTGAGCTATTCATATATATATGATTATGCTTATAAATAAATTGATTTTATTGCGGAATATATAGTTTTATAGGCCAGCTAGACGAAAAAGTATGGAAACGTGTACATAGCAATAGACTTACATTTAAGGCACTCACCCTTGTGTACCTGTGATTTAAAGGGACAGACATGCACATAAACAGAGGCGCTCTCTTATATTATATATATTCATATATATATATATATATATATATATATATATATATATATATATATATATATATATATAGTAAGTTATAAAATATATATGGCGATTAAGCTACACTGAATATTTCACGTTTCATCACCTTTAGGACTCTTCAGGCTTATGCGCATAGCCTGAAGAGTCCTAGAGTGGATGAAACGCGGAATATTCAGTGTAACTTAATCGCCATATATATTTTATAACTTACTAACTAGCTCTACCTACGTATTGAGCACTTTTGAAGTAAATACTTAAAGTGTACTGCTTCTGTGTGAGTAATAGGAAATGAATGTGAGAGAAAGAAACCGAAGGGTACGAGGGGCGTGAAATAAGTAATGCCCCTGGCCCGCTTTCCATAGCAGTAGAGCAACGAAACTTGGCACAGTTATTAGTCTTTCTCTATATAGGAACCACCGAGAGTTATGCATTTCTCCTATCGTTTGATGCAGCTCTGGAGACCGTTTTTGTAGAACACCCCAGGTTGGTCCTCCAACCACGGCGTGACTTCAGAAATCAAGGCTGCATCATCTGGGAAACGCTTTCCTTTCAAAAACAACTTCATGACTGGGAAGAGGTGAAAGTAAGAGGTGCAAGATCAAGAGAGGAGGGAGGATGGGAAGGATTTCATAACCACACGCCCGTGCTTCTGATCTGGCGACATGCGAGTTGTGGACCGGCGCGTTGTCCTGCAGGAGGAGGGTACGCCTCTTGATTATGATAGCTTCCTTTAATTTTCTCAAAAGTGAAGCTTAATAGGCTCCTGTAATTGTGGTATCCTTTGCCAGGAAATCTGTCATCCCTACTCCGTCCTCGTCCCAGAAGACTGTGAGCATGACCTTGCCAGGTGAGGGCTGCACCCAAACCTTCTTTGGAGGTGGTGAGTCCAAGTGCTTCCACTGCATTGACTGGGCTTTGGTCTCTGGATCATAGTGATGGACCCAGGTTTCATCCTGTGTAATCAGTCTTTTGAAAAACTTTGACTCATCTTCTTGGCACATCTCCAAATTCATCCTCGAGCACTCGACGTGTTCTCGCTTCTGGAATGGTGTGATCAACCTGGGAATCCATCTGGAAGACACCTTATGCATATGCAAATGGTCATGAATGATAGTTTCCACAAACCCTGTACTAATCTTGACATCTTGGGCTATTTAGCGAATATTAATGCGCTGATCTTCCAAAATGGCAGCCTGAACTTGACGGACAGATGCCTCATCAATAGCATAAGGGGGCGATCAGGTATGGGAGCTGTTTTTACACACTTCCGGCCATGTTTGAATTCACGATACCAGCGTTTTACAAGGTCATATGATGGGGCATTATCACCATAAGTTTCTTTCATTTCATCAAAAGTCTCCTGTGGTGTGCGTCCTTTCAAATACAAAAACCGGATCACTGCTCGACATTCAACAGGCTCCATTTCATACCTGACTCAGTTCAAACACCTGTAAAACAGAAACCACAATTAGTTCAGAGCTGTAATTTCCCACATAACCCGTAGAGATATAAATCATTGTACATGCAAAATTTCAGCTAGATCAGACAACTGGAAGTGGGCCAGGGGCATTACTTATTGCACGCCCATCGTAGATAAACAGACAGAGAAGCGTTTGTCATAAATATATCCAAATTATTCACTTATATATATATACTAGCAGAAAGACCGGATGTTGCCTGTTATTGAATGATGATTAACGAATATTTTACACTCCTCTATTTTTATTGTCATTGAAATCCGTGAAATCGCACAGGAGGAAGCTTCACATGCCTCCATGCTGTAACTTAGTTCAAAGTATGTTATTCTGCATTGCACTCTAGAGAACCTATTGCATTTTTTATAAAATTATTTTATACAAACTTCTTTCCAGTTTACGTAAAAAACATTAAGAATTTTACGTGCAGGGTTTTAACTTACAGACCACGTTATGAAAAAAAAACAAAACAAAAAAACAAAAAAACAAAAAAAAAAAAGACAAAAAAAAAACAAACAAACAAGTAAACAAAAAAAAAAACGTAAATTTTCAATGCTTATAAAATTCTTTGCCGTTAATAAAAAGAAAATTAAGAAATTTTCGTATGGAGTTTTAACCAACAAACTACCTCATGCAAAATAAAAAAAATCACGCTATAAATGTACGCACAGAAGAATTTTTAGGGCCGTTGTTCTATCATTATTGCTCAGCGACAACAGAAAAAAATTCTTTACCGATAATAGATAAATTAAAATAACGGTTTCGATTATCGATTATCGGCAATCATCGAGGGTATTTTGAGACAAAACTAAACTAAGATCACCCCCAGACTTATACACTAAAGTTCTGTAAATTTTAAACAAAATCTGTTCAGCTGTTTCGGAGTCTATAAGGAACGAATTCACACGCAGACAAAGTGGCATTAAGATATATATATACACAGAGAGAGAGAGAGAGAGAGAGAGAGAGAGAGAGAGAGAGAGAGAGAGAGAGAGAGAGAGAGAAATAAGGAAGGAACCAAGTTATATGTTCATCAACGTTTTGTCTTATTGTAAGACTTCTTCTGGATGAATGATATTAAGAAAATAAAATTCCACCACAATATTTTAATATATATTTTTGTTGTAATGAAATGTATGAATTTGTTCTATTTCAAAACGAAAAATACCGTTAGAAATTAAAAAAAAATAAATAGTTATAGCATTGTGAAAAAGAGTTAGTTTTTCTTAATGTCATCTATTCGTTAAGATATTTTAAAAAATATGATTTAATTTATATTGTTTTTTGGAATAAATATGGCCGTTATAATTCAAATGTGGATGTGTAACTGAAATGAAATGCGTGTGTTATTGTTATGTAATTTAATGACTGATTATATTATAGGTGGTGTTTTCTATTGTGAGAGAGTTAACCTATTTCTAAAATTAAATTGTTCTTTTAAGAGTTGTCATTGATGGGCAGAAATCGGAAACTCACTGTGTTGTATATTGGTGAATGATATCACCATACAGCAGATATGCGTGTAATTGATATGTTCTTGTGGCGAAGGGTTCATCCTGATGTGTGTACGTGTCACTAAATTTCTATTGTTGGTGATTCTTCACTATTTGACCCCAAAGTTGTTTTGTCGCCGTCTGTTTATGTTCCAATGCTATGATCGACTAAATGTTCATGTGTGTATGTGTGTGTGTATGCGTGTGTGTGTGTTTGTGTGTGTGTGTATGTGTGTGATACATGTATTTTGGACATACCTTTGTTTCATGCCACATTGATCTTGGTTCATCTGGAATTCATCTTGTTCTTGAAGGGAAGCATGAAACCTGTTTGAACGAATATTCATTCCCTTCAAAGAACGCTGGTTGGTTTTATATATTTTTATTCACTTTCCAGGTGTCGATAGCAGAAGAATGGAAAGTGAATATCTTTGCTTGCGTGGTTAATTCTATGTCTCCATTATAAGACACGTCAGCTCTCTCCCCAGTGAATTGGGGGACGACCTTTTAAACCGTCTACCCTTCTCAACGTCCAAATTCCAACTCCAATATCTCCAGCTCATCTGATCTACGTAACTCACACGTAGATCCTGTCAGCTGATCAGATGCTTCCGGTAAACTTATCTATGATCTAGCTTTGTCATATTTTGACAGATTTTTATCAACATTCTTCATATTCATCTCTTGTTTATCTCTCCAGATAGATAGAGACAGATAGATAGATCGAGATGGATAGATACAGAACTAGATATATAACTAGATCGAGAGAACAGTGTTCTATTTTACTTTTATTCTAGAATATTCTTCAGTGACAACTATAAATAATTGTCGAATGCGTTTGTTATTTAGTTATGGTATAAACCATCTCGAAGAAGAGACGTAACTGGACGACCTCTCAAATCGTAACTCCGACAGAGATACGAGAAATGAAGAAATCCCAGTTATAAAGACAAAACTGAACGACACGCCTAAAGAAAGAAAACACCCTATCTCAGAAAACGGACAAATCTTGGTAAATATAGATTTTATGCATCTTAATTTGACCAAAGAAATATATCTTTAAATGTTATAAAAGTATAAATATTAGACCCATAGCATATGACTAGAACGAAAACCTGAGTTATTCCCCTTTGTAAAAAGGTAATCGGAAAAAATAACAACTTTATAGTTAAATATTTAAGGATTTATAAGAATCGGAATCTGTGGTTGCATCGGAATCGGAAATTTAGTACGGAATTGGTAATTGTATCGGAATCGGAAAATATTAGAATCGTCCCATGAAGCATGAAAACGATGTTACTTTTAATATATTATTATTATTATTATTATTATTATTATTATTATTATTATTATTATTATTTTATATTTCAAGCGGACCTCGGCTCTTGGTCACAGAAGTCATTTCGATATTTTTGTAACCAAGAGCGGAGATCCGTATGAAATGTAAAATAATAATAATAATAATAATAATAAGAAGAAGAAGAATAAGAATAAGAATAACATATTAAATACAAAAAGTAACATCGTTTTCATGCTTCAAAAACCCTCATAGCCTTTAAATCACTATCCTAGAAACATACGTGGACTTTCAGCATTACACACACACACAAACACACACACACACACACACACACACACACACACACACACACTCACACACACACACATATATATATATATATGCTCAGGTAGAGATGTACGAACACATTGTGACTGATAGAGAGAGAAAGGGTATGGGAATACGAAATAATCAAATTGACCGACAGATCTGAGTGACATGCAGACATCGAGACTATAAATGTCGAACCCTAATCCTCTTAGATTCATTGAAATGCTCCAATGAATCGAATAACAATTTTATATCGTGTTTATTTATTTATTATTCCTGTTCAAATAATTAAAGTGCAGACTAAATAAAAGGTCGAACGGAGTCACACTGGCAGTTTTCCAACCCGGCTCGACAATATCTATTAAACATCGCTGACATCAACATTTGTGCCACTTGGATGGCCAGTGACCTGGTCAGGGTGCTAAACACAGTCTGACACGGGCAATAAGAGGAAAGGTAGGAATAAAACGTAAAACGAATTTACGGGATCATTTTTCTTTATTATCGACGTCGGTTTGTATTTGTGTGGAAGAAGCTTACTCACACCTTAGAGTATCCTATACCTCTTCGAAGCCACTATTCACCATGGAGTATCTTGGATGTCGCATATGCAACTAGTCTCTAGCGCTTAAAAAGGATTAAAAAAAAGAGTCGCCAACCTAATAGGTCCAGTACTAGCAACCAAACTTCAACTTTTATCCCATCGTTGAAATGTTGCATCTCTATACCTGTTTTACAAGTATTTTAATGAAGTGAATTCTGACGAATCATTAATAAGTGTACCCCCCACCTCGACGAAAATACCTCCAACCACCCGACGTAAATACCTCCAGCCACCCCGACGTAAATACCTCCAGCCACCCCGACGTAAATACCTCCAGCCACCCCGACGTCAATACCTCCAACCACCCCAACGTCAATACCTCTAACCACCCCAACGTCAATACCTCCAACCACCCCAACGTCAATACCTCCAACCACTCCGACAAGCAGCAAAATACACTGTAGAGATCCGTAGATGCCGAACACTCCTACTCAAAAAATAAATTCTGGACACAAAAGGTCGCTCGTTTTAATGGTACAACTCCGGTCGTTTTAGTTTAAAAAAAAATAGGTCTTACTTTTAGAACGACCCTGGTAATAAAGTTAAAGCTATCTACTTTTTGCGTTAAACATATATATATATATATATTCGATTGTGTTAGGAAATCTAGCCATCTATCGAATTTGAATTAAAGTGTAGTATCTATGCAGTTTCCACTGGACATAACCTAACACGCTAGATACACGAAAGGTGGAAAGAACGACGCTTTTTATTGCGGTATAAAGATGAGTTCCTCTTGTGAATGCCTTACTAGCAGAGCTTTCCCAAACAGTGACTTTTTGTGCTCCAGAATTAAATTTTTTCTACATATTCACAACTATTCTTAATTTCTTTAGTCACAACTATTATCAATGCTCTTTTGTCAGGAATTCGATAACACATATCTACTTCTGAAGCACGTCCATGAAGGAGTTGCATTCTTAGAGTTTCACACTATCAGTATCTCCAACTCTAAGAATAATCAATCATTCAAAATAAGAAAAATGATAACCATTGATATGTTACCGCGTTATTTTTTCGTAGTATTTTCAAGTTAAATTCATATTTAATTAAATCAAGTAAAAATTCCATAGAAAATGTCCATGAGAATCTTCAAATTTGCTAAGATAATTTTTTAGGAATTAGTACTGAATTTTTTTCTTAATCAAATAATTCGAAATAAAAAATGTGATTTAAAAAATTAATTAATTTTACAGTGCATTAATTTATATCAGTTTGATATAGGTTAAATAAAAAAGAAAAGAAAACATTCTAAATGTTCGTTTTGGTTTTTTTCTTAACATTTAATTATAATTAACTAGCTAGACCTGTGGAAATTCCACAGCGGCATTTCTCATATGTAATACTGCTGCTGTGCAATATGTTGAAGTTCAAAGTGAATGGAGACCCTGCGATATTATTGTAGCCCTTTCATTAAAACTAAAGTATTTATCTAAGTAATCTGGTTAATGCAGTGTCAGAATATATGTGATTAGTATAGTTTATTCTCAATATCCTTCTAAGAGTCATATTACCATTTTATAGACGCACGGCACAAACGGAAACTCCACGATATCATTATACCGTCTTTAAACAGAACATATACTATACTTGGATCCTTGCCAAACGACCAAGTTTCAGGTACGGTCCAAAAGTGACACAATTTTTCTTTTTTTTTTTCTTTCTTTTTACATTGTGTAGGACCGGGATATCCTATTTATTACAATGGAGGATAGAAGGTGCTAAAATACTATGAATATTAAATTAGCGTATCTATATACTGCTCGTAGTATGGTACCCACTATTATATGTAAAAAAAATATTAGGTTGGTTAAAAATGATATCGTTTTTAGACGTTAAACTATATTTGAAAAAACGACATTATTTTTGCACCAACTTAATAGAAACAAGGAGACAAAATCTACTTGAGTCCCCTTCAATCCCCTTCTGATTCATTCGGGCGAAAAAAATAAAAACAACAGAAAACATTACTTTTGGAATTTCCCTTGTAGTTTACATACTTTATGGCTTAGTATACATTCCATTTTAAACTTTGAAACAATCCCACAAAAACGTATGGAATGCTTCAGACCGCTTTTGGACCATCTTACATTAATAGAGCATCAGTTTTTGAGTGGCATAAGAGATTCAAGGAAGGCAGGGAGTCTGTGAGGGATGATGAAAGATGTGGAAGGAGTAAGGAAATCAGAACACCAGAATTGATTGGCCAAATAAAGAATTTCATGGATAAGGACCGTCGTTTGCATATAGAGATAATAAGTGCACAGTTTGATGTCAGTGTGGGAACTGTACACACAATCATTCGCGAGGAACTGAAGATGCAGAAGATTTACGCGAAGTTTGTTCCAAGGGTGCTCAGAGAAGATAAGAAAGAAAGACGTAGTAATGACATCCTTGTCACCGAATATTTGACATATTTGGCATCAAGACAGTTTTTCACTCTCCCTATAGTCCAGACCTTGCTCCCTGTGACTTTGGAAAACCTTATACGCTGTCGTTATGAGACAATTGAGGCGGCGACAAAAATCATTAACATGCTCATATAAGAGGACTTCCATGGAGCCTTCCAAAAGTTGTCGGAACGATACAACAAGTGAATAGAAGCCGGAGGGGATAACTTGGAAAGGGACTAGTGTTTCATGTGTGTACTATCAATAAAAGTGCCCACACGAAAAAAGTATGAAAACTCATTGAAGACACTACGTAATTTAGAAATATTTAATTGTAAAACGTACTTTTAAATCTGATTATTTTCAATATCTTTTTAGAAAATAGTGAATTACAAAAAAACAAAAACAAAACAAAAAAACTTCTATCTTTCCTTCATAAACGCTCTGATCCCCGTCTGTCATCAATGGAAATGTATGACCCTCATCTTGAGGACGCTCCGTGTTTTGACAAACTTCTGATATGACGAGATCCCTGGCGACACCAGATGATCTTGCTTTTCAAATAGAGGAAGAGAAGATGGAAGAGGATGAGGCATGGTCAGGGGGGGCATGCTGACACTTGGTCAAGGAAAAACAGATGTTTATGAAAAATGTCCAGAAGAAATAAAATATTTCAATTGGAAATAAATAGTTATCGCTTATAACATCAGTGCCGGGGTCGGGTCTTTAAGAGAAAGACAAACGAGAATACATCTGTTAACAACGAAAAGGTTGTTTTTAAAATCTCTGTTGAGCGAGATGAAGAATGGGGGTCAAAAAGTAGAGGTCACCGCCAGGCATTGTTCGACCTGGGTGATTAATCATGCCTAATCGGTAACAAGTAAAAAAACCTCAGTGCAGGGGGGGGGGGTTGAGGTCTGGTAGAGATAAGCTCTAAAAGAAAAAGAAAGAATAACTCCAAAAGGGTGGAAGGAGGAATTACTGATTTGATAAAAACGATTGGTTTTTTAGAGTTAGGTCCTTTTTACTGGCTGGCATTCGAGGCGTCCACATCGCTCTCACCCCGCCTGGGGGGGGGGCGAAACCTCATAAGAGCTAAGTTGAAAAGCCCTTGTTCTTAGCTGGGAAATTAATTAGAGGAACTTAACCTGCATCATGAAGTTTTTCTTCTTTCTCGATTTGCCAGCCTGAATGAAGATGTAGTTTATTTCAGGTATGCCCTGACGCCAGATGATGAAAGAGATAGACTGGATCCAGCACGAAGCCAGAGGGACGACCGAAATCGACACTGTTGCCACACGGACTTAGGGTCATGCACATTTCGCGTGCCCTGAGCAGCAGAAGATAATTTCCAGTGACCAGTGAGAGTCTGGCCCCCCCTTGAGGGGTCCACCACTAGACAAGAATGTAGCCCGGCTGGGTTGCATCTATGGTCCTGTGAGCTGGGAGCGACGAACACGGCCAGAAGTACGTCACAAGTATGCTCCCGTGAACCATGATAGCGACGGATGCGGCCTGGCCCTCGGAAAGAGAGGGGGTTAGGGTTATACTGGGCTTGACCTTTACTCCTGATCTGAGATGGAACACGTACATCAAATCCGTTGCTAGGGATCTCACTGCTGGTGTATACACATATAAGAGCCAAGTGTGTCCAATCTGGACAGGAGCTTCTAGAAGCAGCTTATCCTGTCTTGATAGGGGTTGATGCCTTTTTCTCTTCCCTGAAACCTCTTTTCCATAGAAGAGACGTCACGAACCTGTCTCTGCTTTATCGTTATTATCATGGCAAGTGCTCGTCTGAGCTTCAATCTCTGGTCCCCCTGGCCTGACTTTCACAAAAACACTCGTCTAACTGAAACCACTATCAATAATTTCCCCCACTCTTTATTTGTGCCTAAACTTAAACGTAGATTACATGAACAAAACTTCTTTCTTAGAATTGCACGCATGTGGAACTCTGTTCCGTTTTTCTGCTTTCCAACTGACTACAATATGTTTGTCTTTAAGTCCAACGTGAACAAATTCTTGATGAACCGTAACTTAAGTAATTCAATTTACCAAATTTTCACTACTGACTAACATGTTCCCCTTGACCACTGTACACCCATTAACCCTTATCCTTGAGTAGCCCCCGGGCCTTGATAAGTGGTGGCTCCTTTTTAAAAAAAAAAAATTTTTTTTAAACATTTACGGGAGATAATTCTCATATATATATATATATATATATATATATATATATATATATATATATATATATATATATATATTATCTTAGTTGTCTTCCGTGGATAATTGTTCTAATGTGGCGAGTGTTAATTTGGAAAATTCGATTTTTTTTATTTAATTTTTTTTCTTTTTCTTTTATACTAGTTACTAGGATAATAAATATATTTTTAATAAATATTTATATCAAACTTCAATATAGCATCAGGTTAACGGGAATAAGAGATAGCTTTTTACGAGAATAACGCGTGTTTTAACAATCAGTAGTCTTTTAGTTTCGGAAATTATGTTTTTAAGAACTTGTGATTGGTTATTTTAACTTTAGGCTCCACCATTGTTTTGTTATAAATATATTTTTGGCCATTTTAATTTTTTAAGTTTTTATTTTCACTTTCAACGAGAACTTAAATACGTATGTAGTAAACCTTTTCCCAATAGCAAATGTGTGTTCGAACGAAAACAACAACCAAAAAAAGTAAGTGTCTCTCTCTATCTCTCTCTTGCTCTCTATCTCTCTTTCTTTTTATCTCACCTATTCGATGTTAAAAAAAATTCGCAATAAATGTGCACTGTACAAGACGAAGAAAGAAAAACTCGTAACAACTGAAGTCATAGAACCACCCACTCGGCAGATGAATAAGTACACTTGGTGAAAGCAATTCTGGAAGCTATCGCCATCAAATTTTCATTAGCGAAAGAAAAGATAACAAGAGACTACTTGAGAAGAACGAGAAAACTCTTTGAAACAAAATTATAGATTAAAACGTTTTAAATACTTGAGCAATGTTTCTGGTAAGATGCTCTGAACCTTTCATAAACTGAACATAATAGTGATGCAATAAGGAACTGTCCTTGAAGAATAATACTTATTATCTCCATATAAAACGGAATAAAAAAAAGAGTCTGTAAGTATTGCGTAAACGATGCAATTAAAGAACTAGATAAATACATCATACAAAAAAATTAGATAAATACATGACTACTTAACGCTACAAAGCAAAACAAGTCGAACGATATGGAGAACAGGGAAGAGAGAAACAAAACATCGGAAAAATTAAAATGGGGAGAAAAGCAACTAAATGAATTTTTTTTCTAATGCAGACCAAAAGAATTGCGTACGGACAAGCATAGACAAGGTTCCGGGAAGAACATCTTAAAAGAGAACCAGTTGCACAAAACAACGAGTTCATAATAAATTGCATAAAAGCCAATTTAGAAAAGACATAGAGAAAACTGTAAACGAAGTCTCTGGATGAAGAGATGAAACAATAAATCACATCAAAAGTTAATGCTGCAAACTAGTAAAAAAGGACAAGAACACATATAACTGAATTAGTAAGCTTATAAAAATGGTGCAGACTCAAATGGGTGCGAATATTGGAAAACGAAGTCCATAACACTATCTAGCATGTGGAAATAAAAACGGACTATGTAATTCAAACAATAAGATATGGCATCATAAGAATTTGCAAAGAAGTAAACATTTTGAAAAATAGTAGATTTCAATGTTCCAGCAGTTCGCAGAGTAAAACTAAAGGAGAGAGAAAAAACAGAATAATTACCAAAGAGCTGACCAGGGAGTTGAAAGAAAATATCGAATATGAAGAGCACTTCGAAATACTATCAATAATAAAAAAAAATTGGCATGTTTTACTGTTCATAGTCTCTCGAAAAAGTGGTAAGATAAAAATAAGTTGCTCTCCTACCTAACTGGGTAAGTTTTTAATGTTTTATACTTAATGTAAAATGTTTATTGATTTCGAAAAAGAAGCGTTTTAAAAAAAAATGGCCGCGTAACAAATACATAGTGGTCACTTTTCTTGTGGTCACGTATCCTTTGAATTTGCTTGTTTTTCGAGCCGATTAAACATTTTACTAAAAATACTAAAAACTTCCCAGTTAGGTATAAGTTACTTATTTTGACTTTTGTAACATTTATTTGTCAAATATTTTATCTTTGGCCATGTTTTCGAACGAGTGTAGCCAGTAAAACATACCCAATTTTTGCTAAATTTCATTTCTTTGGGACACCAGGAATTATATTTTGAATCATCTTTCTTATTGGAGTTTTGGAATTCTTTTTAATACTTTCAATGAATGCATAGGAGGCTAACATTTATAAATATATATTATATTATTATATTATTATAATATATATATATATATATATATATATATATATATATATATATATATAGATATAGATATATTGAGCGAGTTTTTAACAGTATTTTATCCGGCTTTTTATTTATAACACATTTTCCCAAACTTACCGTGTTAAAGAGAGAATAAGACGCCATCTTGAATGTTCCAATACATCGGTAAACACTGTATGGTTTTCGAGCTGAATAAACATGTTACATTGAATAAAAACACGAAAAATATATCCAGTTTGGTAGAAAAGTAACTTATTAGAATTTTGGGGTTTGTATTACTGTACACATAGATTCGAAAAAGTTGTCAAAAAACAAATATATAACAAATAAATGTATTCAAAGGCAAGATAAGTTACTTTTCTACCAAACTGGATATATTTTTCGTGTTTTTATTCAATGTAACATGTTTATTCAGCTCGAAAACCATACAGTGTTTACCGATGTATTGGAACATTCAAGATGGCGTCTTATTCTCTCTTTAACACGGTAAGTATGGGAAAAGATGTTATAAATAAAACACCGGATAAAATACTGTTAAAAACTCGCTCAATATATGTTACCGTGACATAGGTTGACATATATTCGGCGGGTTTTTAATAGTATTTTGTATAGTTTTTTTTTTTTTTTTTATAACACCTTTTTCCATACTTACGGTGTTAAAGAGGGTGTGAGACGCCATCTTGAATTTTCGAATACATCGGTAAACACTGTATGTTTTTCGAGCTGAATAAATATGTTACATTGAATAAAAACACGAAAATTATATCCAGTTTGGTAGAAAAGTAACTTATCTTGCCTTTGATAACATTTATTTGTTATATATTTGTTTTTTTTTGACAACTTTTTCGAATCTATGTGTACAGTAATACAAACCCGAATTTTGTTATTTTGGGGCAGCGGTGGATTCACATCTTAATTTGTTTTACATATTAAAACATACTGAAATGATGAAATAAAATATATTTAAATTTGATCACAATCGTTGCCGATTTATACGATTTTTATCGATTTTTCGATAAAAAAAGTAGTTGGAAAATATATTAAAATTATTGAAATTTTACGAGTTATAAATAATGATTTATTATTTATGTTAGACAGTTTCTACCGGTGTAACTTCAAAAGATTTCGGAAATTATTTCTTATTGTTTTTAAGGATTCAATTTTTTCAAGGTTCGTGATGAAAAATGTGGAAGATTTGCTTTTAAAACTTATTATCAATAAGCAGACAATCTTACTGTTAATGATAATTCTTTTTCAATCGATCCCGTTTTTTTGTCAATGAATAAATAAAAAATATATTTAAAATCGAACGTGAATACTTTTCGTATAGTGGGCTAATATGGTAAAAATCAACGTTTTTTTTTCTTTAAAGGTCATCTGAGTGCATTATTTCTGTCTCTTAATTCTTAAATGTTCAATTTTCACACCCTGCTGTAATTTGTTTTGAATTCAGTGAAGATGCCAATATGTCTACTTCGCAAAAAAAAAAAAAAAAAAAAAAAAAAATGTGTGAAATGAACTGACGGCTTTTTGGTGCGATCAGCAGATTTCAAAATGACTCAATGCTTATAAAAATGTTTTTATGATGATGTTCTTTGGATAGTTGAAAAGAAGAAAAATATACAATAGGAAAAATAAAAAAGAAACGTTTATTTTTTTTAAAATTTATTTTTTTACACAGGCATCACCACATTATCAAGGCCAAGAGACCACTCAAGGATAAGGGTTAAAGAGTGTACAGTAGAAATTGGACAATACTATATTGTATAAATAATTGGAAATGAAAACTCGGTAAATTTGTTAACTCATATGGAACGGCTCATCAAGAACTTATTTACGTTAGACTTGAAGACAACCATATTGTAGTCAGCCGGAAAGCAGGAAAACGGAAGACAATTCCACAGACGTGCAGTTCTAAGAAAGAAGCTTTATTTATTATTTCGCTTTCTCTTGCACACGACTTACATTTCCCTCATACATAATTAGTATTTAAATTTAGAATTTATTAATGTAATAATTTGTAAATTTATTAATGAAATCTCTATTAGTTGTTTCTTCGTTGTTAGAACAAAAATATAATTAGAAATCAGTTAAGTTCAGAGTTAATTAAATTTATTTGTGGACGGCTGGTCACGAATGCCTAGTAGGCATTCGTGACTAGCCGTCCACACTATGTCGGCGAATGAACATTGAATGTGATTTGAGACTTATTCATATCAATTCTGACCAAGTGGGGATCAAAGCGTGGATGGTGAAATGAGAGAAGTTTAGTTTTTAATGCGTTAAAATTAACCATCCAACTTTTGCCCCATCACACCACCTACTCATGATCGAAGAAGAGAGAAAGATCTTGGTCGTTGCTGGCCTTTGAAGTGTTGCCATAGATGATAGTGCAGTCTGCGTATATGTCGGCGAATGTACTTGGAATGTGATTTGGGATATCATTGATGAAAATAAGGTGCCCAGAATGGATTCTTAAGGCACACCAACCTTGACATTTTGAGCTTCATTTATAGAAAAGAGCAATTTTACCTTAATGCTAGTTGAGAATAATTGTCCATTCACTAAGGTGATATATATATATATATATATATATATATATATATATATATATATATATATATATATATATACTGTCCGGTGGTATATATACTTTGTAAAAATGTAATTACCCAGGGACACACAGTAAAACGCTATTAAAAGAAACGCGGTATATTCAGGTACTAATCGGAATGAGAA
The DNA here is from genome assembly GCF_053919585.1 of Euprymna scolopes. Lineage (NCBI taxonomy): Eukaryota > Metazoa > Mollusca > Cephalopoda > Sepiida > Sepiolidae > Euprymna > Euprymna scolopes. The sequence goes on along the minus strand of NC_136499.1, from coordinate 49,939,344 downwards.
AAGTGGTAGACCTCGTATACGGCATAATAACGTTGACACACTGGTTCCCGCTAGATCACCGAAGTTAAGAAACGTTGAACCTGATCAGTAACAAATGAGTGACCATTTTGGACTTCTAGGTGCTGTACGTGCTCTTCCCTTATCTCAGCATTGTTTCCAGTGGTTCTGGACTTCTCCTTGCCACTGGACTCAAACAGTGCCGATTCAGAAAAGGTGTGGTTGGGATTGCGCAACCATTGCCTCGCGCAGCTGCTTTTACAAGGGGTATCCTTTGTCTTTCGAGACTGAACGGAGGCATCGAGACCTCGCTAGGTTCAGCCACGCTGATATGTTGTAAACAGCGACACTCGTGTCATCTTTTTTCTTTTTTTTTCTGATTTGTTGTTGTTAGTGCTTCTACATAAAGGAACACACGGGCATAATGCCTACTGGAGAGAACTTGAATTCTTACTAGAGAGAACTTGAATGTCTACTAGACATTATCCTTGAGTGTCTAAAGTCTCTCTTTACATGGGTTTGTCAGAGCAACCTGGTATGAGGATACTTTTCCCTAGAAGTAAACCATGACTAAATATTCAAAATCACATAGTATTCATAGCCCAAATAAGATCTGCTTTCTATGGCTTACTGAAATTACCTTTTACGAAGAATAGTGCACCTTCTCAAGTAAAAACACGAAGCTGAATACTCCACCAGACTAGATAAATTCTTGTCCTGGGATCCAAAAAAAGATAAACAATATGAAAATGGTTAATAGTGGAGAGAAAAATTATGTTCTTAATATCTTTATTAACTCAGCGTTTGAGAGATAAAGAACTTTTATGGAACATTCGAATATCTGCGTATCTCACATAGAATTCAAGTGTTAGCCCCAAGTAGTGGCCCCTTGATTTCTGAGAACTTAGACTGAAGTAAAATAAAACAAAAAAAATGTTAATATTAAAAAGGTTACTTTTAGTTTGTAATTCCATACAAAAATTTGGAATTTAAAATAGGTTTACGATAAAGATTTAGCAGTTAAATTAACTGTCAATTTTTTATTGATCACAATAATTTTTCTGTAAAGCCAACAAAACGAAAATGTAAAAAAACAACAAAAAAAAACAAACAAAACAAAATAAATATACAACAAATGTTACCAAAAGCAAAATCCTGGATATTTTTTGTGTTTAATTCATTTTAAAGCGTTTATTTAACTTGAAATACAAGTATTGTTGAATAATCATGATATTTAATGGGTTTCCACCAGCATTTTATTTAATTTTCGCTTTTTAAACATTTAGCGAGACTCCCCAGATGATTGTATAATAGGCGAAAGTAGAGAATACAAAATAATGAATTCTTTCCATGTTAAGAATGGGTTTCTAAATAATGACATTATTTTAGCGCGATACATCAATTCAAGGATTTAAAATATAAATAATGCATACTTATAGGAACTAATAATTGATATTTCCTAGAATAAAGAGAAATTTCATAAAAAATATTTCTACTACAAATTACGATATTGAAACATATACCTTTATTACTTTACTTTCTGTTTCGTCAAATGCAAATTTTTTTTCTAAAAACAAAAATAAAAAATGTTTTGGCAGAATGATTTAAAATCACATTCGCCGCATCTTGTAAGGCCTTAAATTTCAGCTCCTATCAGTTTTGTTTCATTTTCCGGAGCCGAGATTGTGCCAACCGTTTGGCCATTCTAAAAACTCTGTTTCACTGAAGAATTTTTGTCAGTAATCCACACTTGATGGGTTTGATGCATGTTACTGAGCAAAGGGGAAATAGTTGAATTATTTTCATCAAAGCAATTGGGTTTTCCTTCGAATATATCCTAATGGCACTTTGGCAGAGTCATACACTGCAGTTTTAAACTCTCTCCAAGATGTCTCAATGTCATTCTTTTCATCAGTAGCCTTTTGAAATGAATACATTGACTTCTTAACCTTCAACTTGGAAGAATTACATTGATTTCGAACAGGGCGTTTGATTTTTATCCTGACTGTTGAGCAGATCAATCTATGATCTGGCCAACATTCCCCGATACTATAAGAACGTGTAAGATTTATATCTTGTCTATCAGAACGACGTACAATGACATAATCAATGAGATGATGATTAGACCGGGGATGTTTCCAACTGGCCTTCTTGCAATTAGGCAGCTGAAACACTGTATTAGTGAGCAAAAGATCAAATTCACTGCAAAGAGACAGTAAGAGAACACATTTTGAGTTGACTTTACCAATTCCATGTGAACCAATGACATTTCTCCAAAATTGTGTATCACTACCCACACGAGCATTGAAGTCACCCAAGACAAACAGCTTATCCTGTATACAGACCTTGTTAATCTGTTCACGTAAAGAGGCGTAAAACCTCTTTTTTTTAGTTCATCAGATGAATTAAATGTAGGTGCATAGCAATAAAAAAATGTGGCATATTTGTATTTTCCTATTGCAACGCGCAAGGATATAAGCCTGTCATTTATACCAACACGCAGGGACTAAAAATCTTTGGCAATATCATTCCTGATAACAAAACCAATGCCAGAGTCACGTTTCTCAGAACTTTGTTTGCGAATCCAATAAAAAAAGTGTATTCACCTTCAACTTCCTCTAGTTGCCATGTATCAGGAAACCTAGTTTCGGAAAGAGGTGCGGCACAAATTTCATAATGCTTCAACACACGTGCTATGATAGAGTTTTTTTTGTTTGTTTTGTTTTGTTATCTTGGAGTGTTCTTACATTCCAAGTCGCAATGAACATGTTCGTCCCATGTTTCTATTCTTGATTTGGGTGCAAATATTGGATGGCCAGACATCTACATTTGATGACAGGGACAAGAGCAAGTAAACATTTTTTATAGACCCCCTCCCCATGAAAAGGAAAGCAGTGCCATCCTATAAAAGTCTGCTTTGTTATGAAAGGAGGACACGAGTCACACAATTACTTGCGAGTGTTGTAAAAAACGGCCATCTATCTTTCACGACCAATGTGCAATGTTCATATTAGGAACTACCAGTGACACCCTTCACCTGTTCCCCTTACAATCCCATCATCGCCACAGGGAATATTGTTATTTATTTAAAAAAAAAAGCGCATATCGATGTGCTTAAATGAGTGACAATGGTTCACTGATTTGTTTAAAGTGGTCATTGTTTGTGCTGAACAAAGCACAGTTACTCCATCGAATTAACATGGTCTGTACAGGTGCACGTTGATGATAAAAACGATCGCAGGATTTACTTATAAGAGTGATCATTTCCTAGATCAGATGTGAACCAACACTATAGGGCCTGATCCACCCTGGTAAGCTTTCTGTGCGGCTGGGCACCATACCAGCAAATTCTTGGTCCTTGACTCTGATTGTTAGTTCAGTCTGGTGGACACTTCGCCCAGTTGTGCTGCACCAACCCTATCCTCTCACAAGTTTTGGCAGGCCTACTGAGGCCAGTGCCCAGGGTATAGCTCTTGGAGCTAGCAAGTAAGAGATTTAGCAGATGATTGAGGACCATGTTGGGCGCAGCAGCTACTACCTCTACTCATAGCCCCCTAATACACACCTTTATATATATATATATATATATATATATATATATATATATATATATATATATATATATATATATATATATATATATATTTGTAGTCATCGACATACAGTTCTGTTTCGTTGTATCACAACTCATCAGTGCCGCTAGACTAGCACCTCTCCCAAGCCAAGGATTGCATCTAGAACCGTCGTGTTGACAGTCGGCAGTTCTCCCTCACTCGACCACGGAAGCGATGCCCGTAAATAAACTGTCCGTATGTCTATTTAAAAAAACATCCGTCCGTTGGTTTCGATTCTCGGTGGTAGTGCACAAGTCATTTTTTAAAACTTTTTAAATCATCACTATATATTGGGCCTGATATAATATAACAATTAATGCAGATTTTCGCGGGGTGGAACGATAAATTTGTCGCCCTAAAGAAAACAACACTACATCTTTATTTTAAAACTTTTATTGGAAAAAAAATAAATTCAGATAACTTAGTAGTAGAGCTGACATCTATTCAATGTAGCTGCCTTCAGCCTCAATTACCACCTCGATACGGGTTCGGAACTGGGACCATGAAGCGCCGAAGGAAGCTTTTCGAATAGTCGGCGGATGGCGACGATCAGACTGGCTTTGATGTTGTGCAAGGTCATATTTGTGATGTTCTCGACATATGACTAATCAAAGTAGTCTAGCGGCTTCAGGTCGGGGTAGGAGGCGGCCAGTTAGAGAAGAATACAAAGTCGTAACACTCCTTCTGAAATAAACCTGGGCCTCTTTGGACTTGTGGGCGGGCGCCGAGTCCTACTGCCACACCTAGGGTTTGTCAGCGGCCACCTGATCGCACAAGGGGATCACCACACTCTTCAGCACATCCAGATACACTTTGGTGGTAAATTTCAAGCCGACTCTGAACATGTGAGCTGGCATGATGTGGCCCTTACTCGAAACCACACCAAAGACCATAACTGTGGTCAGAAACTTCGTTGAACTGTGTCCTCAAGCATTAAACCGTCCAGATTTTAATTTTGAGGGTGTTGGCAATGGTCCTGGTGCCATAACTTGGATCGGTAGAGAGCATGAATTGTACAGCGGCGCGTCTCTGATCTCGCTCGTTGAATATTGTATGAATTTCAGATGATAATTGCTCTTGGAATTTGTACACAACTGGCCAATTTGTAGATGGTCTACAAAAAACAAAAAAAAAACGAAAAACAAACAAACAAACAAAGAAAATAAAAACAAAACAAAAAGCGGTGTTCCTCAAACAGAAATGGAACCATGTCGTCTTTTCTATGGCGAAACTTTTATCACTCCATCCTATGTGTACTACCTGATCCTCGTCGTCTTGTAAAGTGATAGACGGCTACCAATCTAAAACTGCAACGAACAGTCTTGGGTCGTTCGTTTCGATTTGCTCCGACCAGACAGAAACTTAAATTCACTTATTAAATTGTTTTGCAACTGTTATAATATAATTGTTTGGCATAGTTTCAGTGTTGTTTTTTGAACATTTATCAATAATTATGAATACAAGTAATTTTTACCCCTTCGCTCATGAAATAGTTAGGTCTATGGTGATCCAAAGAAGAAAAATATTGGAGTATTTTTTTCCATACTAAGCTTGTGGATTGATTAACTCTACAACTCCTATATACAGCCCATGATATCGGATAAGCTTTTTTTTTAATATCACTTTTTGAATTTTATAGTATGCAATTTTGGGGATAACGTCTAGGAATGAACTTAGGATTGATTACATGACTATATATATTGTACTATAGTTGATGGAAATGAAACATGCCTATTGAAGTTCTCTAGGTCATCATATTCATGACCGTCAATCACATCGAGTTGACGATTTTTAGGCGCTTCATCTATGGATACTCATATCAGAAGACAGTCTAATTCAAAGTCCAGACATCCTATCATAATTCAGTCATCCGATATCGTTTGCCAATTGCACGCGTACGATTGACACGGGAAAAACATAAATGATGTTGTTAAACATTAAGAAGTCCACGAAGGAGAAAACAAGGCGTATTTTATGACCGAGAATATATATATATATATATATAACGTAACCTTGTAGGGGTGTGCGAAAGTCTCTACCAAACCCCTCTCTGGATATGTGTTCTAGAGGGTGTCCGGAAAGCTCGTCCCGGGAAAACTCGTATCCGGAAAACTCGTAACCGGGAAGATCCTCCCTTTTTGCTATGTAGGAAAACTGGTCCCTTATTGTATAAATATCGATTGAAAACACATTTTATTACCGTTCTTGAAGGAGATATTGTTTTTAAAAAAGACTATGCACCCCCATAATATTAAAAAAAAAAATTTTTTAACTCTTGCTTAAAAAAAAAACTTGATCACGGAGTCAAGATATGAAAAACGAAACCAAATATTTATTTAAAACAAATACTCTAGTTTTAACACTTTTTGTGCCATTACGAAACAAAAATAAAGAAAGAAAACACGTATTATCAAAGAAAGCAATTATTTTATTTAGAAGAATTAATTCAGTTTAAATAATTCTCGTGTTATTACAAAACAACAAAAAAGAAAACACGGTCTTATGTAATTTTGGTACCGCGCTTGAACTTGAATAGGCATGTTTCATTTCCATCAACTATAGTACAATAATACCGTATCGCCTGCGTTCACACAGGTCATCTAATCAAATAATAATGTTATTATTTCGAAAATCAGGAGGGTAGGGTATCGTTTAAAAGTTATTTCGAGGGCACTTGTGCAGTACTTAAAAATATACAAATTTATTTTCTTTTGGGGGTGGGGGAGGCTCGTTTTAAAACTATATCTACATCAGTACTTTCTTTAATTTTCGGACATTTTTTTAAAAAAATTATTTACTAAGTAATGTCGAGTGCGACATTACTTGTTATTTCTTTTTAACTAAATAAAATCTTTAAAATAAGTTGAAAGACCAAAAACTTTCAAAGCTAGGTAGAAAACGAAAACTTAGAAAAATTAATTTAATTTTTTTAAAAAAACAGTAAACAAGTAAAAATATTAAAAAAAATATTATGGGATGTGTATTCTCTTTTAAAGACAATATCTTCTTCAAGAACGGTCATAAAATGTGTTTTCAAGCGATGTTTATTCAATAAGGAACCAGTTTTCCTACTTAGCAAAAGGGGATGAGTTTTCCGGAGTCGAGTTGTCCGGTTACGAGTTTTCCGGAGACGAGTTTTCCGGGGGCGAGTTTTCCTAAATTCGTTCTAGAGAGTTGAAATTTAATATATAGAGTATTTGGAACCTATGTTGAAGTAAATATTGGAAATAAAAGAAAATTCAATTTTATTTATTTTGAAACCACAGAATAAATACTTGTTTTTAATGTTTTTTTTTAACATATTAGGGTTGAGGAACGTAGCCTTTTATTTATTTATTTTTTAATTCTATTTTCACCCCAAACAAGGCGCAGTGCCACTTTGATGTAGGGGGCAGTAGTTGCAGGGGTACTATGTAGGGAGACGATCAGCAAGATGTCTATTCACATTACACTTGAACTTCTGCATGTCAGTACAGTTGGGGAAGTAGGAAACTAGAAGAGTCTAGCAGTTCTGGGGAAGAAACTATTAGAGTAGAAGGCTTTCTTACAACTAGTGATACCTACTTGTAGAAGTGGGACTTGGCTGTTTGTCGAGTTTGTCGGGAGTATTTACATCGAGGTGGCATAAGGGCTTATAGTTCGCCAGAGCATCCACCATTAAAATACTTGTAAAACAGGCAGAATAGAAGAAGGAGCCTAGTTCAAAACTTCCGAATGTTCTGTTACCGAATTGTTCTTGCTTGTGCCATTTTTTTTTCATATTTATTCAGTTGTACCATTTTTTTTAACTGGTAGAATTTTTAATTGTGCCATTTTTTTTAAATGGCACAATTAAAAATTGTACCATTTTTACCTAAAATCATTCGGAAATCCCAGCTTCTTTATGTACGACCCACTTAAGGATCTTGCAAGCGAAGGACCAGCTATCAATATGCACATAGTACAGACAGTCACGGGTCGTTTGTTGTGATCTGCTCCGACCAGGAAGATGATCGATTTCTGATTGTTGAATTTCGATCATTATCATATCGTATGAATCAGATGATTTTATTGCTGACATTGGTTTCCCCTATATTTTTCTAGTCAGTATCTTTTTTTTTTTATATAAAAATACACCGTAATATACTTACGGGAGGGACCACATGAAGGTTACCAACATCCTAAATGGAACTGATTTTGTGGAACGAACTGGATTCGAACTTTGGACACTCAGGTCGTTTTGTTAAACACCTGACTATCGGCGAACTTCGATCATCCGAGGATAAGCCATTTTTAGCGAGATTAAAACGGTTGATACAAATAAGTGTTTATTTGCATGAAAAGGTCCTTCACCTTTTTACGTGGATTGTCTTTAATGACCAAAAAATAACACTTGTATTAATTAAAAATAAGTCATGTACGTACAGGTACGTGTGAATATTTGATTATTTTTGCACATAAAAAAGGCGTGCATATATAGCGATGAATGATTATATGTATGTACGTCTGTTTTTGTGTGTGCGTGCCTGTGTTTGTGTGCATGCAAACTGCGGTTTTCTTTTGTGTCCGTGGGCGGGTTGCGCGATGGGCGCCTCACAAAACAATTGTGTATTCCTTGCAGTATGTAATAAAAGAAAAAAAAAAGCAAAAGAAAGGAAAGCCTGCTGGTCCAACGTAACTTTACTGGCGTCCTACCTGTCGGCTTTCTTGGCAAGTCTTTGGGACACATTTTATAACTTCAGAAAGAAAGAAAAAAACAAAGAAACAAAAAGGAAGAAAAAAAAATCTTTTCGTGCCTCTTAGACGCCAGAGGAGGAATCTGGCAATGTTAATGAGCTTCCATGGCGTCAAAAGAGCCATTTGGTCTCTCAAGAAACTCTACAAGTTTAAAAAAAAAAAAAAAACTAAAAATAAATAAACACATAAAAGAAATAAAGTGGGAAGGGTAGGTGTGAAGGAGAGAAATACGAGTACGTTAAATTAAAGACGAAAAACTAGCGTCACTTGTAATATATATATATATATATATATATATATATATATATATATATATATATATATATATATGAATTCTTGTCATTCCTAGCTATTTATTCGGACGATTTCTTTTGTTTTCGTCAATTGCATTAAACATCATTTTTCATTTTAAAATATATATTTTAAGAATTAGTAATTTACGAGAGAATTAATAGCAAAATAATATATATATATATATATATATATATATATATATATATATATATATATAGTAGTAAGTTCTGAAAATATATAGTGATTACGTTAGATAGAATCTTCTGCGTTTCATCCCCATAAGGAATCGTAAGGCTAAAACTTCGTGTTTCCTGTCCTTTTTATACATCCACCTGGTGTTTAGTTTAGCTAGCTAAACAATCAGATTTATTTGTGTTTTATTTATGTGAGTTGAAGTATTCATTAGCCAGTGGCTCTGATTCACTAGGAAGAAGGTTCGACTCACATCTACTTCCTATTCTATTGCCTAATTTTCTATAGGATTTTTCTTTTGTGAATATGTTGAATTGAATTTAGGAAAACTCGTCTCCAGAAAACGCGTCCCCGGAAAACTCTCCCCTTTTTACTGGGTAGGCGAACTGGTCCATTATTAAATAAATGTCGATTGTAAACACATTTTATGACCGTTTTCTTGAAGGAGATATTGTTTTTAAAAGAGGATACACATCCCATAATATTTAAAAAAAAAAAAAATTCACATGTTTACTGATTTTTCTAAGTGTCCATTTTCTACCTAGCTTTGTAAGTTTTTAGTGGTTCGACTGATTTTAAAGAGTTTATTTAGTTAAAAATAAAACAAGAGTAATGTCGAGTAATGTTAGTTTTGAGCAAAAAACGTCCGACATGAAAGGATCACGTCTTAGGAGTATTGATAATCGCTCCAAAATAGAAAATTAAAGAAAATACGTAGGTAGATATAGTTTTTAAACGAGCACCTCCCGCCAAAAGGAAATAAATTTGTATATTTTTTTAGGTAAAATCCAAGTTCACTGCTAGGAAAATAATCAAGCTAAAAAATCAGAAGTGGATACGGTTGATTATGTAACGAAACCGAACGGAAGACACGAAAAACGAAACCATATATTTATTAATAAAAAATGACTTTAGTTTTTAACACTTCTTGTGTTATTACGAAACAAAAAAGAAAACACTTCTTGTATTATCAAATAATAAAACAAATATTTTATTTAGAAAAATAATTTAGTTTTAAAATTTTCTATTCACGAATCAATGAAAAAACTTCTGCAGTATGCGGACGGCGGTCATCCTTTCTTGATGCGTTTAACGAAACTGTCGCTATGTGGCGCTTAACGGTCAAAAAAGACATTTAAATTATTAATTTGTTCTTGACTCTTCAAAGTTGTTTAATTTAAAAAAATTGTTTCATTTAAATGCTTTATTTGTTCAAAAAAAAAAGCTATTTTACTTTATAAAAATCCAATGTTGCTTTCATTACAAAATTCTTTTATTAAAATTATATTTTCTTACGTAGACTTTTAAATAAATGTTTTCACAATTATATATTGCTACATTTTCATACAATAAATGTATTATAGTTATTTTTGAACAGGGAGTTACTTTCGGATCACCTTGTATTAGTGGCCTAGCAAGGCCAGAGGGGAGACAACCGAAGCAGCAAAACTGAAGATGCCTGCCAGGGCACTGTATATACAAATGTAGGCAAATTTGGGCATATTTTATTGATTTGAAAATATAGGTTAGTTTTTACAACTTGTCATAAAATTTTAACCATAGAACAATATAATCTTTAAAAAGCCTGAACATTTTAGTTCCGTCCCATAAAACCAAATACATGAGTATGCCAATATTCAATTTGGTTACGAGTATAGATATACCTATATATATATATATATATATATATATATATATATATATATATATATATATATATATATATAATAAAAATTACAATTAAATTTACCAAAATGATCAAGATGGCAAAACTAAAGTATATTATAAATATTAAAGAATTAATATATATAAAGTAATCTCAACCAGATGTAAAAGCTCGATAAAACCAAATAGATAGAGCTTATAATAAGAGTTAATAAAACATGTTAAAAACACTTTGAAAAAGAGTTAAAATATATTTAATCTGAAAAGGAAACATTTAATAAGTGGATAGTCCTTAATCCGCGGAGTTTCGAAGAAATACCTTCCTTCTTATCAGAGGGTAGGGATTAGCAAAATGCGGTGATCTGATTTTGCATACAAAAGTATTTTGCTAATTCCTACCCTCTGATGAGAAGGAAAGTATTTCTTCGAAACTCCGCGGATTAAGGACTATCCATTATTAAGTGTTTCCTTTTCAGATTAAATATGTTTTTTTAACTCTTTTTCAAAGTGTTTTTAACATGTTTTATTAACTATTTGCTCTTATATATATATATATATATATATATATATATATATATATATATATATATATATATATATATAGGAAGTTCGGTTCTTTGACTGCATCAATCGCTTTATTGCAGATTAGTAAAATATCAATATTTCACTAAATATATATCACAAAAAATAAAAATTGCATAATAAAATGACTGCTTTAAGGTTAATTATTTCCCAAAATTTTATTCAGATTCTTGCGATATTCAAAGTTATGACATTTTCTTCTTTATCAAGGAATTTCCATTGTCCATCGCTTTATTGCAGGTCTCTTAGAATGTTGCATTAGGGCAAAACACACAATGTCTAATCATGAAAAATGTACTTTTTCTTATATTTTTCTGTTAAAGATCAATAAACAAAAGCACATTCTAGGTGCTAGACCTCAAATAAATTAATTATTTATCGTTATATCCACCATTGTTTGCAATAACTTTAAACAACATTTTGTCCATCGAAGAAGTCAATTGTTTGATCTGAAAAGGAGTTATGGTTCTGGCGGCATCAATTACTTTCCTCCACAGGGCATCATTTGAAGTAAATTGCTCTTCTCCCTCATAAATATGTTCAATGGGGTTAAAATCCGGAGAACACGGTGGACAGCTCATGAGGGTTTCTTCAAAGAAGCCCATAGATTCAAGGAAGGCTGCAGTCGCCCTAGCAGAATGGGATGGTGTATTGTCATGCATAAACATCATCTGAAAGCGACATGAAATGGTAGGTCATCTAGCCATGGTGTCAAATGTTTATCCAAAAAGGCTGTGTACGCATTGCTGGTAAGTTTTACACCCTCTGGAACTCGGAAATGGTTCAACAAACTTATCCCCAATAATTCCCACCCAAAACAAGATGCCTCCACCTCCTTATTGGCGATGAACTCTGTAAGGGGTTGGAGTTCCGTTCGAGTTCCAAACTTTGGCTCATCCATCCGGACCGTTATCTGTAAATAGGACACATTGGAAATCCATTTTCATGTAATTCTGTGCCCAAGCCATTCGTTTTTCCCTATTTTCTTTGCTCAATGGAGGCATTGGAATACTTTTGATGTTCCTTGCTATCTCATTCAACACATTACATCGGGCCTACCTGGATCTTGGAGCGATTCTAACTCTTGTAAAAATGGAAACACTGGTGCTGTTTGGGTTGAAGTTGACTTCTCTATGAATATTCCGAATATCACGATGTAAAAGGTTTCTCCTGGTGCCCTTATCCTTTCTGGAATTGGTGTTGAGCTTGTTCACGAATGAAATCAAAGTTATTGGAGATCTTTTCAGCTCCATATCTAAATCTTTAATGAACGATCCTTCTGCGAGTTCAGCAACAATCCTTTCCTTTTCGATGACCTTTAATCGCCCCCTTTTTTGGCATTTTAAAAGACCTGCAATAAAGCGATGGACAGTATAAATTACTTGATAATAAATAAAATTACATAACTTCGTAATTATTGCATGGATTTGAATAAAATTTTGGCAAATAACTAACCTTGAAACAGTCATTTGATGATACAATTTTCATTTTTTTGTGACGTATATTTAGTGATATTTTACTAATCTGCAATAAAGCGATTGACGCAGTTTAAACATATACCAGTTTTGGGGGGCAATTTTATAAGTTCGAAATATTAGAGACTACTAATCAGAATTTTACAAATGAAGGCTCGTTGGAAAGCTAATGCTCTGAATTTTATAGTGGATTATTTGCCGCTAAGGTCGTATAATAAGGAGATCATGCATCATCCAGGGTATATTTTGCACTTTTTACAGCCATAAAATATTTCAATCAGAGTAATTTTTTTTTCTTAGTATGAATTAATAAATATCTGATATTTTCCCCCAAACTTCTGGCCTTGAAATAGGAGTGACTAATGATCTGAAATAACAAATGATCTGAAATAACAGCAAGGAGAGACTTGATTCCAAATATTTCTCCCCTTTTTGATTTTCATACACAAAGTAAATTTCAGTGTATAAAGATTATTTGCTATTTGGGATATTCATAATCCTACTCTATTTATTATATATATATATATATATATATATATATATATATATATATATATATATTACCACAGTGTCGACATATATATATATATATATATATATATATATATATATATATATATATATATATATATATATATATTACTACAGTGCCGACTGCGACACTGACCATTCCATTCCATGGTCAGCAGCAAGGTGCGTCTTCGTTCTTGACCGATCCAGCAGAATCGTCAATGGCGTGTTGACGCATCAAGAGCGATGATGATGCAGGAAGCCCGTGAATGCTTTTCAAAGCCAATTGAAAAGGCTCCGGATGATTGCTTCACTGACTTCGCCCAGGCGCATTTGGGCTTCATTCGGGCTGCTGTATACGAGGCTGCCATTGACACCGTTGTGAAAAGGACAAAAAAGAACGAAGACTTCTTCGAGGCTGGTATAGAGGAGATAGAACCTGCCATCATTGCAAAAGGAGCAGTTCTCTTGGAATACAAGGGACAGTCGTGCGATAAGACACTAGCCACGTATAGAGAAGCCCGAAGCATGCCAAGAGGATCTCTCATAAGTGCGCCAATGACTGACGTTATGCAGAGACATTCAGACAGCTGCGGCTAGTGGCAACACCAAGGCCATGTATGATGGGATGAAGAAAGTCTTTGGTCCCAGCATCTTCAAGGTTACACCCATCTAGTCTACTCCTGGAGAAATCATCAAAGATCGCAGTAAGCAAATGGAGAGATGGGCTGAGCACTACCTAAGGGAATACGTTATCAGTGACGGAGCTATTCTGGACACAACGCCGTTGGCCAACATGGACGAGCTCGACTACCCAGCCACGTTCGATGAACTAATGAAGACCATTGACTCACTCTCCTGTGGAAAGGCTCCAGGCGGTGATTGAATTCCACCAGACATTTTGGAAGAAGGAAGGGAGAAGTCACTCCTGGGTCACCTCTTTGGGCTCCTGTTACAGTGTTGGGAAGGGGGCACGATTCCTCAGGATAGGCGAGATGCAAAGATCGTGATGCTCTACAAGAACAAGGTACTGACTAACAACTATCGCAGAATCTCCTTCCTCAGCGTTGTGGGCAAAGACTTTTCACAAGTGGTCCTCAACCGCCTTCAACTGCTGGCTGACTATGTTTACCCAGAGTCATAATGTGGGTTTCGGGTCAAATGATCAACGATTTAGATGGTGTTCTCCATAAGGCAGCTGCAAGAAAAGTATCACGAATAGAGAAATCCCTTATATCTTGCTTTCATCGACTGACCAAGGAATTTGATTTGGTCAGTAGATCGGGTCTTTTCACCCTCCTTCTTAGGATTGAATGTCCCCGCAAACTCCTAAGGTTATAATATCATTAGACGATGGCATGATGGGCACCGTCCAGTACAATGGATCTTCCTCAAACCCTTTTCCCAATCAAGAGCGGTGTGAAGCAAGGATGCGTCTTGGCGTTTACACTCTTTGACATATACTTCTCTTTGCTCCTGCGCTATGTATTCCTCGAGTATGATGACGGTATCCTTCTCCACACTAGGAACGACGATAACCTATTCAACCTCGCCCGTCTCAGAGCGAAGACAAGGGTGCACCAAGTGATCATTAGAGAGATGAAGCTCTCGTTGCTTATTCTGAGGAAAGTCTTCAACGACTCATCTCCCGCTTAGCGAACGCATCCGTCTGAAGAAAACCAACATCATGAGCCAAGATATCAACACCATCCCTAAAATCACTATTGGCGACCACGCCCTGGAGGTGGTAGACAAATTATATACCTCGGATCCACCATTACCTGTAACTTGTCTCTGGACGCAGAACTCAACATAAGGATAGGTAAAACAACCACTGTCATGGCCCGTCTAGCAAAGAGAGTGTGGGACAACACCTTACTGACACTAAACACAAAGATGAGAGTATACCAGGGCTGCGTGCTGAGTACTCTTCTTTATGGTAGTGAGTCATGGACTTTATATTAACACCCAAACGAAAACTGAATGCTTTCCACATGCACAACCTCAGGCGTCTTTTAAGCATCTCCTGGCAGGATCAAGTCACAAACACAGTCATCTTGTCTCTGTCTGGCATACAAAGCATGTTTGCCATTTTAGATCAGAGACGCTTGCGTTGGCTTGGTCATGTGTGCAAGATGGAAGTTGGTCGCATCCCAAAAGATATCCTGTATGGCGAGCTGGTCTCTGGGATACGGCTAATCGGACAACCAACTCTGCGCTACAAGGACACCTGCAATGTAGACCTGAAGACTTGTGGTATTCAGCCACAAGATCTCGAGTCAGAATCATCGGATCGCGCAGCCTGGCGCACAAAGGTCAAGAACGGCATCAAATTAGCAGAAAAGAAGAGAGAACGACATTGTGAAAAAAAGAGGACCTACAGCCGAGAGAGGATACAGTCCACCCCCGTCTCCTCCACCAATTATACTGCTGACTGTAACTTCAGCATCTGCGAACGTAGCTGCAAATCTAAAATTGGACTATTTAGCCACAGCTATAGTAAACCAAACTAGGTGCAGAATGCCATTGTCTCAGGAAACAAACGGTTGCCAATAATAATAATACTAATATTATATATATATATATATATATATATATATATATATATATATATATATATATATATATTATAACATATATATAACACGAAATGTATTGGTTTTGTGTCTCCAAAAAGAGAATAAGTAATAATACTTGTAATATTAAAAGGTATTTAAGGGCGCCTTTCTGTATTCACAGGAATATTAATGGTGACATCATTTCTTATTCGGATTATTAATTTTATTGAAGTTAAGTACCGTTTGATAAGATAAAATGTATTATAGAAAGTTTGCATTACCCATTTTTTTATCCTGAATAGTTCTTTATAATATATACATATATATTTTCCTTTTTTTTGTATACTATTATTTCAGCCTGCCATAAAGGGAAAGAAAGAGAAAAAGATTACTTATACAATATCTATCTATCTATCTATCTATCTATCTATCTATCTATATATATATATATATATATATGGGTGTTTGTGTGTGTGTGTGTGTGTTTGCGTGTGTGTTTGTGTGCTTTAATTTGGTTTAAGTACATTTATAACATGAACATAAAAACCAATATTTTCAAGAGCGTTGAATACATGATACAACTTGTTTTATAGACAAAATTATATAGACATTATATACGGATCGATTAAAGTTTCGATACTAACACGTAATGATCGGGACTCCAAAATTCTACAATGAAAACATGGGGTATTTTGTCATTGTGGAAAAGCAAAGCGTTCCGCCAATATTTTTTTTTTACACAGAAGTAACCACTTATCAATGCCCGAGGGCCACTCGAAGATGAAGGTTAATAAATGTACAGTGGCCCAGAGGAACATGTCAGTCATCGATAGTAGTGGAAATTTGATAAATTGGATTACTTAAGGGAACGGCTCATCAAGAATTTGTTCACGTTGGACTTGAAGACTACCATATTGTAGTCAGTTACAAAGCAGGAAACGGAACAGAGTTCCACAGGCGTGTAGTTCAAAGAAAGAAGCTCTGGATCAGCAATCAAAAAGGCTAAACTGCTCGCCAAAAACTTCGTCTCTAACTCAATCGAAGACACCACAAATTTTCATTTGCGAACAGAATTCGTACTCGATCTGATAATTACCTCCTTTCCATGTTAATGATATCATAAAAAACCCTAGACACCCCCAGTTAAAAACCCAATTACAGAAAATCATTAGCAAACACTGAAGGAACAATATAGCATAAGTATTATTAAAAATGTTTCTCTTGTGCCTTCACTACACTATGTCAAACAAAAAATTAAGCCAAGTAAATTGACTCAAATATTAAGCTGCATAATTAATATTTCTGTAATCGAGCATTCATGTATATTTACAAAAACCAAACGCACAAGGAAAGAATATTATTTTGTATTTTTTATCGAATGTTATGAATTGTTTCGACATCAGCTAGACAATTTTAAACTTTATATTGTTTAAAAAATCTTCAAGGTTGGCATCTCATCAGACTTATTGAAAGAAATACAAGGTTAATACGTATCTGAAGTGATTTTCATCCTGTTATTAACGGCACCAACCAAGTTCGGACCCGCCTCACCATGTTTTCACACACACACACACACACACACACACACACACACACACACACACACACACACACACACACACACACACTAAAGTATTTTGTAGAAATCATCTATAACAGCACGCACAACATGTAAGGGTCTTTTATCCCAGCATTTGTTCAATTTTATCTTGAAAGCTTCAATATTTTGACAAGGAGTAGAGAAAGCTTAATTCTCTAGGAATTACCACAAAGAATAATCAAGAACGTTAAGATCAGCCGATGAGGAAATCTATTATCCTACTTTGCTAATCCAGGACGGACAGTTGTCTCTATATCACTACTGTGTTACATGAGCAGCGTGGCTTGTCGCACTATCTTGTTGAAGAGTCCAAACTTTATCATCGTACACATAATTGCACCATGGGATCAGTGCAGCTTCAAGAATGCCTTCAATGTAACTTTCTTTGTTAATCTTACGCTTTGAGGAAGAAAAAAACAAGTAGAAATTTCCCTCTCTCGGAAATGGTTGCCCAGATCATCACGGATGCTGGTTTCCACGTTCTGAAAACTTTTCCTGCACTATTACTTTTTGCCTTGCGACTTCTCGCAAGGACTATCGTTTTGATGATCGTGGGACTATTAAAGTGAGAATAACGTTTTATCCATGAAGATGATGTTATTGAGCGAGCCTTCTCTCATATGGTTTAACAAGAGTCGACTTCTGATGCGTCTCTTTGCAATCGTGGGTGTAGAGAAAAGCTGACGTTTTTGGATCTTATAGGATGACAGCTGTAGGTCACTTAGACATATTCTTTCGCATAGTCTTTTGTAATTATTTGTGCTTATTTTGCCATTTGTCACATGGATCTTCTTAGATTTCGCCTGATTTTTTTCCCTAACATTTTTGATGAAGTTTTGTGTTCTGGACGTGCGAGAACGGCCTGATCGTTGTCCATATTTCATCGACGAAGTTTTCACGTAAAGTTGAATCGTTCTTTCTTTATAGACATTCTGTTTATTTTGAGTTTTTTTTCTTACTCGAATATTTCAGGTGGACGCACGTTCTTCTCATACTATTTTATGATGAAGTTTCTCTTCAATTCGACAGTGTTCAAAATTAGAACTCTTTTTCTTAAGAATAAGAAATCGTATATTACATTATCATATATTGACAATAAAATGGTAAATTTATTTTAAAATTATCATAAAAAATAGTTCTGAGATTTTGTTAACAGGACTTATGCCTCACCCTGTGGTAAAGAAAGGCGACAAAATCACTAAATCGCAGTGTGACTTTATTACGAGAAAACAAAATTCAGTGTAGCCATTAAAAATGATTTTTTAAAATATTATTATTATATAAAAATCTTTTCGAATTAAATTCTTTTGAAAAATAAACTCTTTAAATATCTATGCATTACATAGGGAATAACACGTTTTCGATCGATGTAAAAAGGCGAAACGCCGATCCGAAAATGAACCGGAAAACGAAACGAGCGCTTTCTTCTATTATTCTAGAAAACGGTACTTCGTTTTGCTTTCCGTTTCGGATCACGATAAATCGCCTTTTACATCAACAAGCCAGAAGTAAGCCCGAAAACGTGTTATTCATTACCTAATGTATAGATATTTAAAAGTGTGTATTTCTCACTACGGCATAATCACGTTGACACACCGGTTCACGTCAGATCATTGAAGTTAAACAACGTTGAGCGTAGTCAGTACTAAAACAGGTGACCATTTAGGAATTCCAGGTATGTGTTCCATGTTTATCTCGGCATTGTTTACAATCAGTCTTGGACCTCTCTTTACGACTTGACCCAAAAAGTACCGATTCAGGATAGGTGGCGTTACAATTTTCGCAAGCCTTGCCTCACAATTTCACGCGTAGCTACCCTTGCTGGGGTGTCCATTTTTTCTTGAGACTGAACGAAGGCATCGAGTTCTCACTAAAATGTGTATTTCTCAATACAAAATGTATATTTCTCAATAGATTTTAACTCGGAAAGCTTCCTCGTGTAATAATATTTAAAAATAAAATAAAATAATGGAGAATTTTGTTTTCTAGTAATTTAGTAACTTTGCCAGAAATGCTCTGCTGAGCTAGTCCCTATCCTCTCCAAACATTAAAACAAATGCCATGACGAATTTTGCTTTCCTGGTGGACAGAAAATTGCCTCTGTGGTACCAGTAATCAAAAATCTTGACGAAAAAAGGTCCCATTAGTTTTCTTTCTCGCTTCGGTAGAATCATTAAATCGTTTATCAACTAAGCGCTAGTCCATCACTTTGTAAACTCTTGTGGCTGGAAGTATGGATTTAGGCAAACCGGTTCTACTGCGTATATCCTCTGAATGCATATATCATGCAACAAGGCGGGGGAACTAGGACGGAAGCTTTAATTATATCCAAAGTGTTTTACATAGTCTGACATGAAAGCTTTCTCGTGTATATTAAATCGTACAGTATTACTGAACGAATATTCAATAAAATCTCAAAACAATATGACATTAATGCGGACGTGCCCCCGATACTGATCATTGGACTTTTATTGTTCCTCATATTAATAAACGACCACCCTGACAAAATTGTGTCCAAGTTGGGTAGATTATTTGATGTTACGACGCCTTATACTAGGCGTGTGGGAGAAGCAAATGCACATATCCAAGGAAAGGTTCAAACCCTAATATAATTATCTCCAGTCTGTAGTGGAATGGCGATGTAAATGGATGGTTAAATTTAATGCTACTAAGACAAAGCTCCTTTCCTTCAACAATTACAAAGAACTTCTCCATTCATCGATTACAATGGATAATAACACCCTAGCTGCGAGTTTAAACTCCTCGACGTAACATTTCCAGGTAACATGAATATATTGATTAGAACAACGAGAAAAAAGATATTGCTAAGTTTACTGCAAATAAGGTGGGTTCTCTGCACCATGCTAGAAAAATACTGACCTCTGAGAGTAGTCTATATTGCTACAAAGCATGTTGTATATTGTTGCCAAATATGGGTTGTGCATCAACCACTAGTCTCGCTTAATTGGATACGATTAAAAAAAAAGAGTCTCCAATCTAATAGCCCACATTTTAGACAAAAGTTCAATTTGGAGTTCGCGCGTTTTCGTGAAAATAACTCGAGGAAGAAAGTGAGTCTCAAAAAAACTGAAGATGGCAATTAAATACATTTGTTTTTAAGCATTTGCCTGATTCGAATCTCAAGCGTCTTACATCAAAAATACAATGAAAGAAGTGGAATGGAAAAAAGGAGGAGGAGAAGGAGAAGAAGAAGAAGAAGAACACGGAAGTGTAAGCCGACCGAAGAAAGAAAGAAAAAAACTAGCTTATATCAGCTCGTTCGTTTTGCACATTCATTTCTAATCTATGACAGATATGCTAATAAATTCTCGGTCTAAACACAGACTGTCCATGCATGAAATGTGAAAGACAATAATTAAATGAAATTATATTTTATAACTAGCTAGCTAAATTTGTTTTTACCAATTATTTTTTCCGTATAGGATTTTGAACGTTAAACTTCCGTATAACAGAAGCGTTTGATAATTAACTAATTAACTGCACCAAATTGTTATAGAACTATAAATAATGGTTGTTATGGTATGACACTAATTTTCGACACTTATAACAAAAAAGTACAATTTTCGACACCCATAACAAAAAAGTAAAATTTTCGACACCTGTGGTGTTTCTCACTGAGTACGCAAACGCCGAGTTTGTTTTAAGACTTTATTCAGCCGAGAGCCGACCGCAAGTGTCTAAATGCTGTCTCTTTCTGCACCGCCCGTTTTTTGCCGGTGTTCCCCCTGTTATCGTCCCCTGTGTACCTACGTACATTACATCTCCCCCAAAAAAAGAAAGGTCCACTTATCATGGAAAAAGGTCAGGGTAGACTGCCCTTGTGACCCTTTTGTGGTCGAGGATTATTCTGCCTCAGTATGTGACCATTGAACTCCCCCCCTTTTTTAAGTTAAGAAAAAATAAAAGGTAATTGTTCAATCTGTTGTAAATCCGGACTAAAACGATTCGGTGGTCTTATTGTACGGCCCGATCGTCGTGGCAGGGCTAGTGGGGTATACTCACTCACTTCTCTATCTGGCTGCTCATAATCGGGCGAATTCTAATGTGTCAATGGAGTCTGTGGATGTGTGTTATTTTCTGTTGCCATATCTGGAGGCATGTTTAGTTCCGTGGAAATGCGTTCTGGATTGTTTTCACTTGGGGATTGAGGTGCTGGCTCGGTGATACAACGGCGAGACCTGATGTGATCCTGATGACGACGAACCAACCGGCCATCCTGCAATCTGATTAGAAAGGATAAAGGAGATACTCTTTCCAGAATGTGAACAGCCAACCACATGGATCCGGAACCAAAGTTCTGTGTAAATACTGCTTGGTCTTCATCAAATGAACGCATCTGGGCAGATTTGTCATGGTGAAACTTTTGACATTCTTGGTTGTTATATACAACACTTGAGGTGGCGGGCTTCATACAATCCAGATTGGTGCGCAATCTTCGCTTCATCAACAACTCTGCCGGGGTAGATCCCGTTGTTGTGTGAGGCGTTGTCCGGTATGTCTGCAGAAAACGGGATATCTTTGTTTCCAGAGTTCCTCCCGACATTTCTTTAATACCGTTTTTAACCAGCCCAACTGAGCGTTCGGCTAGACCATTTGATGCCTGATGATGTGGACTGACAAATTTGTGTCTGATACCATTCCGTTTCATGAACTCTGCAAATTCTGAACTGGTGAAGCATGGGCCATTATCACTGACAACAATGTGCGGGAGACCATGAGTAGCAAAACAGCGCCTCAACCTTTCAATTGTAGTGGCTGAAGTAGCTGCACTTGTGGTATAGACATCAACCCATTTTGAGTGTGTGTCCGTAAATAAAAGCAGGTATTGGCCATTGTAATCGGCATAATTAACGTGAACCCGCTGCCAAGGTTCAGCTGGACATTCCCAGTGGTGTAGTGGTGCCTTAGCAGGTAGGCTTCTGGAGCACTGACAAGGGTAACAGTTGTTCACCTTTTTTTCGATGTCAGCATCTATCCCAGGCCACCATACATAGGTCCGGGCGAGAGCCTTTATCTTGACTATGCCAGGGTGGCATTGGTGAAGCTCGTCCAACACTCTCTGCCTGAGATGGTGGGGAATTACCACTCGTGAACCCCACAGCAGGCACCCCCTTTCAACACTTAGTTTGTTTTTACGAGCGTGAAATGGTAAATAATGTGGGAGATTGCACCCTCCATGTTGTGTGGCTTGAACAACCTTAGAGAGGATGGGGTCTTTGCGTGTATGAGCACAAATGTCAGTCGAGTCAACGGTGGAATTGTCCAGGTGATCCATGAGATGTATAATGCAGCCTAGTGTTGGGACATCTAACGCTTCCTGCAGGGGGAGACGACTCATTGCGTCGGCAGTGACGATGTGTGAACCAGGCCTATATTCTATCGTGTAATCGTAAGCACTCATCAACAGTGACCAACGTATTATTCTTGGTGGCAGGGTGTCCAATGTTGGCTTTGTTGGGCTAAAGAGGCTGATAAGTGGCTTATGATCCGTAATGATACGGAATGCACGTCCAAATAAGTAGTGATGAAACTTTTTAACCCCAAAGATAATACTCAGTCCCTCCTTGTCCAACTGACTATAATTTTTCTCAGCCGGTGACATTGTTCTCGAAGCAAAAGCAACATGTTTCTCTGAACCGTCGGCAAAGATGTGCGACAAAACAGCTCCGACACCATATTGACTGGCGTCACAGGTCAGTACCAGTTCCTTCTTCGGGTCCTAGTGAACCAGGACATTTGTGGTCTGCAATGCATCTTTGGCTCGCTCAAAAGTTGTTAATTGGGGGGGAGTGCCCCACGTCCAAGAGACACCTTTCTGCAGTAGATAATAGAGGGGCCCAACTTATCTGCGACGTTGGGGACGTACCTAGCGTAGAACTGGAATAAGCCCAATAAAGCCTTAAGTTCGGTCACATTGCGTAGGGCTGGTGCATCCCGGATGGCACGGATCTTTTCTGCTATAGG
This sequence comes from Euprymna scolopes, assembly GCF_053919585.1. Taxonomy (NCBI): domain Eukaryota; kingdom Metazoa; phylum Mollusca; class Cephalopoda; order Sepiida; family Sepiolidae; genus Euprymna; species Euprymna scolopes. Next base: position 49,916,156 of record NC_136499.1, on the reverse strand, counting down.
GTGAAGGCCTTCGGAGTCAATCCAATGACCTAAGTAGGTTACGGAGGGTGCCATGAACTTGCACTTGTCCAGACGAACGCGGAGACCAGCTTCTGAGAGTTTCCCTAACACTCGGTCAAGGATGATCAAGTGTTCCGCGTCTGATGATCCGCGTCTGATGATCCTGTAATTAGTATGTCGTCCTGATAGCATACGACATGTGGTGAATTTGCCAGCAAATTGTCCATACAACGTTGATAGATACCAGGAGCTGATTTTACTCCAAAACTGAGGCGGTTGAACCTGTAGAGACCCCGTGGTGTATTCATTGTAAGGTACTGCTTTGAGTTTTCCTCTAACGGAACCTGCAGGAACGCTGATCTCAAGTCAAGCTTGGTGAATTTCTTTCCCTGCACCAATTTTGCATACAAATCATCAATCCTGGGGATGGGGTACTGGTCGAGATTTTAACATTTGTTTATTGTAGTTTAATAATCTCCACACAACCGTATTGTTTGGTCAGTTTTGACAACTGCTACTATAGGGGCAGCCCATTCTGAGTATTGTACTGGTTCGATAATACCCAGAGACTCTAGTCGATCCAGCTCCTTGTCAACCTTTTCACGCAATGCAAAGGGCACGTGTCGAGCCTTGCAGAATATGGGCTTTGTTTTCGGGTCAACACTAAGTTTTGCTGTGAAACCCTTCAGTGCGCCCAATTCATCCTTGAAAACATCGGGGTATTTTGCAATAATGTCTTCAATTGCAAGTGTAGCATTTACTGCTTTCAGCTGATGGATGCGTTTCCAGCTGAGTTGCACTACTCGTAACCAGTTTCTACCAAGAAGTGCAGGGCCAGAACCAGGAACAATCACTAATGGCAGACGAAACTCTCGGCCATCATAGTCTACCGACACTTGACACGTACCACACGGCGTGATACTTTCTTCCGTGTAGGTTGCTAGTTTCTGTGACATAGGCTTAAGTACCGGCTTATCAGGTTCACACCATAGTTTTTCAAATGCATTGCGGCTGATCAATGAAACAGCAGCTCCGGTGTCGATCTCCATCTCGACATTGCGACGATTTATGCCCATCAACACCATCAGGGGCTCGGTTTTGCTATTTGCTGGCAGGTTAAACAGCCTATGCACCGAGGCGCAGTCGCTGCCTGTATCTTCGTCTACTGGTTCTTCACTGGTGACCTTGTGGGTTTTACGATTTTCAGCTCTGTCGTTGTACGTCCCGGTCAAACAGGCTGGCGAAATGTGACCGGTTTTGTGAAAAAAATTACACGTTGCCTCTTTGAAACGACAGGAGTCGGGGTAATGTTTTCCGTTACATCGGAAACATGGTCTTTGTTTTTGTCTCCGTAGTGGAGTAGGCCGTTCAACCTGGTTGACTTTCGTCTGTATTGTAAAATTGGACGTTGAACAGGCTGCCATGTCACTAACATTCCTGTCTGCACTTTCCATGGCAAGAGCTATCTGTCGGGCATAAGGAAATGTTAGTTTCCTCTCGGAAAGCAGTCGCCGACGGATTCGGTCATCCATCAATCCAACGACGAGCAAATCTCTCAACATCTCTTCTGTCGTATTTCCAAACTCACAAAACTTTGTATTTTTTTTTAAATGAGCAATAAAATCCGAAATGGACTGACCTGGTTGTTGGCGGCACATGTAAAAGTTGAATACATCAACAATTACGGACGGTGTTGGGTTGCAGTGCTCTTTTAACGAGAGCGAGAGTTCCTCATAACTTTTGTCTCTTAAGCTGTGCGGCGTAACGAGATCCTTCAGCAGAGTAAATGTTTCACCACCACAAACAGAAAGAAGGACGGCCTTTTTCTTTCCTGAATCTTGTATTCCGTTAGCCTCGAAATAATACTCCAATCTTTCTGAGTATGTGTCTCAATCACCTTCACTCGGCGAGAATTCGTCGATTTTACCATAAGACGTCATGTTTTTAAAATGCGTGTGTGCAGGTAGAAATATGTCGCTATTTAATTTCTATTAAACGCGATGGTTTTTCGGAGAAAAAGTTTAAATAACTTTCCCCTTTATGAGAAATGATCTCATCCTCGTCGCCATGTGGTGTTTCTCACTGAGAACGCAAACGCCCAGTTTGTTTTAAGACTTTATTCAGCCGAGAGCCGACCGCAAGTGTCTACATGCTGTCTCTTTCTGCACCGCCCGTTTTTTGCCGGTGTTCTCCCTGTTATCGTCCCCTGTGTACCTACGTACATTACATAACAAAAAAGTAAAATTTTGGAAACCCATAACAAAAACGTCTAACTTTTCGGCACCATAACAAAAAAGTAAAATTTTCGACACCCATAACAAAAAAGTGTAAATTTGCGACACCCATGAGAAAAAGTGTAAATTTTCGACACCCATAACAAAAAAGTGTAAATTTTCGACACCCATGACAAAAAAGTAAATTTTTTACACCCATAACAAAAGAAAAAGTAAAATTTTTGACAGCCATAACAAAAAAGTGTAAATTTTCGACACCTATAACAAAAATGTGTAAATTTTCGACACCCATAACAAAAAAGTAAAATTTTCTTCACTCATAACAAAAAAAATGAAATTTTCGACACTATAAAAAGTAAAATTTTCGACAACTATAACAAAAAAGTGTAAATTTTCGACACCCGTAACAAAAAAATAAAACTTCGACACATAACAAAAAAGTGTAAATTTTCGACACCCATAACAAAAAAATAAAACTTTGACACCTATAACAAAAAAGTGTAAATTTTAGACACCCATAACAAAAAAGTAAAATTTTCGACACATAACAAAAAAGTGTAAATTTTCGACATCCATAACAAAAAAGTGTAAATTTCGACACCCATAACAAAAAAATAAAATCTAGTAAAATCAAATAGATGTATCGTAATTTTTACCTCATATTTAAGAGAAAAGCTCAGTGTTTAAATCGCATATAAACATTTTTTTTTATTTTACACTGGATAAAACGGACAAAATTTGATTCGAACGTCACAAAATTACAAAAACATTGAAAAATTAGAAATCAAGATGGCGCCGCAGATTTACGAAAATCAGGTCTTACATTACAAATAAAGAAGGAAAAACATCTTAGTACAAATATATATTATATTTTTTTTAAAGATTTTGTTCAATCACTATTCAAGTGAAATATAACAGTATAACTATTACCTTTGGCTTGAAATATGATAAAGATATATATAGATAGGATCCCCAGAAAAAAATCATATTTTAAGCGGACAGCACCTAAAACAATTAACTTCGGTTTGATATGGAACCCGTTAACTGACAGAATTTCATTTTGTATTAATTTTCAGTATCGTAATTTGTAGCTCGAAATAATTAATATTTAAATCATTTTATTAAATTCCTATTTATTTCAGGAAATATCAATTTTTAATTCAGAAAGCTAAACTTTTAAAAAAATTTTAAATAAATTAACTTTATCGAAAACTTATTTTCCATACAAAATTTTTGTATGGACTAAAAGTCACATTTTTAATAATATTAAAATATGCTGTGCACAAAGAAATTAAATTAACTCTTAAATCATGTTTATTTCAGTTATGTTGCTTAGAAATTAAAATTTTCTTCTGACAAAAAAAAAAGAGTAACGCTAGAAATTTTATCAGCGCCGTGCAAACAGATTACTGCACCATTCAATTTCTAAGCATATTTTTTAATTATTCAGCTTTGTGTAGAAAATTATTCATCTGCGATTTCTAAATATATTTTGAATTGATCACTATTAAAAACGACATCGATTAAAAAATAATTATTAACAGTAAGTTCTAAGACCGAATATTCCACATTTCACGAAGCTTTAAAAATTCAATCATAAAAAATAAAATTGTTTGAATTACACAGAAAAAATACCAAAAGTACATAATAAATAATTTTTACAAATTTCGTAAAACTTACATAATTTTAAGACATTTTCCAACTTAAAAAGAAAAATCGAAAAAAATCGTATAAATCGACAACGTTTGAAACCCCAAATTAAATATATTTTATTTCATTATTCAAAAAAAAAAATGAATAAATAAATATATTTTATTTCATTATTCAAAAAACAAAATGAATAAATAAATATATTTTATTTCATTATTCAAAAAAAAAATGAATAAATAAATATATTTTATTTCATTATTAAAAAAAAATGAATAAATAAATATATTTTATTTCATTATTAAAAAAAATGAATAAATAAATATATTTTATTTCATTATTCAAAAAAAAATGAATAAATAAATATATTTTATTTCATTATTCAAAAAAAAATGAATAAATAAATATATTTTATTTCATTATTCAAAAAAAATGATTAAATAAATATATTTTATTTCATTATTCAAAAAAAAAGAAATGAATAAATAAATATATTTTATTTCATTATTAAAAAAAAATGAATAAACAAATATATTTTATTTCATTATTCAAAAAAAAAAATGAATAAATAAATATATTTTATTTCATTATTAAAAAAAAAAATGAATAAATAAATATATTTTATTTCATTATTCAAAAAAAAATGAATAAATAAATATATTTTATTTCATTATTAAAAAAAAATGAATAAATAAATATATTTTATTTCATTATTCAAAAATAAAAATGAATAAATAAATATATTTTATTTCATTATTCAAAAAAAACATGAATAAATAAATATATTTTATTTCATTATTCAAAAATAAAAATGAATAAATAAATATATTTTATTTCATTATTAAAAAAAAAAATGAATAAACAAATATATTTTATTTCATTATTCAAAAAAAATGAATAAATAAATATATTTTATTTCATTATTCAAAAAAAAATGAATAAATAAATATATTTTATTTCATTATTCAAAATAAATGAATAAATAAATATATTTTATTTCATTATTCAAAAAAAATGAATAAATAAATATATTTTATTTCATTATTAAAAAAAAAATGAATAAATAAATATATTTTATTTCATTATTCAAAAAAAATGAATAAATAAATATATTTTATTTCATTATTAAAAAAAAAATGAATAAACAAATATATTTTATTTCATTATTCAAAAAAAAAATGAATAAATAAATATATTTTATTTCATTATTCAAAAAAAATGAATAAATAAATATATTTTATTTCATTATTCAAAAAAAATGAATAAACAAATATATTTTATTTCATTATTCAAAAAAATGAATAAATAAATATATTTTATTTCATTATTAAAAAAAAATGAATAAATAAATATATTTTATTTCATTATTCAAAAAAAAAATGAATAAATAAATATATTTTATTTCATTATTCAAAAAAAATGAATAAATAAATATATTTTATTTCATTATTAAAAAAAATGAATAAATAAATATATTTTATTTCATTATTCAAAAAAAAATGAATAAATAAATATATTTTATTTCATTATTCAAAAAAAAATGAATAAATAAATATATTTTATTTCATTATTCAAAAATAAAAATGAATAAATAAATATATTTTATTTCATTATTCAAAAATAAAAATGAATAAATAAATATATTTTATTTCATTATTCAAAAAAAAATGAATAAATAAATATATTTTATTTCATTATTAAAAAAAAAATGAATAAATAAATATATTTTATTTCATTATTCAAAAAAAAATGAATAAACAAATATATTTTATTTCATTATTCAAAAAAAATGAATAAATAAATATATTTTATTTCATTATTAAAAAAAATGAATAAATAAATATATTTTATTTCATTATTCAAAAAAAATGAATAAATAAATATATTTTATTTCATTATTCAAAAAAAAATGAATAAACAAATATATTTTATTTCATTATTCTTCAAAAAGAAAACAAGATGTAAATACCCCCCCCCCGAAAATTCTGATAAGATCGCGTTTAGGGAAGGACAAAATATGAGAATTTTTGTATATTTTATTTCAGTTTATGTACAGGTTGACCTTCTATTTTTAATAATTTGTAAAAAAAAAAAAAAAAATAAAAAAATAAATAAATAACGAAATTGATTGATTAATTATTTAATTTTTTGGAGAATTTAAAAAATCGCATTGTTTTCATTGTTTATGTCAAAATATGTAGAAATAACATGCGATTCTGATTTTCCCGTATTTAGCTTTTGGGGGAATTTAAAAAAATTATCGATTTTACAGAAGTAAAAAGCAAGGCCGATAGCCATTAGTCGCGTGCTCTCGTGTAATGAATGAATGCGTGAATGTAGGATTGACATGAAATTCTTAAAGATAAACTAAAATAACCGAAAAATCGGCTAAAATGACTTAAATAAATAAAAAGTAAATGACTTAGAATTGTTTAATGAACTTAAGGATGAATTAAATGACCTTAAAAATGACTTGAATGCTTAAAAAAATAACTGCAATCCTTCAAAAACAACTTGAATTATCTTGAGAATGGCTTTGAGATTGACTGTTTGTAAATGGGTGATCATTTTACATTAAATTAATACAGAAAAGTGATCTCCCGCTTTATATCACAATAAGTACAGCGTGTAGTAAGACAGATACTACATTTTGATCTTGGCCAAAAGGCCAAGAAAAGGGTGAGGCGTGAAGGGGAAATGGGGACCAACTCCCGGGGTAGTAGGGGGGCCAGATAGTGACAATTGGTATGAAGGTTTCCCTCTACATTGACCAAGGTCTTATATGTGGGGTTGGTATTTATTTGCCCTCCCCCCACCGAGCAAATTAGGCAAAAGGCCGATTTTTAATGTGAGGAGTGAAGGGGAAATGGGGACCAACTCCCCGGAGAGTAGGGCAGCTGGATAGTGACAAGGTTTTCCCCTACATTGACCAAAGTCCTATATGTGGGATTGCCTCCACATGTGGGGTTTGCTTGCAGTAGCTGCCGGAACAGATACTACACTTTGATCTTGGCCAAAAGGCAAAGAAAAGGGTATTTATTTGCTCCCTCACCGAGCAAATTTGTCACACGGCCGATTTTTAATGTGAGGAGTGAAGGGAAAATGGGGACAAGCTCCACGGGGAGTTGGAGATCCGGATAGTGACAATTGGTATGAAATGTTGGTATTTATTTGCTCCCCCACCGAGAAAATTAGGCACAAGGCCGATTTTTAATGTGATGAATGAAGGGGAAATGGGGATCAACTCCCCGATGAGGGGGGGAGCTGGATAGTGACAATTAGTATGAAGGGTTGCCCCTACATTGACCAAGGTCTTATATGTGGGATTGTCCCCACATACGGCCTTTGCTTGCAGTATCTACCGCAACAGGTACTACACTTTGAGATATTAAATCCTTTATTCATGTAATACCCGTGTAATATACAATGAAAATCAACAATGAACAAAAAACTTAGGCACATGGCCAACTCAAAAGGGGGGGTTGTGCGGGTCGTTGGTCATCCTTGTCACTCAAGAACTAAACAAAATCAAAAGTCATTTTTTATTGACGCGTAAAAACAAAAACAATAACAATAAAAATGGTACAATAATTCATTTGTGTCGAGGGCGGGGGAAGAAAAAACAAAAGGTGATTAGTAGGACCCTTCCAACTCCGTCTAGTTGATAGACTGTCCGTTCCACTAGGTTTGTAAAAGGAACCTCGCTTCTGCGGGTCAGTCTCTAAGTGGGGATGCCCTCTAGATGCAGGTGAACTGAGAAAAGAAAATTTTGTGGGTAAGAAATGGGGGTTAGTTTGTATTTCTTTCTCTCCAAGATGGGTGAAATTTAGAGGAAGGGGTGAAAACAAACATTGCAAGTAGGAGGGGGTGGGGATTATGGAGGCTTCCTAAGCGGGGAGGGATGGAACACCCACTCAGCTAGCTGAGAGGCTACTTTTTTAATTTTACTTTACGGAACTGCGTGTTCCACACCTAGGCGGGGAACACCTATTCAAATTTGGCTCCTCTTCATACACACAGACTTGCTACATGTATCCATCTTCTGTCAAATACCGCGCGATGCAGCCTTCTTCTATCACATCTGATCTTCACCCTTAGTTGGTGTTTAAAGAAAGCGATCAGATCCTGATCAGAAAAGACAACCCCCTCCCCCCCGGTAACCTTTCCTCTATCCCAAAGAAGCGAGGACAAGAGTTCAACAAGAGCTGTTAGGTATTGTGCAGGCAGGGAAAGTACGGCCAGTCGATAAAGAATGAGAGGAAAGACGTAAGTGGTGCACGCCTCAGCTCTACCCTTTAAGGAAAGTTTCCTAGGAAGCCACGCATTTACTGCAGCCTCCACTTTTGACCGTACCTCAAACCAATTTTTGTCAAGCTGGAGACCCGGTCCGAACCACACGCCAAGGATCCGAACCAGGCCACCGTCCAGCTGAAGGGCACCGGGAGGTTGGCGTTGCCACTCCGGGCGCCCAACCGCAGTCCTACTGACTTGCTGCGGTTTATCTTTGTCCCTGTAATTCTTTCGTACCGAGCGAGCGCCTCTGACATGATCTCGATGTCTCTGAAGCTCGACACAAAGACCTTGACATCATCGGCGAACACGGATATTTTGGCGGCTGAACCACCGGGTATTGCAATTCCGCGCAGGGCCGAATTTTCCTCCCCACATCTCAGCTTGCGGAGCAGGGGCTCCAAAGCCAGGACATAGAGCAGGGCCGACAGCGGAAACCCTGGCGAACCGACCGAGAAATAACAAAGGGTTTCGAGCGCTTTCCGTTAACTTGCACGACGGCTGTGGGCTGTCGATACATCATGGAGATCCACTTGCAGAAGTCCGGTTTATAACCGGCGGTCTCTAAGACAAACACCAAGAAACGATTGTCGACCCTATCGAACGCTTTGGACTGATCTAAGTTGATCATCGCGGCTTCCATGTCGTCATCTATCCCTCCCTCTAGGATCGTCCGTATCAGGTGCAAGTTGTTCTGAATCGATCTCTCCTTCACAGCGTAATTCTGTTCCGGTTCAACCAACTCGTCGATAACAACCTGCAGCCGATTCGACAGGACCTTGGCCAAAATCTTCAACTCTGTGTTTAGCAGAGTTATGGGCCTGTAATCATCTAACTCTTCCCCACCATGCTCGTCACCTTTCCTTAACAATGTGATCACTCCCTTGGTGACTTGTACCGGGATGGATCTCTGAGCAAACCAATGGTTGAACACATCCATCAGAAGAGGCAGAAACATAGGCGACAGCCTCAAATATAGTTCGTATGGCAGGCCATCGAATCCCGGCGATCTGTCACAGCTGACCTGCTTCAGCGCAGTAAAAACCTCCTGCTCCGTCACCCGGCCCTCGCAACTAGCCGCTCTAGCCGCCTCGAGGCGAGGAGAGTCAGCCAAATAGTCGCTAAACTCAAGGACCGGAAGATCGAGCTGCTGCGTAAAACGCTCATCAAAATGTTCTCGAACCCCCTCGCAGATCTCCTGAGTCGATTCCAGGCTGCGTCCATCCGGATGTCTTACCTTTGCAATGTACTTGTCCGAGCCACGCCTAGAAATTTCTCGACGCGCGTTAGTGTTGGAGTTGACTGCTTCATTGCCTATCTTTCTAAGCCTAGCTCTGACTACTTGACCTTCATAACGCTCGCTATTCTCACGCAGAAGGTTCTGATTAGCTAGTTCCTGACTAACCCTATAACCCTCCCCTGTAGCCCGGGCTAGTTTCTGCTCGAGCTTCTTCTTCGTCTTGGCCTTATCTAGTGCGAGGCGCTGGGCATACTTGACATAGAAGATTCTAATTTTGGCTTTTAGACCTACACACCACTTACTCCCGGTAACCGCCCCCACTAGTGCTTTTTGAATTAATTCTATTAGCTTCTCTTGGAAGTCTTGTATCTCCAGAAGGGAGGTGTTTAACTTCCAGTGAGCCACTAACTTAGGCCTATTTCTTAGCTTCAGCTGGGCCATAACTAGTTTATGGTCCGTCTGTCCTAGCCAAGTGAACGTGGGACAAGATAAGAAGTCTACTTCGCCTCTCCTTACTAACATCCTGTCCAAGTAAGTGTTTGGATAGGAGAAAACGCTATTGGCCTACGTCCACATCTCCCACCCCGAATGCTCGACCCGAAACCTGTCGATCAGACCGCATCTAGCCATCAGATCAGCCAGGTTGGACTCACACCTCTCCGATCCTCCTACCTTATCTATCTCGAGGTCTAAGATGGCGTTCCAATCCTCCATTAGCACTACCCGCTTCCGACAATCTACAAACGCGTCAAGCTGACTGAAGAATGAGACCCTCTCACGAGCGGTGCTGGGCGCATGAACCGCGATCACTCGAAACACAGAATCTTTTACGGCAACATCGGCCACAACCAATCTGTCCACCGCATCCCTATAAACAACGTCGCCAACAGGGTACGTTTAACCAGCACGGATACTCCCTTACCCCGCGGGCTGCCACATGCTGAGAAAACGTCAAAATCTCGGGCTAGCATCTGACAGTCCACAGGGGAAACGAAATGCGTCTCCTGGATCGCAGCCACAGTTACTCCCGGGTACAAGAGGTCGTGCCGGAAGCGAGCCGCCCGGCCCGATCATCCCAAGCCCCTCGCATTCAAACTAGCCAAATTCAAAACCATGGTACCTTAGGGTGTGTCACACTCAGCTCCGAAGTCAGCCAGGGAGAGGACGCCGACGTTATGTGCCATGCTCAAGGTGGTCAGGTTTTCATATCCTGACCTTCTCTCGCAATGCCGCCGACGTCCAAAGGATAAATTAATATCATGGTCTTGTAGAGTGACGGATAGACCAACACTGGGACCCTTCCCTTGCATTGTTTTGACAGTTCGTCAAGAGAAAGGTCATTTTGCTTAACCAGTTCGATTCCCAGCGTTGCAGCTTGGCTGATTCGACGGCGCGGTCGATTTGCGGAGGGACAATTTGACGCCGACTAAGTCAGTCAGCATTTTTGTAAAGATTTTATAACTTTTTAAATTAAGAAAAAAACATTATAGATATATCACTGCAACTAGTTTTAAGAAAAACCATTATTTTAAATAATGATTGAATAAAAATTAAAAAAAAGATATAATGTATATTTGTGCTAAGTTTTTTTTTCTATATTTTTAATGTTTTATAAAACCTGTTCTTCATATATCTGCGACGCTATGTTAATTTCTCATTGTTTTTATGTTGTAGTTATTTCGTTCAAATCAAATTTAATTCAAATCAAATTTCGTTCAAATCAAATTTCGTTCAAATCAAATTTCGTTCAAATCAAATTTCGTTCAAATCAAATTTCATTCAAATCAAATTCCGTTCAAATCAAATTTCATTCAAATCAAATTTCATTCAAATCAAATTTCGTTTAAATCAAATTTCGTTCAAATCAAATTTCATTCAAATCAAATTTCGTTCAAATCAAATTTCGTTCAAATCAAATTTCTTCCGTTTTATCCAGTGTAAAATAAAGAATATTTATATGCAATTTAAACCCTGATCCGTCGTTTCCAATATAGAAATTACGATGAATTTATGATGAAATAAAAATTACGATAAATTAATTTTTATTTTACTAGTTTTTACTTGCATTTTATAATCATTTTTGTTAATTATATTCGAATCAATATTTTAATGATTAAAAACTAAAATAAATATTTAAAACTTATTTTTATTTGATTAAGGAAAACAATATGAAAATATAATCTCGTTGTTGATGATTGAGTGTTGTCTGCTTTTTTTTAATCGACAAGGTTCGAAGCTTTTAATGTTTATATCATTTTAACTGGTTTTAAGAAAAATCATGTTTTTGCCAAACTCTTTTTGGTTAATTACATTCTAATTACAACACGCAGAACTTTACTAACTGATTTCTCTTTTCTAGCCTAACAACATGACAAGAAAGGAGAATAAAAAACCCCAAAGAAAATGCACAACATTCTGAGGATGGAGATTCACTCCGAAATATATAAATTATAAGATTCAAACAAATAAAATACTTGTTTATTTTCGTAATATTGCATTGTGATTTAGTTTTAAAACGTATCTTATACGTATTTATTTTATTCGAAGTAAATCATTGCTTCTAATTACAACACGTGGACCTTTACTAACTGATTTTTCTTTTCTCCAGCTTAACAATGTGACAAGAAAGAAGAAGAAAAAAGAAAGAAAAAATGCACATAATTCTAAGGATGGAGGTTTATTCCGAAATATACAAATTAAAAATTTCAAACAAGTAAAATATTTGTTTATTTTCTTAATACTACGGTGTGATTTCGCTTTTAAAAGTATCTTATACGCCTTTTATTTTAAGCAAATTAGATCAACGCTTCTATTACAGAACTCAGAGCCCTAGAAATTTCTAAATGATTTTTAAGAATGACCAACTTAAAAATATTTTTCGTCAAAAATAAAATAAGTTTAATTTTAGGTGAAACTGAACTGAAACTGACTTAATCAACTGTATGCTTAGTAAACTGACACTTATTTCAAGGTTCTTTTGTCGAAGCATTTAGAAAATTACGGTATTTAAATTTAATTTTTTTAATCAGGCATTTTTTCTTTGACCAATTTTTATTTCAATTTTATTAAAATCATTTTCGTTTATGAATTAATTATAAGAATATGAACAAAACGTTGACTGTAACGATGCAGTGCAAATTTAACACCGAATCGTTACCCCGTCGAATCAGCTACACGCCGAATCGGTTATTCCGGATTGGCGAAGCCGAAAGACGACGTCAAATCGGCCACGCCCAAATGTACGAAACCCCATAAATCTAAATACATTTTTTAATAAAATTTTTTTTTAACATAATCGTAACTAGTATTATGAAAGATTAACATCGAATGATGTTAGTTTTTGTTATTTAATTATATAAGGACGCAACTAGATTTTTTAAATAAGGATTCTTTACCTGAAGAGGTCTCTAGTTACTTGTAACTGACTGACCGATACATGGTCATGAATGTGTAGCGACATATAATTGCTTCTGTAAAACAAATAAAAAGTATATCTTGCCCTATTTCGATATTGAGCACTCTTGTATAAACCTCCTTAACAATCCATTGATTGCTTCAACTCTGGAAAATATTAACCTGGAATAATATATATATATATATATATATATATATATATATATATATATATATATATATATATATATATATATATATATAGAGAGAGAGAGAGAGAGAGAGAGAAGGAGAGAGATAGATAGATAGTTAAATAGATAGATCAATAGAAAAGTGGCTAGAAAAGTAAGTCGGCGGTTCTAACAATATGGCCGTCTAGCGCGAACCATTAGTAATCAGAATCGCAATGTTTATATGAACACTACAAACAACTGAAGAATGTTCTATTCGTTTTTACTAATAGTTTCGTATAATCGCTAATATTAATTGGCGATTATACTTACCATAGTGCTAAACCATCCCATGCGCAGAGAGAGAATGAGAAGGGAAAATAAAGAAAAAAGAAAATGTATATAAACATATTTTTCTTTCTTATTTGCAAACTTTATTTCTATTTATATACACGCATATATATATATATATATATATATATATATATATATATATATATATATATATATATATATATATGAGTAGACAGAAGATGGCGCTGTACCGATGCATTCTGATGTCTGAGACTATTCTAGAATCGGATGAGTGGATAGAGGGGTGCGTCAGGAGTATTGAGTATTACGGGAAGGCGAGGGGGATCGAGGTGAGTTAGCTCTGTTTATAGCACCCACCGGTCAGAAGATGGCGACCGGCTGTCTGAAAATGTTCAGAAGATGAGCCACCGAAACGGTTACATTGGGCGAATTGGCACGAGAGGGTGAGTTCCATTATCACGGCGCGGAAGAGGGGATGGATGGCGACGACGACTCTTTGCGATTAGTGTTGAGAGGGGAGGGGTGGGGGTTAACGATGGCGAGGGTGGCGGTGGTGGTGGTGGTGCTAATGATAATGATGATGAGGATGATGATTGACAAAGCGATGCCGGTTGTTGTGACCTGCGAGAGGAGTTTAATGAGAATAATGACGTGCCCCCAGAGGAGGCGATAATTATGATAACATTAAAACTTTTAGAAGTTATCGATTAGGGATCTGCCAACAACCATAGTTAACCGCGATGAACTTTACATGGACTATGATGCGGTTATTGTCATCGTCTATATAGTCACTCATAAAGAGACTTTCTCGCTGTAGCACAGCTCTTTGGCGTTCTTAAGATCAAAATCCGACAGTTTTATCCAATACGACATCAGCAAAGGCTATCAAAGAAAGAGAAATATTATTGTTCATATAATCTATTATCAGCTGCCTAGAGTGCTCTATTCTTTTACGAAGAGCTATAAAATACACATTCTCACACACTTACACACACACAAATATATATATATATATATATATATATACAATTATATCAAAGGAATTTTATGTATAAGTTCGTTCCTTACTGACTCCGAAACGGCTGGGCCGAGATTTTGAAATTTCACATAAATGTACTTTATGTATCTGGCAGTGTTCTTAAATAGGTTTGTATTGGAATGTATTCGATAAGTAATCGATGATCGACAAAATCCGATGAAAGAAAGAACTGGCGATTTTGACTAAAGTTAAAACCTTATACATTATAATATCACAAATGCATTTGAGAAGTTTTATTACCGCACAAGCAGAAAGACCCGGTATATAAAATCAGCAGTAGCCTCTTTGATATGAATGTTTCTGTCTAGAACACAATTAAACCATGATACTTGACTTGTGCATTCAAAACTTTAATTCAAGCCATCTATATATATATAAAAGCGAAAATGTATGTATGTATGTATGTATGTATGTGTGTATGTTTGGATGTCTGCTAAAAATTTTCGAAAGACGTGACGGAAATTCACAAACTCGGTATTACATCGAAGCTCCATCCTTTGCCCGAAAAATATCGAAAAATTGGCCAAAAACATTAACTTTTTCATCCCGAAATCGACAATTTTCGACAGGGGGTTCAAGAAAAACGGTCCTCTCGTGACAATGACCAATTCTACACATGCGTCAGATGACGTCGCGACCTGATTTACTTTAAATAATTGAAAAACCGAACAAATTTCATGTACATCGCGTTACCTCAGTATGCTTCATTTTCTAAACGTTTTGGGTTCGAATCGTGATGTGAGATGTTTTTTTTTTCGATTTTTTAAATTATTTAAGCCACTTTTCACGTAACCTTCGTTTTTCTGCCTTTTTTTCTTACTTCGCTTGTTATTAGCGACACCCAAAAACACCCGGATACCCACCGATTATTTACATTTTAATATCGAAACAGGCTTATTAAAGCCATTTTACGTGTTCTCTTGCTGTTTTCATCGTTTGTTTGCCTTACGTTAGTTTTTTTGTGTGTTTTCCCGCTTAAGTGTTAATGTTGTTTCCTTTTTTTACTTCGCTTATAACAAACAAACCTACGTCGCCGTCGTCGTCGTCGTCGTCGTCGTCGTCGTCGTCGTAACGCTCGACGACTTCCGGCCGCGCACCTGTCAATTTCATTCTTAAATAAATTCAAACATCTTTCACTAACTCATTGTGGCTGGCCGATTTTATTTTCAAACTTCGCCTCAGGGCTTCAGGTTCGACCTTACACGCCCCCGGTTTCTTTTTTATTTAACACCACATACACCTACAAACACCCGGGCAACGCCGGGTACCCCCGCTAGTTATATATAAAATAATTTCCTAACATCAACAGTAGGTTCTCGACAGTGCAGTGTAGACTACAATGTATTGTGGACCAAGTCAGTGCGGGGAAGCATGTGAAACTTCTTCCCGGTATACCGCGATGGGTCCCTAACTAGTGCAGACAATCAATCAATTTTATTGAAAAAATAGACGGCTTTAAAGATTTTGATAACAATAAAAATATGGGAATGCGAATCATTCATTAATAATCATTCAATCTTGGGTAACATCGTATCTCGCTGCAAGTATATATATATATATATATATATATATATATATATATATATATATATATATATATATATATATATATATATATATATATATATATAATTTGTTAACGTGTAGCAATGCAAAATGATTTACTAAAACAGCAAAGAAAATTTTTTTTTCCAAAACCACATTTTCTATTGACTCTTCGGTCTTCCTCTGTTGCTAATCTATATAATTATGAAACTCAAATGATCTTGTAACAATGTGTGTAATCCACTTTCCGGTTTACGACATCCGGTTGCGCATGCGTGCATGACCTGCGCACTGAAATATTAACGTTATTATTTCGTAAATTATTATTTAACATGGGAAGAGTGGGATTTAAAATAACTCAAACGTAATACAGAAATGAGCTATGCAAAAGAAGCAGATATATCAAAATTTGAATTTAACTATAATAAGTATTATGGTATCGGTTCAGTGCACATTTACCTATAAGTATGCCCAATCACTTATAATTCAGTAACTGTAAACTTTTTTTTTTCAAAAATAATATCAATTATAATAAACAGAACGACTCATAGAAATCTATCTATATTCTTTTTTTCATTTTAATATATTTTCATAGAAATGTTTCTGTTATGTCAAAAAAAAGTTTCTTTACGTTATAAGTCTTACGCTCATACATGAATTCCATAGCTGATATAACATACTGACCCAACGGGTCACGGGTAATCTAATATATTATTAATATTATATTGTGAAAATTGAAATAATTTCGTCATTCAAACACGGTAGTGTTTTAATAAATCGTTAAGTGGCAGTTTTAATCATTTAGAATTGTTTAAAGCTTAACCGCTCACTCATTTTTCATCAAATTTCAAACAATTATTACAGCTTATAGATCACCATTCTCAGCTATATTGTGAATTTTTTTTTTCAATTTTCATTCAGTAAAACAAAAGTGATGATGAATTTACTGGTGTTCAAAATCGTAAAAAACCGTAAGGAGGTGAGCGACGTTTTTTTATGACTGGTTTCCATATAAACCACGTCGCTTCAGCGACTACTATTGCTACCTATTCACTGCTCTCGCGAACAGAGAAGTAACGAGGAAAGGGAGATAATTGGGGGTATTGAAAGCAAACGAGTGCCGTACATTGTTATTTTTATTACATATGTGTGTGTTATGTTTATGGTGGCAAAAAATAACACTGAAATTAAACAAAAAACAAGTGAATTTACTGAAGCCTGATAAAATCGTGGATTACAATAGAAAAATGCGAGTATGAAAGTAATATGGTTAAGCTTAAACATGGAAAAGTGAAGGACTAATTGTTAAAACTGAAAAAGAAAAGGACAAGATATTCTAGTAAAAATATAATAAATTTATAACTTAAAATATTCCAGTATTAAGAATTTAAAAGAATTCAATTTATAACATTATATAAACAATTCTTAATACTGCAATAGTTTAAGTCTGCTTGAAAGTCAACATCAAAAATGTACCTGAAATTGCTGAAGAATGTGGTAATCCCCTGGTGCAATCAGGTGCCTGCTGATAGACCCGGGGTGTGGCAGCAGGACTTGGCGCCGGTTCACAAGTCCAAAGACACCCAAGCTTCGTTAGGTCATACGTCGAGAACATCACCAAACATGACCTCCTACAACACAAAAGCAAGCCTGATCGCCGCCATCCGCCGAGTATTTGCCGAGCTCTACCGGCGTTTCTGGAAAAGGCTTGCTGCAAGTCCCGGACCGATGTCGAGGCGGTGATTGACGCGGAAAGCGGCTATATTAAATAGATATAAGCTCTAATACATAATCAAGTTTTCTGAATCGATTTTTTCAATAAAAGTTTTAAAATAAATTATAGGGTTGCTTTGTTTAGGCCGACAATTTTATTGTTCTTCCCTATATATATATATATATATATATATATATATATATATATATATATATATATATATATAGTCATCCACATACGGTACTGTTTCGCTGTACCACAGATCATCAGTGCGATATATATATATATATGTATATATATATATATATATATATATAGATCATCAGTGCGATATATATATATATATATATATATATATATAAATGAACTCTTCCGTCAATTTCAACGTATGAGATTTCGCCACAACAACTAAGTTGCTCGGAAATTCACACAGATGACTTGTTTATAGTGGTGAAGGCTATGTGTAGAATCATCCACACTTTTTGGTATTACTGCTAATCTCCATCGGTGCAGATAACTGCCACAGGGCAGAGTATACAGTAGACCGCAGGTTTTTACATCAGAGTTTCCTTCTCCTAGATGCATGTCTTTACGAAGACTGGGTGTGCATTTCTCCCAGTGAATTAATGCGCCTCCAGATACCAATTCGACGCGTACATACAGCGCCTAATCTTCCCAAATAGCAAATCTCAACGTTGCTTAATTTCGGTGTGTCAACATGATTGTACCATATATATATATATATATATATATATATATATATATATATATATATATATATATATATATATATATATATATATATATATTTTTTTTTTAAATTTTCCGGGGGGTACAGAATTTTATACCGGTTAAATACTGACCAAAAAGCATAATGAATTTAAAAAATAAAAAATGAAAATAAAGGTTAGCTAACCAGGTTTCGTTCCTCACTTATCAGAGCTAAGTCGAGGAAAATACGATTTAAAACAAACAAAAAAGTCATGAATAGTGCGGGGATAGGAGAAAAAAATATAAACGGGGTAAAAAATTACATAGAGACTAAATTAAGTCCAAGAAGATTTTCTTTTTGCTTGCAAAGAGAAGGTCTCAATGACTTAATAAAAAGAGTCTCTAAAATTTTCATATGATAGGGAGAGTGCGACTTACTAAGGATCGTAAACATGTCAGCACTGAAATTCGTGGCACACGCATGGTTATTTATAAGATGGTCGCAAATCGAAGAACCATACGTATTACTCAGAACATCCGAGGATGAAAAATTTGCATAACGAATCTTTGAAGGCACATGCTGTTTCAAACGAAAATCTAATATTTGCGATGTTCGCCCAACATAGTGCGCACTGCAACTACATATAAATAAATAAATAATAGAATTATTATGGGGGGGGAGAACATCTTTGCGAATAGACGGCACCATAGGCTCAGTTGAAAAAACAACACGCAGATTCGATGCAAAATCACACCGCTGCGCAGACAAAGAAATTTGCTTAGCAAATCGTGATGTTACCTAGCCAAGGTAGACGTAGGTACCCAGGGCATCTATTAGCTATAATTTCTTTGGGTTTATGAAAATTAGAAACTTTCTTATTGATAGTAGTTTCAACAATATCCAAGGGGTAACCATTATTACAGAGGGTCTTAGTGATAAATTTGAGTTCGTCATCCAAATAAACTTCAGAACAAATCATCAAGGCTAAAGTTTTGATTAAATTATATTTTTGGTTTATAGGGCAAAAAGAGTTCCAACGCGTATAGAGACCCGTAAAAGTTGGTTTACGATAAACAGAAGTATGAAAACACGAGGATGTCTTGGGCACAAAAACATCCAAAAACGGAAGAGTAGAATTCGTTTCCTTGTCTACCGTAAACATAAGGGCTGGATGAACGTTATTAAGAGACACAAAAAACATCTGTATTCGTCTCATTGTCAAATAAGCAAAAGTGTCGTCAACGTAACGAAAATAAATGTCTGGTTTATGCAAACCAGATATTAGACTCTCTTCGTGAAACCCTCAAAGATATTAACCAACGCTGGTCCCAATGGGGAACCCATGGCCACACCATCCGTTTGTCTGTACATAATATCGTTAAAACTGCATTCTATCGACATGGTGGTGAATTTCATCTATTCTGCAAAAATATTTTCTGGTATTGGAGGAGTCGGAAGTTTACTCCGATATAAAGCCTCAGCACAAATATCAATAGTCTCTAACAATGGGATACAAGTAAAAAGACTGGAAATATCAAAGGAACACATAAATTTGTCTGAATGAGTATAATTTTGTATAAAGTTGGCAAAGCTAAAAGAATCTTTACCGTAGGCTGAAGTACATTAAAATCAGTCTGGATTTATCATCAAGTATAATTAACCGAACCGATTCCACACAATTTATAGACGTGTTTTTTTCGTGCATTAAAGAAGATTCACATTGCAAACCAACCATGAACAATAAACTCATTATGAACAAGGTGTGGTATCTGTTCTAATACTACACTTAATTTTTTTTGTTCTCGGTTAGCGGAGGAGAAATCTATCACAACTAAGACAAATTTTAATTTTGTTTCTTTCTCCCACATTAAAAACCGAACTTAGTGTCTAACTCTGCCCTCGTGGGGAGGCACGTAAATAGGAACAATTTATTGATCGAAGAAAAGTTTGCCTACGCATACGTTAACAGATCACAGAAACGGGGAATTGTTCTATTAAATTATAATTACAAGATGGAATATTTCTCAGCTGCAACGATCAGTCATAAGAAAGACCATCTAAACTGATGCCGGAATATATGGAATCGCTCAAGGATACGATAATAGCTATAAATAAGTGCTGAGGAGAAAATACGTTGTGCAATATCGTAAGATAACTTCAGTTACATTAACATAGATAAAGATGACGAACTATCATTTTATCTATACTTCTATAAAACATTTTTTTGTGTGTATGTATTTATATTGATATTAAAAACCCTGTTTTTCTGTTGGTATTTATTTTGATTTCCCACAAAAGCAAAATGTGATACGAGATCATTTTTTAATGTGGGGTTAAATCAACTCCCGAAATAAGGCAAAAGGATCACTCTGGTTGGGAACCAAAAATAATAATTGTCTCAGTATAGAGGGTTTGATGGAGCACGACGTCACGTAAAGGATGTGCGCCCAACGTGCCGACGTAATTGCTTAATCTGTGGCGAACTTATTTAAGACACCTGGTACTCTGTTCCGTCTGCCTGCTTCCCTCCGGACTACAACTTGGATGTCTTCAAGTCTAATGTTAACAAATTCCTAATGAACCGCCCCCCTAATTAAACACTTCATAAAATCTCCTCACTAACGTGATGTACTTGCAATAATCCTTATCCCTGAGTGGCTTCCGGGCCTTGATAAGTGGTGATCACTGTGTAAAAAAAAAAAAAAAAAAAAAAAAAAATTACCTACTAAATGACAAAGGCCCACTGTTGTAAAAACAATCGCACGAAGAAAGTTCTTCAAAATATGATGCACCCAAGGATCTACAACAGGAAGAGTCCAATGTGACAGACGAAAGCTCCATTGAGGAAGTTCCTGCGCCTGTACCATTAAGGCGAAGAACCCGCCTACCAGTTGTCATTTGTTTGATCTCGAGATCAGGGAGGAGTATGACGAGCAACGCGGAAGTGCTCAAAAATTGTTTGCCAATATTTAAGTCGGGTCTACCTTAGGCGAAAATGATTTCGTCAAAGGACAAAAAAAAAAAAAAGTCGATAGCAATCATTTAACGAATAACTTGTTAACGTTGCTCTGGTAACGTGTCTTGAGTCATTGTTTTCGGGATCGTGTCGCATGTGATAACAATTTTTCTCTCTTCCCGCGTAAAGCAACAGAGAGATTGAGGACCTGTCTTGATGTCCATTTTGATCAAATAGTCTGTGACAAAGGTCGACTTGTAGACTGGTGCATTCGCACAAATCTTCTCCATCTTCAGTTCCTCGCGAATACTTGTGTATAACAGTTCCCACACTGACATCAAATTGGGCAATTATTGTCTCTATATATACAAGACAGTCCTTATCCATGAAATTCTTTATATAGTCAGTAAACTCTGGTGTTCTAGTTTTCTTACTCCATGCACAACTCTCATCATCCATCACAGAATAACTGCCTTTCTTGAATCTCTCATGTCACTTAAATCTTATGCTCTATTAATGCAAGATGGTCCAAAAGCAGCGTGAAGCATTCCATACGTTTCTGCAGATGTTTTCCAAGTTTAAAACATAATTTTAGTGTATAACGTTCTTCTAAAGTGTCCTCGCGTCCAGATTGCATTTTTGGAATTGACCAGCTGGAAAGTCAGGCTTTAGTAGAGTGTATCAAAATACCTGCTGTAGCTGTTCATTTGAACCTGAAATCATAAAAATTGATCAGTCATCTAATAACATGTATAGTAATTAGATATTGAATTTTCAAGAGTCTACGACAATTTTAAATGCCTGTACAAAAGAGTCTGGGAACTTATTTAAGACACCTGGTACGATGTTTGTATTAGCGTTGTTAGTATCCTTAGAAATCAACTAAATTACAAATATATGTATATTATTGATTATTTATAATTAATGGCTCCCATATAAAGTTAAATTCTATACTACGCCTTTTAACTAGCTGAACGTCACCCAGCAGATGCGCTGCTTCTTGAAGTCGTCTTACTCTCCACGTTCTTCGCTTTCTATGATTTTCACTTCGTTCTATAAGGGGGGTACTGATTTAATCTCCCCATCCATATGTGATCAACCTTATTTTCAGTTATCGACGTATTACAGTTTTTCGGAAAAAGTTGGGTAAACCAACCATGATGAAAACCAGTAAATCAGCTCGGACGGTAACTAGTGGTGAGATAAAATTCGAAGAAGTTATCCTTCCGATAAAATTAAAAGGGATTACGAAGAAATTAAAAATGTTCGTATTGAAAAATAGCGAAAATCTGTTTGGAATAGATTTGATTGAGAAATTTTGACTGTGGGATAAGTCAATCAATACATTCTGTAAAAAAATAGAATGCACTACTCCAACGACAGGAAATATAAAAGAGGAATTGAAATAAATTATTCCCTGAAGTATTTATGACTAAATTAGGTCGTTGCAATAAATTTAAGGCCTCGTTTGAACTTAACGAAAATACCAGCCCAATTGTTAGAAAAAAAAGCGAAATGTTCCGTTCGCTGGATTGTAAAAGATTAATAAAGAATTAGACAGATTGGAACAGACAGGCATACTACCAAAAATAGAACACAGCGACTGGGCAGTCCCCACCGTATATGTAAAGAAAAAGAATGATGAAATCAGAGTGTGCGCAGACTTTTCGACAGGTCTAAACTCCATATTACAAGATTACCATTACCCTCTACCAAGCCCAGAGGAAATATTCACAAAGTTGAATGGTGGTAATATCTTCTCCAAGATAGACTTGAGCGACGCGTATTTACAAATACCGGTCGAGGAGAATTGCTCAAAACTACTATGCATCAACACGCATAAGGGATTGTACAAATACAACCGGTTGCCCTTTGGCATCAAAGTAGCACCTGCCATCTTTCAGCAAGCGATGGACACCATGCTAAGTGGTACTGAGTGCGCATGTGCATACCTGGACGACAGTGTTATCAGGAGCAAATCCCTAGAAGAACATAAGGAGCATTTAAAACAAGTATTCACTCGAATACAAGAATTCGGGTTTAAAGTAAAAGAAAATAGATGCGACTTTTGTATGAGCGAAATTAAGTATCTTGGACATATAATAAATAAACATCTGAATTATTTCTAACTCACTATGAAAAAAAATTAAATATAGTCGTCGCTAGTGACGCTAGTTCCTACGGTGTAGGAGCATCCATTCAACATATCATGCCTAATGGATCTAGAAAGCCGATAGTTCATGCTTCGAGAACGCTGCTTCCAGCAGAGAAGGCGTATTCACAGATTGAAAAAGAAGCGTTGAGTATAATCTTTGCAGTGACTAAGTTCCACCGATATTTATATGGTAGACATTTTATACTTGAAACCGACCATAAACCATTAGTCACAATCTACGGATCAAAAAAAGGATTGCCTGTATACACCGCAAATAGATTGCTGCGCTGGGGTACGATCCTACTGAATTACGATTTCCAGATACAACATCTAGCATCGAAAAAGATTTGCCATGCGGTGGACTTTCAAGATTGATACCACAGAAACATAATTTGGAAGAATCAGTGATTGCAGCAATTCGAACAAATGTCGAAGTGAAAAATATGGTAGCAAACATCATTAAAGAACTACCGGTAACATTGTCGGACATTAAAAGAGAAGCCGATAAAGATGAATACATAAATGATATAAAAGAAAAAATTATAAATGACAAAAAAGTTCAGGAAATTTTTTCGACATGTAACGATGTGTTATTATACAGCGAGAAAGTAGTAATACCTAAAACGTTGCAGAAGAGGATTTTGAGAGACTTCCACACAGGGCATCCGGGGATAAATCGGATGAAGTCTCTAATGAGAAGCTACGTATACTGGCGTAACATGGACATCGACATAGCTACAACAATAAATAGATGTAAAGGATGCCAGTTAGCGGCAATATCCCCACCTATAGTACACAAACCTTGGCCGAAAACCGACCACCCATGGTCGAGAATCCACATGGACTTCGCTGGTCCAGTAGGAGAAAATTACTACTTAATTGTAGTAGATAGTTACACAAAATGGCCTGAGGTAATGCGTTGCAAGAATCCAACAACGAACAACTCAATAGGATTCCTACACGAGTTATTTGCACGATTTGGTGTACCAGACACATTGGTCACTGACAATGGAACTCAATTCACATCCACAGACTTTAAGGAATTTTGTGACACGTTCCAAGTAAAGCATATCACTACTCCTCCGTACCATCCAAGGTCAAACGGCTTCGCGGAGAGATTCGTGAACACGTTAAAACGAACGTTGAAAAAATCCATTGGGATACCAACGGAAAATGCTTTGCAACAATTTTTGAAAATATATAGGATAACACCGCACCCTAATACACCGTCAAACATATCACCAGCTGATTTAATGTTTGCCAGAAATGTGAAATCGGCGTTTGATAAACTATTGCTAAGACAGGAAATTGTCCGAAACACTACACACATGATAAGAAAGAAATATAACTCGGGAGATCGAGTATATTTCAAGTGCTACAGGAATAACACCTCTTACTGGGAATGTGGAGTAGTGGATAAACGCATTGGTGATTGTACATACATGATTAAAGGTTCACAAAATATACATAAAAGGCACCTGAACTAAATAAAAAAAAACGCCACATTCAAGATGGTGATTATACAACAGCAGTCGAAGAGGGGGAAACCATGGACATCATATACGAATCCTTTAATTTGGAACCGCCTCAATATACACCTGAGCCCCGAAGATCAGGTAGAAAAAGAAAGTTTAATGAACCATTAATATTACATCCCAAGAGAAAAGGATATTAAAATATGTGTGACAGAAAATCTTGGGAGGAGGGTGTTGTGGTGGCGCCCACTCATTTACATATGTGGATAATATTACACATAAATAACAAGACTCGGTTAGTCTGAGTGTGTATTAACCAGAAGCCATCGAAGGCCGAGCCGAGAGCAGATATGTTCTCCAGCCAAGACTGTCTTACCTGACAACCATTATGTAAATATACTGTAAATATACTTTTCCTAATACACTTCTTATTGATCTACCTTTGTTTGTTGAGTCTTCATTTGTATTGCCTTATACGTTATTTGGTTCAACCTGCAAACATAACATATATGTTGATGTTATATCTAAGCTTTGTATAGTTTTGTTATATATATATATATATATACATATATATATATATATATATATATATATATATATATAACAAAAGTATACAAAGCTTATATATAACATCATTATACACTAATATCCTCATTAAAAAATTTTTAAGTTTATATCCCACACGCCTAAAAAAAATCAAATATTAACTTACTGTGTTTTCCCGACACCTTTATAAAAATTATATAACCGATATAACTTATTTTAAATTCAATAATAATCACTACAAGTAAAATTTCAGTCTCCTCATGAGTAACCCTCTTAGTGGAGTATTAGTTTGCCTTTTTCTTACAATTCCTAGAATCGGGCCCTTTCAAGTTTAGATTACCAAACACAGAATACTTCCAATATATTGAAGGCATTTTAATTTTTCTTCCTGAAAACACTCACATAGCGATTCAACCATGAAGTTCACCCATAAAACAATCACTGAACATCTTTTCTAGATATACTCATAATAAAATCCAACAATAATCTATCCTTGAAAGTTCCTAGTAAAACTACACACAAAAATAATTACACACATTTCTACTCACGCCATAATATCAAGAGAACAAAACAAACAAACAAACAAAAAACAGGGATGATAATCGGTTTCTTCCTATGTGCATTCAAATTTTGTAGTCTAAAATATCTGGACTAAAAGTGAAAAATACCTCACAAATGTAAAGAAAAAAAGCCACATAAATATTTTCCAGAATCAATAAGCAAAAACCATATACAATAGAAACTTCTCTCATAAACACAATCTTCTTTTACCAACCCACGCCAATAATACAATAATTTCCAACACTCTAAACAAAGTAACAATTCTAATAATAAAAAATAAAACAAAACAAATCTACATCTATTAATACTATCCTGTGCCATAATTATCATCAAATATACGTTGACGAAACTGAATGACGACTTAAAAAAACATAGAAAGGATATTAAAAAAATCGCAGTTTCTTTAAATGCATTTTCTCTCATTCATTAAAGTTTGATCATTCTTTTAATTTCACACAAGCTAAACTTGTTAAATTCATTTGAAAAAGATTGAAGACCTTTTGAATCAGCACTTAGTGCAAATTCAGACACAATTAAACAAGGTGGTGGTTTCGATAACTTATCTATTTTAATTAGTAAACTTACATTAAAAGGAGAGAACTTAGTTTTAGACACATGTTAACTTATTTACACCACAAAAAATAATACGTATTATAAATGATATCTATATAATAAATCAATAATAAAAGCAAGAAACGCTCGTTTTATTTAAATTACGCATCCAATAGTTAAATTATAACGGCTATATTTATTCCAAAAAGAACAGAAATTGCGTCATCTTCTATGATATAAATCTCACCTGTCTGTTTAAATGTATGTATGTATGTATATATATATGTATGTATTATGTATGTATGTATATATGTAAGTATGCCTAAAACTTTCGACAGATGCGACAGATTTTAACGAGATCGATATCGTTTTGAAGCTCTGGTTCGATTAGCGGAGGCCGCATCCATTCGGCTACTATTAACCGTGTGAAATAGCGTTGAATTTTAAACATTTTAATTTAAATGTTCATTACGTCAGGCAGACAATGATCAAATCGTTATACGATGATCTACGCATAAGAGCTAAATTGACCGACTTTTAATTCAACTGAAAGTGCTCAACGATAAGAAACGAATTTCTTAAAGGGGCTGTCATAATTATTTTTTTACTATAATAATTAAATACCTACAGACACTAGTGTTTCATCCTTTCGGGATTCTTCAGTGCAGGGTGTCACGATTACTACCAGTCGAACGATTCGAACCCCGCGACACGAGACATCTCTGGACTGATTAGCGGAGGCCGCATCCATTCGGCTACTATTAACCGTGTGAAATAGCGTTGAATTTTAAGCATTTTAATTTAAATGTTCATTACGTCAGGCAGACAATGATCAAATCGTTATACAATGATCTACGCATAAGAGCTAAATTGACCGACTTTTAATTCAACTGAAAGTGCTTAACGATAAGAAACGAATTTCTTAAAGGGGCTGTCATAATTATTTTTTTACTATAATAATTAAATACCTACAGACACTAGTGTTTCATCCTTTCGGGATTCTTCAGTGCAGGGTGTCACGATTACTACCAGTCGAACGATTCGAACCCCGCGACACGAGACATCTCTGGCTCGATTAGCGGAGGCCGCATCCATTCGGCTACTATTAACCGTGTGAAATAGCGTTGAATTTTAAACATTTTAATTTAAATGTTCATTACGTCAGGCAGACAATGATCAAATCGTTATACGATGATCTACGCATAAGAGCTAAAGTGACCGACTTTTAATTCAACTGAAAGTGCTCAACGATAATAAACGAATTTCTTAAAGGGGCTGTACTAGCAAAAGTACCCGTCGTTGACTGGGTTCAAAAAACAGCCTACAGAAAATGGACTCTGATTTATGAAAGTATGATAGGTTATGAAAAGGAAGGGTTGTAAAGAGATAGTTTCGAATTTGGGGGGTATCAAAACCAAAGCAAAATATGATGAAAGTAAAAATAAAATAGATAAGCCCCATAATTTATTATACCATACCTGTTCACACTGAAACACTTATCACAATATTCTGTGGATCTATATAAAAAACCTTGTTAAACTTTGTGACATATCTCCATTCTATGGAGGACAGGTGTGAACGAACACCCCATAATTTTTATGCTGGCGGAGTTCGCGGCAATCGAAAAATGCGTGATCAGTTGTGTCTGTACCGTCGTCCCACAATGGGGACAAGCCGGCGACTCCGGGAAACCAGAACTGCATTGTATATTGTTGAGGGGAAGCACATTTCGGGCCAATCGCCAGGTCAGAGAGAACTCTGAATTGTTCAGATGACTCGAACCCGGCGCCCAGCTCCACGCGGAGCGGATCTCACTCTGCTGCCAACCCAAACGCGCGCGTAGCGAATCGTCGGAGGCCCCCCTTACTAGATCTCTGTGGAGTTCCCTACGGGTGGCAGTCACAAGGTCGTTGGACTCTGGTAGTCATTTTAGCACGGCTCGGCACTCTTTCAGGAAGGCTGAACTCCCCGACTCGATAGCGGGGTCGAGAATGAGGTCAGAAAAGGCGGCAGTGATCGCGTGGTGTCACGGTTGATCGTCTTGAAGGTAGTGGCTAAGGAAGGTCAGCCTCTCGGCGTCTCGACGACACCTTAAGTCCGGCATTCCCAAACCTCCCTCACATGGAGATTGAATACAGACCTGTCTGTTCATCCAGTGTCTTCCTCTCTCCCAAAGGAGCGAGGACAAGAGTTTGACAAGAGCTGTTAGGTGTTGTGCAGGCAGAGGAAGTACGGCCAGTCGGTAAAGGATAAGAGGGAAGACGTATGTGGCTCAGCTCTACCCTTTAAGGAAAGTTTCCTAGGAAGCCACGCGTTGACCGCAGCTGCCACCTTTGACCGCACCTCCTACCAATTCTTATCAAGCTGGAGACCCAGTCCGAACCACACGCCGAAGATCCGAACCGGGCCATCTGTCCAGCTAAAGGGCGCCAGGAGGTTTGCGTTGGCACTCCAGGTGCCCAACCACAGTCCGACCGACTTGCTGCGGTTTATCTTGGTCCCCGTGATTCTTTCGTACTGTGCTAGTGCCTCCGACATGATCTCAATGTTTCTGAAGCCCGACACAAACATCGTGACATCATCGGCGAACGCGGATACCTTGGCAGCTGAGCCGCCAGGCAAAGCCATTTTGCGCAGGGCCGAATATGCCTCCCCACGTCTCAGCTTGCGGAGCAGAGGCTCCAAGGCCAGGACGTAAAGCAGGGGCGACAGCAGACAACCCTGACAAACCGACCGAGAGATAACAAAGGGTTTCGAGCGCTTTCTGTGGACTTGCACGATAGCCGTGGGCTGTCGAGATATCACGGAGATCCACTTGCAGAAGTCCGGTTTATAACCGGCGGCCTCTAAGACAGATGCCAGGAAACGATAGTCGACCATATCGAAAGCTTTGGACTGATCTAAGTTGATCAGCACGCCTTCCGTGTCGTCATCTATTCCCCCCTCAAGGATCGTGCGGATCAGGTGCAAGTTGTTCTGAATAGATCTCCCCTTCACAGCGTAGTTCTGTTCCGGTTCAACCAATTCTTCGATAACAACCTGCAGCCGATTCGACAGGACCTTGGCCAAAATCTTCAACTCTGCGTTAAGCAGACTTATGGGCCTGTAGTCATCTAACTCTTCCCCACCATGCTCGTCACCTTTCCTCAGCAATGTGATCACTCCCTTGGTTACCTGTCCTGGGATGGATCCCTGAGCAAACCAATGGTTGAACACATCCGTCATAAGAGGCAGAAACATGGGCGACAGCCTCAAATAGAGTTCGTATGGCAGACCATCGAGTCCCGGCGATCTGTCACAACTGACATGCTTCAGCGCAGTAAAGACCTCTCGCTCCGTCACCCGACCCTCGCAACTAGCCACTCTAGCCAGATCAAGACGGGGAGAGTCGGCCAAATAGTTGCCAAACTGAAGGACCGGAAGATCGAGCTGCTGCGTAAAACGCTCCTCGAAATGTTCTCGAAACCCCTCGCAGATCTCCCGAATCGATTCAAGGGTGCGTCCATCTGGATGTCTAACTTTTGCAACATATTTGTCCGAGCCATGCCTAGAAATCTCACGACGGGCGATATCGTCAGAGTTGACTGCTTCGTTGCCTATCTTTCTAAGCCTAGCTCTGACTACTTGACCTTCGTAGCGCTCGCTAGTCTCACGCAGAAGGTCCTGCCTAGCTAGTTCCTGACTAACCCTATCACCCTCCCCTGTAGCTCGGGCTAGTTTCTGCTCCAGCTGCTTCTTCGTCTTGGCCTTATCTAGTGCGAGGCGCTGGGCATACTTGATGGAGAAGGTTCTAATTTTGGCTTTTAGACCCAACCACCACTTACTCCCCCCACTAGTGCCTTTTTAATTAATTCTCTTAACTGGTCTCGGAAGTCTTGTTTCTCCAGAAGGGAGGTGTTTACTTCCAGTACCCCGCTAACTTAGGCCTATTTCCTAGCTTCACCCGGGCCATAAATAATTTATGGTCTGACTGACCTAACCAAGTGAACGTGGGACAAGATAAGAAGTCTACTTCGCCTCTTCTAACTAGTATCCTGTCCAAATAGGTATTCGGATAGGAGGGAACGCTATTGGTCCATGTCCACATCTCCCGCCCCAGATGCTCGACCCGAAACCTGTCCACCAGACCGCACCTAGCCATCAGATCAGCCAGGCTGGACTCACACCTCTCCGATCCTCTAGCATCGCCTACTACCTTATCTATCTCGGGGTCTAAGATGGCGTTTCAATCTCCTATTAGCACTACCCGCTTCCGACAATCTACAAACGCGTCAAGCTCACTGAAGAATGAGACCCTCTCACGAGCGGCACTGGGCGCATGAACCGCGATCACTCGAAACACAGAATCTTTTATGGCAACATCGGTCACAACCAGCCTGCCAACCGCATCTCTATGGACAACGTCGACCGTCGCCGACAGGGTACATTTAACCAGCATGGAAACTCCCTTCCTCCGCGGGCTGCCATATGCTGAGAAAACCTCAAAATCTCAAGCCAACACAGAGGAAACAAAATACGTCTCCTGAATCGCAGCCACATCCACTCGCAGGGACAAGAGGTCGTGCCGGCGGCGAGCCGCCCAGCCCGATGATCTCAAGCCCCTCGCATTCAAACTAGCCAAATTCAAAGCCATGGTACCTACCTTAGGGTCTGTCACACTCAGCTCCGAAGCTTACCCCAATGGAAAGGACGCCGACGTTATGTGCCATGCTCAAGGTCGTCAAGGTGTGTGTGTGTGTGCATTTAAAAAAAAAATAAAATGTGTGTGTGTGTGTGTGAAAAAAGTTCAATTCATTGAAAAATAAAAAGTTCTTGAATTTGGAAGAAAAACAGTTCGTGTTGGGGAGTGGGAAATATAGAAAAAATATACAAAAAATAAAATTAGTGCATTGTTAGTAAGGTCCCTCCCTGAGCTAATCTAAGTAGTTAGATCGCTTACTGTTTTCCGGGGCATCGAAAACAAGCGGGGAGATCCCTAATGGGGATTGGGAAGAATTCATATCGGGTGTAGGGAGTAAAATAAATAGATTGTTAAAAACAAAAAAAAGGAATATATTAGGTGGCGACCTTCGAGTAGGGGTTGACCAGGGGGTGATAAAACAAAAAGATAGGGGGTGGTTGTAGTATGGTAGCCTCGGAAGGTTCTCTAGTGCAAAAAAAAAAAAAACAATCGGGGACAGGATCTCATTTGTACCACCAGTCAAGAGTCTCTTTACTTCTTATTTGTCTAACCTAGCGGGATGGGCTCCGTAGGACCCAGTACCGCATGTGCCATGCCTATGGTGGTAACACAAATTCAAACTTGGCGCCTCGTCGGATGCACAAGCTAGCGTCATGCACCCACCTCTTGTCAAAGGCCACTCGAGGCAACCTCTTCCAATCGCATCTGATCTTTACTTTAAGCAGATATTTAAAGTAGACAATCAGATCCCGATCTGGAACAGATATCCCTTCGCGGACTCGCTTGATGCGTGTGATCCATATGACCATCCTCGCTACTGTTAGTATCGCTAGAAAAACCATTATTTTCTCCCTAGGCAGCGGCGGATCAATGTTCTCCACAAAATATGATTCGTCGAGTTCAAGCCAGCGCTTGGCATCGATGCGAGCCGTTACCTCGTTGATGTACCCTAGGAGGGTCTTGAGCCTGCTGCAGCGGAAAAAGGCATGACCGGCTGTTTCTCTCATGTCTTCGTCGCAGCGCAGGCAGTAGACCCGGGTTTCTTTATTGTAAAGGTTGGGTTCCTCAAGGAGGGGCAGTGCGTTCTGGATAAGTCGCCAGGTAAGGGAAAATTCCGAATTTGTAAGAAAGTCCCGTCTCCGCGCCCAACTCCACTGGGAGCGGACCTCCTCCAATGACATCCCCGTCCGTTTCACTAGCGGTTCCTTTTTGCTACGCCCCACTAGCTCCCGATAAAGGCTGTTCCTAGACTGTTCGAGGACACTGGTCCCCGGCAACGCTCTAAGTGCGGACCGGCATTCGGCGTAGAATGTTTGTTCCCCCCTCGGTCGAAGCACTGCAGAGACCGAGGGGTCAGATGTGAGATTGGAAAACGAGCTTCCAACCGCAGTGACCTATGGAACGTCTACATACAACGAACGGCTCAGGAAGGCCAACCTCTCTGCGTGCTTGTGACACAGGAGATCGGGCAGTCCTAAGCCTCCCTCGCTCGGATTTCGAACACAGACCTCTCTGCAAACATAATGCTTACCCTCGTTCCAGAAGAGTGTGTCGAGGTGCTCTTGTAAGCTGATTCGTCGTTTTGCAGGGAGGGGAAGTACAGACAGACGGTAAAGGATGAGTTGAAAGGTGTGTGTAGCACACGCCTCCGCCCGACCCTTCAAGGACAATTTCCTTCGAACCCAAGTCTTAACTGAGGATTCGACCTTAGCCTCTACTTCCGACCAGTTTTTCTTCAGCTGGAGATCCGGTCCGAACCACACACCAAGGATCCGGACCAGGCCGTCGGTCCAACTGAAGATGCCTGGAAGCGAATTTACTCTGGTCCAGGTATCTAACCGCAGACCCACCGACTTACTGCGATTGAAGACGGCTCCCGTAACTTCTTCGTATCGAGCGAGCGCCTCGGTGACCACTTGAATGTCCGTGGGGCAAGACACGAACACGGTGACGTTATCGGCGAATGCGGAAACCCTGGCTCGTGTGCCTCCAGGAAGAGCTTTCCCACGCAGGACTGGTGTAGTCGCCTCGTCCCTTAACTTGCGAAGGAGGGGTTCCAACGCCAGGATGTACAAGAGAGGCGACAGCGGAAACCCTGTCGCACCGACCGGGAGACGGCAAAAGACTCCGACAGCTTACCGTTGATCTGCACCGCTACCGTCGGCCTGTCATACAGTACAGAGATCCACTCGCGGAAGTCCGGATTAAATCCGGCGGCCTCCAGCACAGATCCCAGGAACCGATGGTCCACCCTATCGAAAGCCTTGGACTGATCCAAACTGATCGGCGCGGCCTCTGCATCGTCTTCTGTCCCCTCTATGATCGTGCTTATCAGATGAAGATTGTCCTGAATCGATCTCCCCTTCACAGCAAAGCTCTGGTCTGGTTCGATCAAGTCAGTGATGACAACCTGCAACCGATTCGCAAAAACCTTGGCCAAAATCTTTAACTCTGTGTTTAGCAGAGTCAAGGGCCTGAAATCGTCTAAGTCTTCTTCCCCACCATGCCGTTGACTTTCCTCAGTATGTAATCACTCCTTTGGTCACCTACCCAGGGATGGAGCCCTGAACAAACCAATGGTTGAACATATCCTTCAGAATAGGCACCAACATGGGCGACAGCCTCAAATAAAATTCGTAGGGTAGACCATTAATCCCCGGGGACTTGTTGCAGCCGACCTGCTTCAACGCAGTATTGATCTCATGTTCCACGACAAGACCATCACAGCTAGCCACTCGAGCCGCCATGAAGCGGGGCGAGTCGGCCAAATAGCTGCCAAACTCTTCAACCCTGAGTCTGGGTAGTTGGGGGAAGCGCTCTGATAGATACTTTCGAAACCCCTCGCAAATCTCCCGCGTCGACATGAGGGCGTGCCCTTCCAGGTCGTTTACTTTTCGAATGTACCCATCCGAGCCGCGCTTTAGAGCAGCCTTACACTCAACAGCGTCTACATTAACAGCCTCGTTCGAGACTTACATTAGCTTAGCCCTAACTATCTGGCCCTCGTACCGCTCGCTAGCCAAGCGGTTGAGGTCTTGTTTTGCTAGCGCTATCTCTAGGGGGTCCCCCCATCCACCGTCTGGGTCAGCCTATTCTCTA
Organism: Euprymna scolopes; assembly: GCF_053919585.1. Taxonomy (NCBI): domain Eukaryota; kingdom Metazoa; phylum Mollusca; class Cephalopoda; order Sepiida; family Sepiolidae; genus Euprymna; species Euprymna scolopes. Next base: position 49,881,832 of record NC_136499.1, on the reverse strand, counting down.
TACACTTCTTGGCCTTAGCCTTATCTAGTGCGAGGCGTTGGCTGTACTGGACCGAGAAGCGTCTAATCTTAGCCTTGAGACTAACCCACCACTTACTCCCGGTAACCGCCCCCACTAATGCCCGTTGGATTATCTCTGTAACCTTCAACCGGTAGTCCTCCAGCTTCAACAAGGTGTTGTTGAACTTCCAGTATCCGGCCAGTCTAGGCCTATAGCTCAAGTTCAGACGGGCCATAAATAGTTTATTGTCTAAGTGTCCTAAAAAGTTTAACGTGGGGCAAGATAGGAAATCTACATTGCCTCTTCTAACTAACATCCGATCCAAGTAAGTACTTGGATACAAGGCGTATTAGGATGCCACGTCCACATCTCCCGCCCCGGGTGATCCAAGCAAAATCTGTCGACCAGGTCGCATGAAACCGTCAGATCAGACAGACTGCTGTCGCACCACACCGACCCGCTAGTCCCCCCGACCTTATCTATGTTGGGATCAAGGATGGCATTCCAATCACCCATGAAGACTACCCTCTCAGGATCATCTATAAAACCCTCCACCCGTCGAAAGAAGGAAGCCCTCTCCACAGCGGAATTAGGCGCATAAACTGCGACTATCCGAAACACACTGCTATTAACGACAACATCGACGACAATCGCCCGCCCGTCCCCGTCCGTGTAAAAACATTCGCCGACGCTGATAGGGTGCGATTTACTAGCAAGGAGATTCCACGACTATAGGTATTGCCATATGCTGAGTAAACATCGTAATCCTTCACCAGCACCTGACAATCCCCATCACAAATAAAGTGGGTCTCCTGTAAAGCGGCAATATCTACCTTGAGGGACCCCAGACCTCTCAGCACGCGCGCGGCCTTGCTTCGACATCTGAGGCCCCTCACATTATAAGTAGCCAAGTTTAAAGCCATGGTCACCTACCTTATTCAGTGTCACACACGAGCCTGAAGTCCTCGGGGGTGAGGACGTGGCAGGCCTGTCCAAGACTTCCAGTGAGTAAGTCCGGCGAGGGTAATCCATCCTTGGCCACGCCTCCCACGTCCAGGGGGAAAGTGAGTTTAAGTGCCCTGTAAAAGGAAGGGTGGATATAAACCGGGATTCTTCCCTCGCATTTGTATATGATATTGTTCAGTCAGGGATGCTCCGTATCCACCAGCTGCTGGCCTGGGATAGCATCCTTTGCTGCATCTATCATGGTCCAGAGGGCTTCAGTCCTAGCATCCTTGTTGACCCTAATGAAAGTGTTCAACAAGGGAACGTTCTTGAATTTGGTTGGGTCGGTGACGTTGTCACCATCGACATACGCAAAGTTCCTCAATTTGTTGTACCGGACCTTCTGCTGGCCTTTGAGGTCAGGTATTGGTTGGAGAAGGTCCAGTTCGCAAATCCTTTCCCCTGGTAGGAAAGGGAGTTTTTTCGTCTACTCCGTGCGGATTGGTGGTGTAGGTTTTTCCTTGGCCAGGGGAGGAGGAGTGAGGGTAGGAGTGACGGGAGTTGGGGGTGTAGGTTTTTGGGGGTTGGTGTTTACCCTATGCGGGGATGGGTTACGTGAAACTGTTCTGGGGGAACTTGGGCGGGAGGGGGTTGGTTCTACTGGCTGATTGGGGGTGGGGTGTGTGGGGGAGTTCAGCTTCTGTTTTACTATTGTCTTTGTGGGTGGGGGTGTCTCCTTTAGTCTTCCTGCTCTTCCTCCTCTTGCTCGTCTTTTTGGTGACTTTTGTTGTGGCTGTTTCCTCCGCGTCTGTGGTCGCCTCTACTCCGTCCGACACGATCTCTTCCTCGGAATCTTGGAGCTTCCTTTTGTTGGAGGAAGAGGATGCCTGCGTGTCCATCAGTGTGATGTCGGGTTGGGTTTTGGTCACTATTGGCTTGGGCAGGTTATTGTTGGCACTGCCTTTCTTAGTGACCATCAACCAACCTGCTTTTGCTACTGGGCCGGCGTTTACTGCGGCTGAGGTTGTGACTCTGGCTGGTCGTTTATTGAGACAGTCCTTTGCCATTGGTCCCATTTGCTGACAGTGCCAGCAGTGTGGTCTTCTCCCCTGCATGATCAGTGTCATGGTCCAGTCCCCAAACTTGAGCATGGCCGGAAGGGTGTCGAATTCGACCTTGTCCAGGACCATTCAGACTTTGTAGTCCCCGGTCATCACGTTGCGTTGACCACAGGATGGGACGACAGCTTCCACATCGCCGTACTGGTTCATAATGGCGCCGAGCTCCCTTCCGGTCATGTAGCATGGGACATTTAATATTGAGACCGAGGCGATTCTTTTATTCAAATACACCGGCTGGAGCCGAATATTTCTAGTTATGTGGTCAGTGTCGGCCAGTCTTTTTGCCTCTTCTTGACTGGGGAGCAGGATGTCCCACATGGCGAAACGTCTCCTGCATATATAGCTGACCGGAATGTTCAGTCCGATGAGGAGTTCCACCATGGTGTCTTTGTTGACACCTGTTAAGCTCCTGGTCTTAAGGTTGGAGATGACCAGGGGGAGAACTCTCTTCTCTAGCTCTTCAATTTGTCCCGGAAGGGGTTGGATATTTATATCATCTGTGACGGCCTTGTAAGTTGAGTTGAAGAGCTCCCTGTACTCTTCAGGTGTCATCTGCTCCTGGTTCTGTGGGCCCCCATGCCACTGTTCCGTCCTGTTTGGCGTTGGACGGACCGGGACGAGGAGTGGCCGCTGTTTCTTTCTTTTTCTGCTGTTGCGGCTGCTGCTGTATCGTTGCCTTGTTTGGGGTAAGACTTGGCCAGTCCTCCTGGGGTGTCGTGTACTCGTTGTGGCCCAGTCTCTGGCCCCCATCCTTGGTTCTGCCCGGAGATTCTGGAGTGGGTTTCTTCTCCGCAGGCTTGGTCGTCGGAAGGTTGCCTTTCGGGACTTTTGCTGGAGTTGGCATGTTTAGGGAAGCTTTGGGTGGGGAAGGTGCCCTGTATTCCCCCCCCCCAGAATCTTTAGCGATGCTAGGGTTTCTCTGAACAGAGCTCTGGTTCTGCAAGCAACACCATCCTCGTCTTCCTCCATTCTGGTGTCAGGGAGTCGTCCTCTTGGGGAGCTGGTGTTGGGTGACCGGAAAGGGATTGGGAGACTGGTGGAGCCACAGGTTGTGGTCCATCAGTGTTGTCTTTGGTCTCCCCGTCTCCAGCTTCTCTTTGCTCTTCTGCCGGGAGGTTGTCCTCTTGGGGAGCAGGAGTGGTGAGGTCATCTCCGGCCGACGAGGATTGAGTTGGAACAGGTGTAGCTGGGTGTGTACCACCTGTCGGGTGCATCGTTCCCTCGTCAGCCATTTTTCCAGTATCCTCCATTTTGTCTTGTCCTCTTGGGGAGCATGAGTGGGAGTGTTTGCTTTGACCGACGAGGATTGAGGTGGAACCGGTGTCGCTGGGTGTGTGCCACCGAGTTTGAGCCTCGTTCCCTCGTTAGTCGCTTCTTTGACTCCCTGGACTGGGGAGTGGCCCTCGTGGTGAGCAGGGGGCTGGTTTGGTTGCCCTTTTGGTGTAGCGCTGCCTGGGTCGCCGTGGGCTGCGGCCCTACCCTGGCCTTCTCCTTCTCTTCATCCTTTGTGGGAGGTGTTCCCTCCGATGGGGAGTACTTGAGGGGGGCGATGTGGCGCATCTGCGGCGGTATATGCTTTTTCCCCGGCATTGTGCGGAAAAACTGCACCGGACGCTGCCGCGGACCAAAGTGTGGCAGGGGAGAAAAGAAAATGCAGGAAAATGGGGGGATGGAGGGTAGTGGGTGAGGTCAGAAGAGAGAAAGTGGATTGACCTCCCCTCACGGGGATGTCAGATTAGTCAGCTCAGATCCCCCACAAGGGGGGGAGCAGCGAAGGAAGACACAGTGGGTGCTAGCGGGTCAGAGTGCCGCATGTCAATTAAGAGAGAGAGGGGATAGACATCTCTGCCCAGAGAGGGGAGCAGAAACGAAACACCTGCCCTACCCACGTCACCCTGCCCGCAAACAACCCCAAGGAAGCGAGAAAGAGAGCCTGGTCTGCTCAATCCACTGGGAGAGCAGCGAAGGAAGACAAAGAGTGGGCCTGGCAGATCAGAATGCTGCACAGGCAATTAAGAGGGGAGAAAGTAGACCATTTCAACCTCAGAGGGGAGGAGGAAAGTACCCAAAAGAAAAAATGCTAAGCTAACCCGACCAGGTCGCGTCTACCAAAGAAAGTGTGGTCGGTCCCGAAAACAGTAAACTCCCAAAGAAGGGATCGGTTTTCGTGTCCAGACTAGCACACAATGGCGTCGGTCCTGGGGGAGCGAAAAGGGTCCAGATTCCCCAAAGAGTGGGACGGTCCCACTAACCAAGGTTAGTAAAGTCACAAAAGTGACCAAAGTGAAAGCCTTCTTGGCCAAAAGGCCAAGAAAAGCTTAAAAAGCTAAGAACAGCATCTATTAACAACAGACCTTTGATCTTAACCAAAAAGGCCAGGCCCAAAAGTGTTACGGACAGACCGACCAACCGACTGACCGACCGACGACGGAGTGACTTATAGAGTCGCTTGCACGCGACTAAAAATTGGAATGCCAGAAATCTGACTTAATCGGCATCAAATTACTTTGGCTAACATTTTAAGCAACTTTGAAATATTTTAATTTTCAAATCGTAGGCTAAATAACGAATTAGTTTAGAAGCAAATACTCTACATAAAAAATACAGAGTGGCACGATGAAATTGCTGCTCTAGAAAAGACGATATGATTCCATTTCCCTTTGATGAAGACAGATTTTTTTTTTAGACCATTTACTAGTTAACCAGTTGTGTGCAATTCCAAGAGTGATACGAGCCTTCTATCACGTCGGAAGTGACACACTGTTCAACGAGCGAGACCAGCGATGCGCCGCTGTACAACTGATGCTCTTTACTGATCCAAATTATGAGAACAAGACCATTGCCAGCATCCTCAAAATGTAAATCCGGATAATTAAATGATTGAGGGCATAGCTCAACGAAGTTTTCGGCTACGGTTATGGTGTTTGGTGATGTTTCAAATGAGGGCCACATCATGCCATCTCACATCTTCGAAGTCTGCTTGAAAGTCAATACAAAAGTTTACCTGGATGTGCTGACGTGTAATCAGGTGGCCGCTGGCAGGCCCTGCGTGTGAAAGCAGGACTCAACGCCGGTCCACAAGTCCAAAGACATCCAAGCTTGGCTTCAGAAGAAGTGCTACGGCTTTGTATCCCTCTCTTACGTCCCCTCTCCACCTTCGACCTAAACCGTTCGGTCTTAAGTCGAGAACATCACTAACATGATCTCCAACAGCATCAACGCCAGCCTGATCGCCGGTATCCACCGAGTATTCGGTGAGCTTCCGCCGGCGATTGTGGAAAAGGCATACTCCCAGTTCCGGACCCGTATCGAAGTGGCGATTGATGCTGAATGCAGCTATATTGAATAGATGTCAGCTCTACTACATAATCGCTACTTGAATTGATTTTTCAATAAAACTTTTAAAATAAAGCTATAGTGTTGTTTCTTTAAGGCGGCACTTTCACCCTGTATAAACATATCTTGCTTTATATAAATAGAGATTTATAATATAGGCGTGTGCGTGTCTTTCTTTTGGACATGTTTTTTTTTTTACAATCGCGAATATAATAAAAAAGGTGAAGTTTATAAATAGGCAACAGATAAATATTACCGAAGGAAGATAAGTTACTCTTCTACCAACCTGGATAAGTTTGTGCTTTGACGCATTTTAAAGCGTTTACTTTCTTTAGAACAAAAGTCTCTGTCGATTCTGCTGAGTTAAAACAAACATTAAAGCCTTAATCACTCAAAATTTAAAAATTAAACAAAATACTGGTAAAAATCTATCCAATACAATACATACAAAAATGTAATATTCTAGAGTATCTGGTTTAATTCTCGATATTTGAGCCATTATTAAGGGACTAATTGGCTTTAACCTAAACCGCCAATTTGTTTTTGTTATAATTGAACAGACTTAATTCTACGTTTGTTTCAACGTAAATAAACGCTTTAAAATAAGTTAAACACACACAAAACTTATTCAGGTAGGTAGAAAAGTAACTTCTTTTCCTTTGGGAACATTTATTGTTGTATATTTATTTTTCACTCCTATTTTATTTTGTTCGCTATTATAGAAAAAACAGTCCATTCTTTTCACTTCGGGCCAAGACCATAGTGTAGTATCTGTTCTGATGCTACACTTCAATTTTTTGTTCTCGGTTGATGGAGGAGAAATCCTTCACGACTGAGACAATTTTTATTTTTGTTCTTTTTCTCCACATACAAAAAAACGAACAAAAAACGACCCTGGTCTCTAAATCTGACCTCGTGGGGAGGCAACTCTCTGTAAAGCAGATCTAAGTAGGATAATGCGAATAATGAGTTCGGAAAAAAAGTGGAAGCATGAAACAAAAATAAATAATGGTAGGAGTAGGAGGGAAATATACATGAAAAACGAAGAAACCGAATAAATGTCTGTTAAATAAAGAAGAAAATAGATATCTGTCGTCCCTTGTTGATCAAGGGCAAAGCAATTAAATCGAGAGAAAGGGCGAAAGGTAAGAGAAGAAAAGAACGTCCCCACCCCACCGAGAAAGAAAGATGTCGTCCGGACGAGACAGCGACTGGCGTTCGCGCCACTCTCAAGGGAGCCTGACTAACCGATCTCTTTCTATCTCTTTCTGAATAGCGGCATCAAGATGGCGTCTGTTGCTCTTTAAAAGCCAGAATGCGTTAGGAAAGAAGATGTCAAAAAAAAAAAAAAAAAAAAAAGAGAGGACAAAAAAAAAATGAATAAAAGCAAAACAAGACCTACGCAGGCACGTGCATTCACCGAGCCCCACTTCCAACCACAAAAAAAGAAGGGGAAATTAAAAAAAAAACAAAAAAAAAAACAAAGACAAAAAAATAACTGAAGGGCTTAATTATGTCAAAAAACCGTGAAATAGAATCGTCTCTGAAATCCGACAAAGCAAAAGACTATTATTAATACTAGAAATAATATTAATATCATTACTAAATATAAGTGTTGGGACGTTTAATCGGAATCGGGATCGGGAATCCAGCTGACTACAATATGATTGCCCTCAAGTCCAACGTAAACAAATTCTTGATGAACCGTCCCCCTAAGTAATCCAATTCACAAAATTCCCACTACTTATGTTTACTACGCTATAATCAGAGTGATTAATGTAGGCACCGCCAAAAATGGCCGAAAAATCAAGTTGTTGTTGTTTTTTAAAACGAAATTACATTTATTAAAATCCATTATTTCTGAGTAACTTTTTTTCCCAAAAAGATAAAACCCTAAATTTTATCATATAGAAAACAGAATAATGTAAAACTTTTTCTACTATTTTTGATTAAATTTTAAATGTTAAATTTTCCCCAAAAGTTAACAATTGACATTTTTTGTCTTGCACAAAAAACGTACATAAATATTTTTTAAAAAAAAAAGAAGGTTTTTGAAATAATTAATTTATTTATTTGTTGTCTAACTAAGATTTAGGATGATTTTCTAAGAGAATATGCAAAAATATTATAATATAAGTACCTGGATTTCAAATGATTCCACTTATTCATATAGGCAACCAGTTACTTCGCGTCGATCTAGAGTCTAGATCGACAATGTTTACGTTTGCATTTGGTAAAAAGCAAACTATGGAAGACCAAACTGGCTAAAAAAAACTTATTTTCCAGTGACGAAAATTTCAATGTATTATTAAGCTGAGGCTGGCCAGTACCAGATGGGTGACCATTTGTATGAGTTTGGTTTTTAATGTGTATATGTGTGGGGGCCAGGCTCCCCAAAATGGGGGGGGGGGGCAATTTAAAGCAAAATAAAAAAAAATATCTCAGCGCGTTTGGTCCACCGTAGTCGAAAGGCGGCAAACATTTTCAAACGGGATCGAAAAAATGATGTTAAAAATAACACAAAGGGCACAATATTTATCGAATTTTTTTTTGTATCGATTCTTCAAAGCATGCCCTGTTTAATAATGGTCATGCATTATTCGGCTCGCTAAAAAAATTGTTAATTTATTTATCAAAGATTTTAAAATGGCTTTTTTCGTATAAATATTAAAAAATTTTTTTTTTGTTTTGTTTAACTTAAATTAATTATTTTACTTAACATATTACCGAATTTCACACTTCAAAACTCAAAAGCGGGATAATTAAACACAATCGAAGTTCTGATATTCAGACGTCAAAATAAGGTATGCAAACAGTTTTTTTAATCGATAATTCTGTCCCTTACAACAATACAATATGTTTTGTTCAGTTTCAGATGATTATTTTAAGCATATTTGTACCCCCTCAAAACAAGGGGGAGTTTTGTAAGCAAAATATATATATATATATATATATATATATATATATATAAATATCGTTTATGAAAAATAAGTACACTGTTATAAAGATCATTCTTCTCTTAATAATCGCTGAAAATTTCGTATTGATCGGATAATTACCTGATTTTTTGGTAGATTTTTAAAAAGACGTCAAAAAGTACTTACCTGTCCCCCAGTTTTGGCGGTGCCTAGATTAATATATACCCATTAACCCTTATCCTCGAGTGGCCTCCGAGCCTTGCTAAGTGGTGATTCCTGTGTAAAAAAAAGGCACAGGGGTGCAGCATTGCGATAGCTGATTCCATAAAATGTAAAAAACAATTCCATTCATCCCTTACAATTAAAAATTCACTTAAATTCAAGAAATCAATCAATTTTAATGAAACATTCATTATGCATTAAATAACCACCATGGAATCTAAGGAACGCATTATTTGTTTAAAAAAAAAGAAAAAAAGTTAGTTAATTTCTTAAACTAATGATATTATCATTGAATTAAGCGTTGTTTATTCAATATTTTCACCAAAAATGGATATACCGTAGAACCCCGCTATACGGTGGCCCTAGGATACGGTTTTGTTCAGTTTACCATGTGGAATACCATTTTGTTGGCCCATGGTTACGGTATTTGTCCCGCCTTACAGTGTTATTCATAATGTTATTTGATTATATACATGTGTATTATATACTGTACTGTATTTTGTTACTTATTTTTTATGCCGTATACCAAATTGCAAAAGAAAAAGTTTTAATGTCATTTTAATTACAGTTTAATTGCAAAAGAAAAAGTCTTAATATCATTTTAATTACAGTTTAATTGCAAAAGAAAAAGTTTTAATGTCATTTTAATTACAGTTTTCGAGTTAATATCAAATGTGATATTTTAAAATTTTCTTTGTGCTTATGATCGTATAAATATCAGCGTAAGAATTTATTATATTGAAAAAAAAAATGAACAAATAATCGCTATGAGCTACTAAAAATAATTTGAAAAAAAAAATGGGATAATACTTACAAACGATTAATTAATTAATTTATTTTTGGGGTGCTAATGCACTTACTGATCCGCGGTATTTTTTTAAAATCGTATTTCCAAGTTTAATTAAAATTTTATGATGTGTTTTTTTTTATTCAATTGTAAGGTTCAAGTACAGAATAGGTACAAAACACCCTCCCCATGTTAAGAATGGCTTTTTAAATAATAACGTTATTATTTCAGCACGGATCAATAAGTGCATGAGTACCGTTTTTGTTAATTGATTCTTTTTGTCACATATTAGCAGTCGGTGGAATGCAGATAAAAAATATATGGAATCCCTCCCAACCGGCGTGGGTGGTTTCGTTTTATTTACCACATATCAATAGTCATAGTATTTAATTCAGTCAAGCAATACTTATTGCAAAAGAAATATATTTGTTAAGATTAATTGAACCAACGTTGTTATTTTATCTAAAGTTTTACAGTTGTTATAACTAGAGAAGATGGAGTAATGAATATTTTACAGAGGAGAATCATGGAGTGAAGCTAAAATCGATAGATCATCTTCCACGCGTGTATTTTGATGTTTAGGAAAATATCTGCATATTTAAAATGTGTTTTACGAAAATCGGGGAAAATAACAATCTTACAGTAAAATAATTAGGGATTTATAAAGAATCGGAATCGAAATCGGTAATTGTATCGGAATCGGTAAAAATATTGAACCGTCCCATCACTATTGCAAAAAAATCTATTTGTCAAGATTAATTGAACCAACGTTATTTTATCTAAAGTTCATCTATAAAAACTGAATGTAGATTATATCCGCCGAAACGCAATGACAATAAAATCGAAACTCTAGAAGGTATCGCACGCTAAACGCAATCTTCTACCTGTGTAACCAAGTAGTAAATTGGAAGATTATAACCGCGCGTGGCTTCCGTAACAAAATCACTTACAACTTTGACAGAAACAAGTATTTTAAATATTTTATCCATTATTAATCTCCTTGGCTTAACATTCACAGGAAACATGAGTTGGAATAGATACATCGAGATTATTGCTAAGGCTGCTGCAAAGAAGGTGGGCTCTCTCTATCGTGCTAGAAAGTTACTTACACCTGAATGAGCCATTCCATATAAGTTATCAAATTTACGAAATTTTCATTACTAATGATTACTATATTGTCCAATTTCTACTGTACACTCTTTAACCCTTATACTTGAGTGGCCTCTTGGCCTTGATAATGTGGTGATGCCTATGTAAAAAAAAAAGTATCCTGTACATCTACAAAGCCACCATTCGCCCATGTATGGAGTACTGTTGTCACATTTGAGCTGGTGAATCTGCTACTAGTCTCTCGCTTCTGGACAGGGTCCAAAAGAGAGTCGCCAACCTAATAGGTCCCCAACTGTCATCTAAACTTCATCCCCTGTCCCATCGACGAAATGTTGCATCACTCTGCCTGTTTTACAAGTATTTTAATGCTGACGAACTACAAGCCCTTGTACCCGCTCGACAAAAATACCCCCGACAAACCCGACAAGCAGCGAAGTCCCACCCCTACACACTTGAGATCCCTAGATGTAAGAAAGCCTTTTACTCTAATAGTTTCTTCTCCAGAATTGCAGGACTTTGGAATTCTCTTCCGGTTTCCGGCTTCCCCAACTGTACTGACATGCAGAAGTTCAAGTGTAATATGAACAGACATCTTGCTGCTAAACTCCCTGCAACTTAGGTCCCTGATAGTAGCCCCCTACATCAAACTGGCAATGTGTCTTCTTTGGGGTGAAAATGTAGTAGTAGTAGTAGTAGTAGTAGTAGTAATAATAATAATAATAATAATATATTATTATTATTATTGCATTTATACATTATATATATATATATATATATATATATATATATATTATATATATATATATATATATATATATAAGCATCAAATTGCAAAAGTCGCTGGAAAAATAGTTCGATCATTCTACATCTACAAAAGTCTTTTAGCTGCATGAGAGCCAAATATGTCTTAAGATAGAGTACTGTTGTCACATCTGGGATGGAGCTGCTAAGAGCATCATTTTCTGTCTTGATTAGGGTTCAAAAACGGCTCCAAGACCTAATAAGTGATGCACCTGAATAAGTACTATTTTCTTTTTTTGCCCTTTATGTTTATATTTTCTTTTTGAGTTGCAAGATCGATTTTCTGTGATCGGTCTTTAAATACTATTTCTGAAAATGATATTAATATTAATTCTATGTATGATGATGATGATGATGATGATGATGACGATCGTCCATTGCCTCCGAAGATGACTGTGATCATTCGAGCTCTCAAATATCTGCCGCATGTGGAACACGTGTGGGATGAATCTGTAGCAGACGCGTTGACTTTTTCGTCTTTTCTAATAATACTTTTCGTCTCGTGTTCTTCAATGCGTGCATATTCAGCAATTGTTGAGGCGTATGAAATAAATAAAAGGCACAGGGAGGGTAAGGAACTGTTTTAATGCCTATCGTGGTCAAAAAGTTTGTGAGAAGGATTGAACACTCTTGGAACAAACTTCTCGCAAATCTTCCGCATTTTCAGTTCCTCGTGAATAATTGTATGTACAGTTCCCACACTGACATCAAACTGTGCACTTATTGTCTCCATATGCAAACGACGGCCCTTATCCATGAAATTCTTTATTTTGCCAATCAACTCTGGCGTTCTGACTTCCTTATTCCTTCCACACGTCTCACACCCCTCACAGACTCTCTGCCTTCTCTTGAATCCTTATGCCACTTAAAAACTGATGCTTTATTTATGCAAGATGGCTCAAAAGCAGTCTGAAGCATTCCATACGTTTCTGTAGGATTTTTCCAAGTTTAAAACAGAATTGTATTGCATACCGTTCTTCTAAAGTGTCTTCGCGTCAAGATTGCGTTTTTGAAAATCACCAGCTGTGACAATCAGTCTTTAGTAGGGTGCATTCCAAATTCTGTTGTAGTTGTTCCTTTGAACCTGAAATCATAAAAATTAGTCAGTCATCTCATAAGATGTAATAACATACTGAATTTTCAGGAGTCTACGACAGTTCTAAATGCATGCACACAAAATACCTAGAAATTTATTAAAATCACCTCGTATCAAGGTAATCGCTGTTATGAATAGTAATAAAAAGTAAGGTAGTCAACTACAGACCAGGACAACCAGTAGGTTCCATTTTCATTACTACTACATCGAGGTTCAAGTGTTTTCGTAATGCCTTTCCCATGATTACTCTATATATTCTTGATCTAGACTTAATAATGCTTTATTTTTAGCAAAGGATAAAGTATTGCTGTCACATCTGGGCAGGAACTGCTAAGAACACCTTATCCTGCCTTGACAGAGTTCAGAATAGACTTCGTAGCCTAGTGGGGAATGCTCTTTTCTCTTCTCTGCAACTTCTTCCTCACAGAAGAGACGTTACGAGCCTGCCTCTGCTTTATGGTTATTTTAATGGCAAGCGCTCGTCTGAGCTCCAATCTATGGTTCGCCTCTAGTCAAACATTCACACGAAAATACCTGTTTGGCTGTAAACATTATGAATAATATCCTCCACTTTTTATCTGTGCCTAAACCTAAACGTAGATTCCATGAAGAAAGCTTCTTTCTTAGAACTGCACACCTGTGGAACTCTCTTCCGTTTACCTGCTTTCCAGCTGACTACAATATGGCCGTCTTCAAGTCCAATGTAAACAAGTTTTTGATGAGCCGTTTCCCTTAAGTAATCCAATTTTACCAAATTTACACTTCTAATGATTACTATGATGTTGTCCAATTGACCACTGTACACTCTTTATCGCTTATCCTCGAGTGGCCTCTGTGCCTTGAGAGGTAATTCCTGTGTAAAAAGGGTGTATCAAGTATTGTTTTTGTTATAGTAATAGCAGCAAATAAGATAAGCAAAAATACTAAAGAATTATTTATTAGACTTTGTCCAAGAAATATTTTGTTAAACAGAAAATAACTACTTGCATTTTGTATAATTCTAGCTCTTCTCCTCTTCTGATCAGAAACATTTAGGTTCAAAACGCCATGGCCTAAATAAATTTTTGTTCCTTATTTTCCCCTCGACTCTTCCTTATTGTTCTCATGATATAATACAGTTTTATATGAAGCTTCTGAATTTTTGAGATGAGGCTTTGTTACTCGTATTATTTTGATTCATCGGACTACTGTTCTCATCTTGAGTGCGAGTTCTCATCTTAAGTGTAACAAAATACACCAGAAGAAAGTTGGAGGTTACATCGACCGAAACATTGTGAAAATCACACTCCAGATTAGAACAGTAGTTCGATAAATCCAAATAATACGAAAGCTTTATATAACTTATATTCCTCATTTTTTATTTTAATATTATTGTATGCTCCTCTTAATAGTGTTGAGCTTTTCTTATCTTGATAATTTTTGTTTTGTTAAAGATTTACTCTTTGATAACATATAATTATAGAAAAAATTCATATTATATATTTTTAACCAAAAATATTTTATACGCGTGTGCTCGCGCGCTCTCTCTCTCTCTTACTCAAAAATTACGCTTCACCAGTGTTCCTACTAAAATATAAATAATTGAATTACGTCAGTGATTTAGTTTTTTATTATTAAATAATTAGTATGATCTCTGATGACCTAAAGAAGAAAAAAACAGCCGTCCTTTTTTTTTTTACTATATAGTGAAGGATTGTAAGTTTGGGGTGGTTGTCTGACTTGCTATTTGCAGTATCACTTAACACCATTACTTAATATGACTTCGTTCGAGTGCTAGGAAAGGTACGTGTTTTATTCAGTGCTCGGTAAAAATGACCCCTGTAAAAATGGCACTGAAAAATTGCACAGTAAAAATAGCACCGATAAAAATGGCACAGTAAAAATCGCACGAACGAATAAATAGGAAAAATGACACAAAGCAAGAACAATTCGATAACGAAAAAGTAAGATTGTTCAGGATGGGCAGACTAGGCTCCCTTCCCGTTACTTATAAATACAGACTAAGACTCTTTTCCCTATTTTAAAATTAATATTTTAAAATAAATATTTATTTTGTTGTGTTGGAAGCAAATAAAACCGACTTTTCTAACTTATAATTTTTTGGGGGTGGGGGCTAGATTCTAGTTCGGAATAGGAGATAGTTCCTATATCTTTAAAATAAATATCTACTCAATTTAAAAAGTGCAGAATTGTTGACAGTCGAGAAATTATAGAATAAACAACAAACGACTTATACCAAACGCAGTAGAATTTAATTATCTACGAACCTGTATCATTTTAATGTGCTGAAACCGTCTTTCATTTTTATTTCAAAATATTATTTCCTTTAAAGCGGTCTTTACACACAGGTGAAAAAACAAAGGTCAGCTTCTTTTTTAATCGCGATGGGTGGGTGATTCTTTTAAGGTTGAAAATAAATGACAATCTTATCACTAACTCTAAGTCTGAGTTGAAAACTCCTTCCAAACTTACGATTAGTGGTTGCAATACGGTTTTTTAAAACAATTTTACATAAATGAAGCCTCTTCTAATTAAGCGACAAGTCATCACTTATTTTCTATGTAAAACAACGTAAAAAAAATGAAATAAAACTGAAAACTTACGGTTAGTATAATACTTTGTTTTTTCAATTCTTCAGAAATGGAACGTTTTAGAGTCAAGCGACAAGTGAGCATTTATTTTCTATGTAAAGACAACGAAGAAAGCACCCCCCCCCAAAAAAAAAACAAACAAACTTGAAAACAGTTATAGTACGTTAAAAGTATGCAGGTCGATAGATAACCATGAGTTAAGTTTGGTTTATATCGTCAAAAAGTTGTACATATTGGGCTAATATCTGAAATACGTCCGTTAAAAAGTAGATAGTTATAATAGTTGCTACCGGATAACACAATAAAGATGAAGAATATTGTTTTTTTTTTGTGACCATGTATCAAATCAAAGCTTCCGGTGTGCGTTATGCGAACTCTTAAACTTGTTTAGTATAAGATTAATTTGTAACGGAATTTCATCAGGTATAAATATTACACAGTCAATTGACTTTATAGAATCCCTAAATTAATAACCGTAAAGCGGAAGTCGTTGTCTGCGCTATCCCCTAATCTTCATTTGGCCATTAAATTTATGCGCATGCGTAGTATCCTTGGGTGATTTATATTAATTAGCAGGGTCTGTCTTTTTGCAAGCAACATACAATAGGTTATAATTATGCTTGATTTAATTTATTGTGTAGTGGATAAAAATACGCTATATGTATGCACACACACACACACACACACACACACACACACACACACACACATACACACACACATATATATATATAAACATAAACACACACATATGTAGTCATCTACATGCAAACTTTTTCGTTATATCACAGCTCTTCACAAGTTAGGATCAAAACTCGACCGTCTAGACGACAGGGCTCCTCTAACAATTACGCTATTTTGGCTGCTGTTAACATTGTTCAAACACCTTAGTAATAAAATGTTTACACAAAGAGCATTGCATTATACGCTAGTGCTCACTAAAAGACTGGAGCATCTATAATCATTCACCACAAAGTTTGTTTCGTTATATCACAGCTCTTTAGTGTGGCTAGAGTAGCAACTACCTCAAGCTAGGGTCGAAACACTATCGCCTAGACGTAATTCGGCGCTTCGAAATATTACGCTAAAGACACACACACACACACACACACACACACACAGTGGCATTTATATAATAGTAGAGATTGAAATAGAGATGTATCCGCACATGTATATACACATAAACTATATATATATATATATATATATATATATATATATGTGTGTGTGTGTGTGTGTGTGTGTGTGTGTGTGTGTAGTTGATGAAATATATTACAACTTGTTAACATATCTATATAGGTTGATGTAACCATGTATATTTTCAGGTCCTATGCATTTTTTCGCAGAATAGTTGCCCTAATTATAGTAAATAACACGTAGTTTTTTTTAGATATGAGAAGTTCGACTTTTGGGCGTTGTATAGTACTAAGTATAAGGAAAACGAGGCTGCAGGTATAGCCTATTCTTATTTTTTTTGTATAAAAATTATACTGTAGCATCCCGAAACTGATACTAAGCCTAATGATGTTTTTGTTTACTTTCAGAAAGCTGAAACCGAAATTGAAACTGAAACTGCATTGACTACATTGACTGAAAATTGATTTTATAAGAAGCTGTGCTTTTTAGAAGAATCTGTGCTTCGTTGTGTTTCTATTTTGGACACGTATCTTAGATTGACAGAAAATGGAACTCAAATGCACAAATCATTCTGATAGCTTCTGCTACATATGTGGTAATGTGATTTTTCCTCGTCGACATGTGTTCAGTATCCTAGTTCCGTCTGCCATACGACCAGTCCATCATGCTCCACGTTCCCAAGCCAGATGTTGCAATGGAATATAGTTCTGGATCGGAATCTGATAACTCACTAGAAAGGACAGAAGGCGGAGAATACATACCAGCAGAGAATGGCCGGCCAGTGCTTCTAACACAAGCAGATCTCAATGACCTGACACAGGATCTAAACCTATCAAAGAAATCAGCTCAGCATCTGGGTTCTCGTCTTCGCGAGAAAAATTTGCTAGCATCTGAGACAAAATTCTTTTGGTACCGAGAACGTGAAAGAGAATTTGGACAGTTCTTCACAACCCAAAAGGACCTGTCATTAGTTTACTGCAACAACATTGCTGGTTTGATTCAATCAATGGGGCTAGGCTATGTTGCAATGAATGGAGACTCAAGGCAGTCCTCCTTCACAACGGAATAAAATACACTTGAATTCCAATCGGTCATTCGGTGCAAATGAAAGAAACTCATGACAACATAGATCAGCTACTATCTGTTCTGAACTACAATGACCATGGTTGGGTGTTTGTAGGATACTCGGGCTGATGTTCAACATTTTGTCAGACAAGAATTGCCACCAGGACAACGTTTGGAACCTGATTCACAAAATGTTCAGGCTAGTTCTCTTGTTGAACGAAACAAGGTCTTACTCCCATCTTTACATATCAAACTGGAACTGAGGAAAAACTTTGTGAAGGCAATGGACAAGGACTCGGAAAAGCTTAAGGCTGGCATCTTTGATGGGCCTCAGATAAGGGAACTTATGAAGGACACAATGTTTGATGATGTATAGAATGCAGCTGGGCTGTCCGCTTAGTGGTCGGTTAAGTCAGTGATAAGAAGCTTTTTAGGAAATAACCAAAGTGCAGAATACGAGAAAGAAGTCGACGAGCTCTTGAACAGCAATAAGAAAATAGGGACTTGCATGTCAGTGAAAATACCCTTTCAACGATCCAACTTACACTATTTTCCTCAGAACTGTGGTGAATTCAGTGAGGAACAGGAAGAACGTTTCCACAAGATTATTCGTGTCATGGAAGAACGCTAGCAAGGCCGGTGGGGTGTGAACTTTCTTGCGGACTACTGTTAGTGTTTGAAACGATACGTGGCGGCTGCCCAGCATAGGAGAAAGTCACTGAAAAGCCCCTTAATCCATGATTAGATTTTCTGTAATATATCCTCTGTATCTTCTGAACTATGCAAAAAGAATTATTTCTTTTGTCAATAATTTTTTCCAATTTTAAAGGGAATAAATAGCACTAAATGGTGTTTTTAATTACTTTTACCGCCTCGTATCTCAAAAAACACGACCTGATTGAACAAAATGAGTTTAATTTTTAGATTCTGCATACCTTATCAGATGCTTTACTTTTGAAACTTCGCAGACCTATGTTATATATTTAAATACCAAAAATAAGCTGAAACAATTGTACGCGAATCTAATCAACACCTTCAAATTCTAGTTTCTACTTAGATGTTCCATTATTTCGTCCTCAGTCTAAGATAGTTTCGTATAAAATTTGTTTACATGTTACGATCTAATAATTAATTCTTGCTTATCATGCTATGTCTTCAGAAGGAACTGTAATAAAAAGGTTAATTTAAATTGTATTAATTAAAATTTATCTTCATTCCAATAATTAAAATTTTAAATTTAACTTTTCAATTCTTATCTTTATTTTATTTTAAATTTGTATCTTTTCTCTCTATTGTCATTCGTAATATCTTTACGTTCTAAGGGAGAAAACTCTATTTTGTCAATATTTTGGACATTTAAGTAGAAATTAAAATTTGAAGGTGTAAAATAGTATTTGGGAAATAAATCGAATAAGTATATAAATTAAAATCACTGTTACTATCATTGTGCTTGTTTTTATTACTATTGTTTATGATATTTGATTCACTTACATCACTGTGTATAAAGCCATTACTTAGATTTTTATTTGTACTGGTACAGTTATTAGATGTACGAATGTATATTTTTACTGAGCTTAATTAAGTCAGATTCAGTTAGGTATATTTTCCTGACGAATGAATTCAAATCCTTTTGTGATCTTTTAACATGAATCTAGGAGTTTTAGACACCATTTTTTTTGCGTGTTCATGGATCTTTAGTATAGTTAGTAATAGTTTGGTTAAGATTACGCATCTGTGTAACAATATTATTTCTTTTTTTCTTATACATGGTACTCGGTACAAGTCTCAAACTCAGTTCTGTAAAGGTTTGATTAGTTTCATCAACAAAGACAATCAGATATTAGGTTGACAAAAAAGTTATTTTGGAATTTTTAATTTTGATTTTAAACGATGCATTTCAAATAAGTTTTCGTTATAATACCTTTACTTTATATATCATTTTAAAGAGCGTCTCTCGCTCTATCTAATCGTTTGAATTACAATCGTTTTAAAACAATTATGTCTTCTTTTCAGAATGTTGAATACAGGATGACAAAAAAGCAAATTCGCAAAACTTTCTTATTTCCATTCAAGCTAGACCGAAATTGCTGAAACAGCTCGCTATATAAACGAAACGTTTAGCCCAAGAACCACTACTGAACGCACAACACAATGGTGGTTTAAGAAATTTGTGGCAGCAACGAGAGTTTTGAAGGTGACGAGCATAGTGGTCAATCCTCAGATGTTGACAACGACCAATTAAGAGTCTTAGTCAAAACCAATCACGCACAACTGTTCGACAACTGGCTTCTGAATTAAACCTCCCTATACGACGATTTCCAACCACTTGCGAGAGATTAGAAAGACAAAAAATCTTGATAAATTGGTGCCTCACGAACTGAACGACAACCAAAAGAAACGTCGTTATGAGGTGTCATATTCCCTTCTTTTACGCAACAAGAACGAGCCGTTTCTCGATCGAGTTATAACAGCTCAATGGTTAAACGCTGACAAAGCTCCAAAAATCTTCCCGAAGCCATAACCTAAGCGATATCAAAAACACTTTCAGCAACTTCATTCCTACCAGAAGCAACATTTTTTCGTTACTGACATGAATACATTTGTTTTGCGTTGGAAGTGTGTTTATTCTAATGGTGTTTATTTCGATCAATAAAATTTTGTTTGAGCCAAGATATGTTCATTTTGAATTTAAAAGTTAAAAAACTGCAAAAACTTCCTTGTAAACCTGATATTTCAATTATAATTTTATCTATTTGCTTAATATTAGAAATTTAAATATGTTCCGGTTTATTAAATATTATCTTCTTAGTTAATTAAATTAATTCAATTTATCAAGTTAAAGGTTACTGTGACGGTTAAAGTATGTTCTCAACATGGCACCTTTCTTACTTTATTTTCTCTCTTCGCCATTAACAGACTATAGGTAATGAGATGTTCTCCTTTGTAAATCGGTCTGAAGCCTTCTTTCTTTCTTTCTTTCAACTTTGGTCACTGAAAAACTTGACATCGGACATTTGTACTAACTCCTGCCAACAGATTACAGAAGATAAGTATATTTTGAAAGTACAGAAATACTTTTCGTCGAAAACGGGACACTTCTCCTTTGAATATGAGTATTCAACTACTATATAGAAGGCACTATATATTTATTTATTAGATAATATATTATAGTATATTTGATGCTCTTTGTGTAAACAAATGAAGCTTAAGTGTTTGCACAATGTAAAAACATTGTTAATTCACTATCCGGCATAGCATCAGCCGAATAGTGTAACGGTTAGAAGCGCCGACTCTCGTTTGGGCATCCGAGTTCAATCTTGGCTTGAGGTAATTGCTTGTCTAGTCTCACTGATGCGCTGCATTATAGCGAAACAGTGATAGCCAATAGCAGAGTTTAAAGTTGCAGAGGAATGAGGCTCACAGATCGTACTCTACTATGTCTAATCTTGGATGGAATGTGCTGGTTTATACGAGTCTGCAAACGCAAAGAAGTGCGCCCCACATAATATTAAACAACATTAATGTTATTTTCATTGTTACCGATTTTTTTTTCTGATGAGATGATAGCCGAAAAAGAGATTTCAGCTAATGTTCAGATGTATATATATATATATATATATATATGTGTGTGTGTGTGTGTGTGTGTGTGCGCGTGTGTGTGTGTGTGTGAATTGATTAATATAGGTAGTAACTTCAAACCTAAAATCTTTACTGCTAATTACCGCTGAACATGGATCCGAACGAATTGGAAAGTACACGGGTAAAAAGTGACTATCGCAGCTACATCAGCCAGTTTTTGCCAGAAGCAAAAAGCTAATAAGAAAATTAGAAAGGATCAGAACCAAAATATGTAGACAGGAATCGTCTCTATTATTTAATGCAACATACATAAAAGAATGCTGCCCAAGTACACACACACAAACAAAAATTGAGAAAGGGAGGGAGAGAAATAGATAGATAGATAACAAGAGACATCTATTTCGCCATACCACGCTTCTTGAGTGTGGCTAGACGTGACAAGTGTTTCCACGTTCAGATCCGAAACCGGATCGCCATATCTCTTGTGACTGCGAACAGTAGTCAGTAATCTTACCACCTAGAATGTAAGAGAGATTATTGACCTTATGTATTTGTTTACATTCATGCTATCGGTCATATATATATATATATATATATATATATATATATATATATATATATATATATATATATATATATATATATATATATATATATGCATTTAAAGACGCGCGCTGGCTCACCGCTGTCTGTTCAGAGAAAAGGGTGGAGTTATTACGAGTAATGAGGCAAGACCCCGAGTCTCGACGCCATTGTTATAGTGGAGGGGGGATAGCTACACTTGTTAGAACGTCAGAAAGCGAGTCCGGGCGATTAGGCGAACCCCTTAGATAAGATGTCAATCTTGGGTCTTGTGACATTTCCATTGATGACCCCCTCCCCCAATCGGCGGAGATGGGAGGTCGTGGTGGCGGAGCAAGTAACGTCTGTCTCGAGTGGGCCTCCTCGTCTTGATCAGATTTGATGACGGCTGAGAAAAAAATGGGGGGGGGGGAGAAATGAATAAAGCACCGGCGCCCTCCTTACCTTTTCGACATGTGTACTCCGACCGACCCCTCGCTCGACGAGACGGCACCGCTCTTTTCGCCGTCCTCGCAAATAAAAATAAATAAAATAAGTTAATAAATAAGTAAAAAACATGTTTTTTTTTAAACAAAATAAAGAAGATAACGAATATGAGAAATAGAAACTTAAGAAAAACAAAAATAAAATAAACACGCGGTTTCTTTTTACTGTTTTATCTATTGTCTTCATCAACCTAGCACATCTTCGCCTTCCACTATAAATAGAGGAGGAGCGAGTGCATTATTAGCTCAATGGATACTGCCTCGTACTATGAACTAATTGGCGAGTTTATTTTAAATATTTATCAATAATTTCCTCCTGGACAAAGATTCAAATATAAGCAATTTAAATCTATTTAAAGTATCCAAAAACTTCTAAAAAAAATTAATTAACTGAAAAATTAAATTAAATTAATTACTTCTAGCAAATTCAATTAAACAGATTTTTAAATATTACATTAAGCAAACTAACTATATTACATTATGTAGATTACTAACCAGAAATATTTTATGAAGGAAGAATACATTGAGTAGATTAATTACGAGAAAAATATATTAACCAGAAAAATTACATTAATAGATTAATTCCAGAATAATACATTAACT
Organism: Euprymna scolopes; assembly: GCF_053919585.1. Taxonomy (NCBI): domain Eukaryota; kingdom Metazoa; phylum Mollusca; class Cephalopoda; order Sepiida; family Sepiolidae; genus Euprymna; species Euprymna scolopes. Next base: position 49,859,454 of record NC_136499.1, on the reverse strand, counting down.
AAATAACTAACCAGAAGAAAATGCATTAAGTGGATTAATTCAAGAAAAAATTTCATTACGTTGACTAATTACCAAAAAAATACATTAACCAAAAAATTTAAATTAAGTAGATTAAATCCAGAAAAAAAAAATTGAGCAGACAAATAATCAGAAAAAGTACATTTAGTAGAAAATTATTTTAAGTAGATAAATTACCAGAAAAAACACACCAAGTAGATTAATGAAAATTATTAAATAGATGATCTACCATAAAAACTACGTAAAGAAAATTAGTTCCCACAAAATAACATGATTAAATGAATTATAATAATTTTTTATTATCTAGTTTAATTGTAAATAAAATATTAAATAGAAAAATTACATTGAGTAGATTAGTTATCTGCAAAATGCATATACCAGAAAACATAAATAAAGTCGATTAATTATCCGAAATAGTACATTTCTAAGCAAAATTACATTAAGTAAATTAATGATCAAAAATAATTCATTGGCCAGAAAAATTAAATTAAATCAATTCATTACGAGAAAAACACATTTAGCTGAAAAATTAAATAAATCGATTAATTACGAGAAAAGCACATTTACCAGATAAAATTAAATTAAGTGGATTAATTACGAGAAAAGCATATTTACTGGAAAAAGTAAATTAAATCGATTAATTACGAGACAAACACGTTTACTGGAAAATTGAAATTAAGTTGATTAATTACGAGAAAACATGTTTATTGAAAAAATCAAAAAAAAAAAAAAATTACGAGAAAAACACGTTTACTGGAAAAATTAAGTCGATTAATTACGAGAAAAACACGTTTACTGGAAAAATTAAGTCGATTAATTACGAGAAAAACACGTTTACTGAAAAATTAAGTCGATTAATTACGAGAAAATCACGTTTACTGGAAAAATTAAGTCGGTTCGGTTAATCACAAGAAAAACACGTTTACTGGAAAATTAAGTCGATCAATTACGAAAAAAACAATTTACTGGAAAAATTGAACGAAGTCAATTAATTACCAAATATGTTAATATACACGTAGTATTTACGTTGACAGTAATACAATTACAATATGTTTTCTCGAAACACATTAAGTAGCTGTTAAAACAGGCACCAGGATGAAGCCTTGCGACACTGGGATGCGCGCTTGGTAGACGATGCGAAACGTATTGGATTTGAGACTCTTTTATATACCCTGTCTATGGGGGAGAGAGTTACGGTTGGTTCACCAGCACATATGTGACAGAAATTCTCCATGCATGTGTTTGTTCTGAATCCTTGCAGCATAGTGGGGGGGGGGGTGCTTTGGCATATAAAAATCATTAGAAAAGGTTGAAGATTTTAGATTTATTTTTTACTCACCTACACCCCAAACAAGGCATATTGCCACTTGGACATAAGGGATTTATATTTAGAACCATGCGTAAAAATATTGAGATGCTGGTTTACGTGTCATTTGAACTTCTGCATATCAGTACAGTTTTTTAAAGCAGGTAGCAGGAAGAGAATTCCAAAGTCTAGTTGTTCTAGGGAAGAAGCTATGTGAGTAGAAAACTTTCTGACATTTAGGGACATCAACAGTGAAGGGGTGAGATTTTGTTGCTAAGCGGGTTTGTCGGGGATATGTATGTCGAGAGGACATAAGTGCAACAAGTTCATCAGATAAGTTTTGCTTAGTACGAACATATCTACGGAGTTCAAAATAAGACAGGATTCTACATCATCATGGTTAGTTCTAACTCCTTAAATATTTGTAAGGGGCTCAAGCGAGAATACGATTTGATTGGATTACAGGACGTCTGATTATTTTGTGTAGAAAAGTTATGAACGTACAATTGCCTCTTCTAACTCGTCATTCAATAAGTCCTTGGTTTTATTAATGAAGTAACAATTTTAGGCAAAATTTGACTTTATTCATTAACATTATCTCCTTCTACAGTGAAAAAACTGATTCCAATACGTCTCTAACAATTCAATCCCTTTTTTTTGTATAACGATTTATCTTTAACCTCAAAATACATTACAGTTTCCAGTATCACTTTCTCATTAAAGCAAATCTCTTTCTCTGTGACATTCTTTCGATATCTGCATATCTCTTCTCTCTATATATAAAATGAACTCATTTTTCTCTCTATATATAAAATGAACTCATTTTCCCCTCCGACTTTGACCTTAATAGGATTAAAACACATGACATTACATGTGAATGTAAAGCATACAAACTGTAGCACATTATCTGAGGTGTGCTATAAGCCTATTACCTCTACAGTTCCTCGACAATGGTACATTCCTATATTTTTTCCGGTGAGAGTCCACTGCCAAAATCGGTTAGATTCAATGGAAGTTTTTTTTTTTTTTTTACATAGGCATCACCACATTATCAAGGCCAAGAGGCCACTCAAGGATAAGGGTTAAAGAGTGTACAGTAGAAATTGGACAATATAGTAATCATTAGTAATGAAAATTTGGTAAATTTGATAACTTATATGGAACGGCTCATCAAGAACTTATTTACGTTAGACTTAAAGACAACCATATTGTAGTCAGCCGGAAAGCAGGAAAACGGAAGACAATTCCACAGGCGTGCAGTTCTAAGAAAGAAGCTCTGTTCATGGAATCTACGTTTAGGGTTAGGCACAGATAAAGAGTGGGGGGGAATTTTTGAGAGTGTTTACAGCTAGACGAGTGTTTCTTGTGAAAATTTGGCGAGGGGGGACCATAGATTGAAGCTCAGTCGAACACTTTCCATGAAAATAACGATACATCAGAGACAAACTCGCAACATCTCTTCTGTGAGATAGAGGTTGCAAGGAAGAGAAAAGGACATCTCCTACGAGGCTACGAAGTCTATTTTGAACTCTATCAAGTTGCAACATTTTTCCTCTATATTAGATTCCTCCTTTCCCCTCTCTCCATTTACACCGCAGCGGATGCGTTCACAAGGAAGAGTACGATGAAACACCGGTTTGGAATCGTTCAAGGTTATTATGCCGCTTTTTTTTTTTTTAAATCTTTTTCCCCTGATTTATGCTTCCTTTATTTCCCATAATGAAATTAAAAAAAAAAAAAAAGCGAAAACGCGATTATTATTATTGTTTTTTTTTCTTTTTTTTTTTAGTTCTTGTAAGACGCAACCTGCTGGACTAATCGATTTTTATTTCCGGTTTTAACGACTCTAACCGTGAAATCTAACTATGACCTTTATTTATTAGTGCTTTCAACTCAACATTTATTTTTACACAAAGAATTCATTCTTTACCATTACAACGCAACGATATCGTGAATTCACTTGCATTACACTTAAATTAAAATTAAAACAAATAAATTCATTTATAATTATAGAAAACGAAAAAATTCATTTAGAATTCGAGTGTGATGCGGGACTACTGAAACTAAACCAAAACAAACTTCGCTGCGGAATTGATATTTTACCTAATTCACTTTTTAGTTAATTCATCACGTTTTTCTTTTGCGCTTTCGCCTCAATGATTCGAGTTCGAGCCCACCCCCCAATCTTTTGGGGGATTTTTCAAACACCCACGCACCGCCGGACCGTTAGTATTGCATCACATTCATTTAAATATATTTTTTTTCATGATTTTTTAAAATTAGTTTTAACATTGTTTGTTTTTATAATATTTAAACAGGGTTATTACTTCGCTTTGTTTTCATTTTACACCTCTAAAAACCCGGGCAACGCCGGGTACCTCCCACTAGTAGTTAATAACCACTAAAAGCTAAAACTGTTGACGAGACTTAGTGCAGAAGCAATTGGTGGTGCAATTCATGTAGTTTAACTATTCTTGCAAATGACTCGGGACACATCAATAATGCTATATAGTAGTAATGGGACGATTCCAACATTTTTTCAGATTCCAATACAATTACAGATTCTGTTTTAAAAAAAAATTTTGTGGTACAAAATTTTATTAACGTTTTAAAAAGGATAAGTGGAGTCATTAGAATTTGGAGGAAGATCGATGCAGGGAGAAAAAATAGACACTAAAAATAGTCAAAAGACTATTCGACTAAAATAAAAAAAAAACTCGAGGTACCTTTCGTCCGATCCTTGTCAAGAGATTACGTCGGCAGAGATTAAAATAAAACAATTAAAAAATGGAGCCGAAGGGAGGGGTGAAACAAACAAAAAAATATAAAACTGCTCGGGATGAATTAAATGAATGAATAACCAGTGATATATCTGTTTTGAATTCCCGATTCAGGTATAATTACCGATTCCGATTCAACACGTAGTTGCACACTTGTTTTTACTTATTTTCTTTTCAGATTAACGTAAAAAAAATATGTATTATCTACATATATTTTTTTATAAACGATACACTTTTGGGATAATTTATAGATTTTAATTTTATTTCATGAAGTAAAATCAATAAATATTTCTCATTTTATCTTTAGTACAAACAGTGTAAAATTAAATTAAAAAAGAGAATTACAATTAAAGGAATCGTTTTTTGTATCGGAATATAAGCACTATTTTTTCCCGATTTCGATAACTCCAAAAGTTCCGATTTTTTCGATTCCCGATTCTGATTAATCGTCCCAACACTATTACAGAGTGGAACGATTAAGTTGTCGCCCTAAAGAAAACAACACTACAGATTTATTTTAAAACTTTTATTGAAAAAAAATCAATTCAGGTTACTTGATTATGTAGTAGAGCTGACATCTATTCAATGTAGCCACGTTCAGCTTCAATCACTGCCTCGATATGGGTCCCCGCCGGCAGGAGATGTAGTAGAGCTGACATCTATTAAATGTAGCCGCGTTCAGCTTCAATCACTGCCTCGATATGGGTCCCCGCCGGCAGGAGATTGGCGAATATTCGACGGATGGCTGCGATCAGTATTGTGGGACCTCATGTTGGTGATGATCTCTGGACGTATGTCCAAACGAAATAGTCCAGCAGGTTCAGGTCGGTGGAGGAGGAGGGCCAGTAAAAGAATGGTATAATGTCGTAGCACTCATTCTAAAGCCAAGCCTGGTTCTCTTTGAAGTCTTGGACCGGTGCCGAGTTTTGCTGGCACACGTTGGGTCAGCCAGCGACCATCTAATTGCACCAGAGAATCACGACACTCTTCAGCACATCCCGATACACTTTAGTGTTGACTTTCAAGTCGACGTCGAAGATGTGAGGGGGCATGATGTGGCCCTCACTTGAAACTATACCTAAGAGCAGAACCGTAATGGGCCTCTTGTCATAGCTTGGATGGGTAGAGAACATGAGTTGTATAGCGGCGCATAAAGCGTCTATCGCTCTTGGGATTTGGACACAACTGGCCAACTACTAGATGGTCTGCAACAAGAAAGGAAAACCGTTTTTCATCAAATGGAAATGGAATGATGTCGTCTTTTCTAGGGCGAAAATTTTATCATTTCACCAAGTATATAATATTGCCAATTTATGATGTTTTCCTTCCCAACATAATTGATAGGCGAAATAGCTTGACAATTCCATCATCTGGTGATGTTTTCATCTCTAGTTGTTTCTGCTGTTTACTAAGCTGATTGCTGATTTGACTTCGTACTGAAGTGGTAAATCTGTTTCATTTATTGCCACATATTGACGCAAAAAAAAAGTTTTATTTTCGTTGAAACAGTTGAAAAGTACGCTTTGAATTGTTGACATCTTATTGTTTATGGCCGACTTTGAGCAAACCTGGAACTCAATTTGAACACAACTTTCTCAATGAAAAATGTTCATGCTAAATAGTGAACAAACTACCTTATGATGTAATTTGCCTTTCTATTATCTCGCGCCTATTCAATTTGCCATCGACCAAGACGTGTTTGCAGACGTTTTTGTTTTTCATATTTTCCGGCACAACTACTGAATTTGTAATGTGTAATAGGACAGGTTGATTTGCAACTTTTTTCAGAAAATCAACATGGCACTGGTGATGATAGTTGGAATTTGATGTGATAAGAACAGATACCAAAGATTAGATTCCTTTCTTGAATAGAAAATGTAGCATTTAATTTTAAAAATCGTGTAGAAAAATGCTGAGAAATCCCTCATTTTCATAGCATTTTTCACAACACTGACTTTGAAATTTCGCTATCTTTATAAAAAATTCAATTGAAATTGATATATTTATATGAAATACATTGAAATAAAAATAAATACATGAAGTATAATTTTAATTATGAATCACAACTACCAAAATATCTCAACCTTTACTGCATTGATTAAACAAAAATTGTAAACAAAGCTAATTGCCAACTAAGTCTTTTAAATGTCACAATTCAAAAAGATATGTGGAGATGTATTACACAATATGACAACTTGATACAAGTTACAGAACCATGTATTTTAATTTTTTTTATTAAATGCAATAATATAAACTGTTATAATAGAACCTAATTGTTTTGTATAATTTCCTTTCGAGGAAAATGGAGGTCTAATTTGCTGGCACATTGACTTTGTAATAATGTGTCTATGTCTTGCTTCCTGTCCATATACAACTTTTTGAGAAAAATCAATCAAATTTGACCAGTGTGTGGCTGCAATATTGATAGCAGTAATCTTTTTCAGCCTTTTTTTTTAGTTGTTCACTATTTCTGGAAAAAACAACGCAAAAAAAAAAAACAATTATTTAAAAATACTTATTTTAAAAATATTTTTGTGATGTAATATGAATAAAACTGACTATTGTTTGGGTAAATTGAGAAAAACTAATAAAATTTAATGGATAAATATTTATTTACCTAATGGACAAAATCATTTGAATGCCCTCTTCTCTCACATCCAATTCATCTGAGTTTATCATCAATATTATAATTTCCGGAAGTAGTGCAAAAGCACTATATTTTGAACTGTTTAAAACAGTAATTTGGATTTCAGTTAATTGTTTTGTTCTCTGAATCATATTAAAATATACTGTTGTTGGTTAAAAAAATGTCAGTTTTGATCTCAAACCGACTAACTGTATATACTTGGATGATAAATTTGACCAGAATGTTTAATTTATCATAGTGTTTGAGGATAAACACCTCTAGTCCATAAAGACATTGCCAGCACCCTCAAAATGTTCAAAAGCACCTTGTGGCTAACGTTAGTCATCTTGCTTGATTCAAGGGCCCAATTTTCTAAGCTGCATATCTTAGGTTAACTTTTCGAGAAATGCCAACAGTAGTCTTTGGTCTTCACACTTAAATTATTTGTTTTTCTGCCGTCAGATAATGATGATCGGGAGGGGCACTAATTTTAAAAAATTCTACTAGAGGCAAATCTTGATAATTATTGATACAAAGTTTCCCCAAAGGACCAGTAAATATTGTTCGGCTTTTTTTCGTTCCATCAATTAATTTAAAAATTGCTTTAAATGGCAGTTCTTCTAGTGGAACCTGAAAATTGCAAAATTTGCATGTTTGATAATAAAGCAAGAATACATAATAAATACCAATATTTTATTTTATTTTCTACAAAAAAGGGACATAATTGCAGATATATCTATTATAGAATTCATTTTTACCTCCTTGTTAGGAGGACAAGTGCAGACTATGTGCCTTTTTGACAATTTTCTGTCTTGCACTTTACTGCAAGTCATCACATTTAAAACAGGAAGTTTACAGCTACAAGAAGATATAAGATCACTTATGGATTAACTGCTTGCCAAATACTAATTAATTCCTTAGCGATTAACTTAGAAATCTCACTATTTTTTAAGTGGGGATGACTGTTTTCGAGGAAATAACTAAACTGGATGACTTGTCGTGAAGTTGGGGTGCTGTTTCATCCAAACGACAAGGTGGACCAGCAAATTTTGTGATAACCTCGCGTTATAACTGAACGTCGTGCTTTTACTGACATTCTAATCAATTATCTAATTAATAAGTAAAATAAATAAATGGATTATAACTGCAGGAAACTGTTTTAGGCTGTCTTCCAGTTTCATATGTAAAAAAATAAGTGATAGTTATAAGAAATAATAAAAAACTTTGTAGAGTTGAATTGAAAGGAGAGGACCAAACCAAATCAGAGGCATAGTAGTGCTTAGTTTAGACATTTTTAGTAGACTTTACCTCCTCCTTCGATAACATGAATTTATCCATAAAGAGATTAATTCTTACTGTAGCTGTGCCATTTTGAACGAGTGGTTAGTGTTTAGAGTTTGAAAAAACAGTGCTTGTGCATCTATGTTACAATGCTATTTTTAATAGTATTTTCAAGTCAAATTTAATTTTTATGAAATTTTTGTTTATTAAATTCTTAGGTGAAAGTACAGAATAGTTACAACACAACCTCCTATCATTCCCATGTTAAGAATGGCTTTCTAAATAATAAAGTTATTTTAAATCACAATAACATAGATGTACAAGTAACGAAAAACCTTTAAATCAGTTTCCTTATTTACTGTTAACCTTAGTGGGTTATCTGATTTTAAAACTATAATTTAAGAAGTAAAATACTGCTTAAAAACAATTACTCCCTAACAATAAAAGAAATAAAAATTTGACACTAATTTTCTGCAAAGTATTTTTTTTATTAAATAGAAAAACTTGAAAATTTACGTGGTTATGTTTCGTAAAGAATGCGTAGAATAAAATTGTATCGACTATTGTTTTTTAATATAAAACTTGAGTATTATCATATTTTAATAAAAATTTAAAATAGAATTTGATGTAAAATATTAGGGTGGTACAAAAATTATTTCCTTTTTGACGTTCGTTTGAACATAAAAAAATGAAATTATTTTTGCACCAACCTAATAGAAAAACAAATTGAAAACGATAAAACAAAAGTTAAAATACACTGCAGACACTTGAAATATAATAATATATATTTTAAACAAGTCTTTTTTGTTTTTCCTTTTGAAATAATTAAGCCTAAATCGTAATATTTTCCAATTAAATAATAAACAAACGTTAATTTTCAATATCAATAAAGAGAGTGTTTTGCGACGGTGAAATCTAAAATGTTTCCACCTCAAAAAAAGTTCCTGAAATGAAAAAGCGAACTTTGATCGATATTATTCAAAAAACATAATTTTGCCTTTACAGTTAATATTTATTTTATTAATTCATTATCCTCACACATTTTATTTAAAAATGTAGTTTAAAATATATTCTAAATAATGATTCTATTTTCTTAACAGTACGGGTTGTTTTGATAACGGGACGTTCTTGGCAATTCACCGAAAAACTTTTAATAGCTTCAATTCTTCAACTTTTAAAGTCATTTCCTCAAGCAAAGATAACGATTTTGGAAAAAAATATTTTGTGTAGGTCTTTCTATGTCAAACTCCAACTATCATCACCATTGCCTCAGTGGGGTTCCAAAATCGACCTGCCCTATTGTGTAATGGTCCAGCATCATCTGTTTCGTTTAAAGTAAGCACACCACCTCTTAATCGTTGTTTCCAACTAAGCGAAGGCTGAATAACATGAAGCCATTGCTTTGTTTGAACAGTATTTTTTTTCCATCAGAAACCAATACTTTATCAACACACGGAATTCCCATGTAATTTTGCAACAGTAGATTCACCCAATTATATGTAATTTGTAAACTAATAAACCAATTTGGCTCAAATCTTGACAAGTGTGATTTCAATGTTACTACTTAACAAAATTTATATTGATTTTATGTTACTGGGACTATCTATATGTAAGAACCAGGCGTCCTTGCTTGCTTGCTTGCTTGAATTTTGTCTTCGTCGATCGGGTGATTCCATCTTTTTAAAAAAGGGATGACAGGTGAATTTATATGAATATACATATATTTATATACCGTAAATTGTAAATTGTTTTTTATAGTTTAGTTTAGTTTCGTATATGCAAACACGTGTAATAGTTTATAATTATTGATGGTATTTTTATAAATATGCATACATTAATTATAATTGATAAATTTACTAATCATTAAACAGAACATTTTTGCAGAATATTCCTAAATTAATAGAGCTTGTTAGTACGAATAGTTGGGTTTAGTGACTTTATCTCTAAAATTCAAAATGGCGCAAGGGAAACATATTATAAAGTATTCACAGCTTCTCTTCCAATTTTTCAGATTTTAATCATGTCAAAACGCACTTTATTTCCTTTTGACGAATTGATTGTTGCTATTTCTTCTGATGAGTAAAGGGCACAATAGATTCACTGATTGATATAATACTTTTGTGATTGATTTTGCGCTACGAAACAGATACTGTCAAGAATTATAAATGTCAACTGAACTAAAGGAATAAATTATAGGATGGTCAACATCATGAACTTTGAAATATAGACTTTTGTCATTCATTCATTATAAGTATATTTATATATTTATATATATTTATATATCCGTATATGCGTGGCTCAGATGCTACGGAATGAGGGTAGAGAGTTGTATGTTTTGGTTTCGATTCTAGCTGATGCCACCCATGTCATATATTTATATATATTTTTAGTTTTGGTCTCATTACTATATATTAAGTTCAATATAATAATCGATAGATAAATTTCTCTGTAGTAATAAATACGTAATCTGCGTGTATTAAAATATCATATTGAACAACATGAACTGGAATAGATACATTGAGAGCATTGCCAAGGCTGCTGCGACGAAAATGGGCTCTCTCTCGACCGTGCTAGAAAGCTACTTAAGCTTGAAAGTATCCTGTACCTCTATAAGGCCACCAGTCGCCCATGTATGGAGTACCGTTGTCACATTTGGGCTGCTGCATCTGCTATTTGTCTCTCACTTCTTCAAAAAGGAGTCGTCAACCTGATAGGTCCTGAACTGTCATCTAAGCTTCGGCCTTTGTGCCATTGACGAAACGTTGCACCCCTCTGCCTGTTATACAAGTATTTTAATGGTGAATGCTCTGACGAACTACAAACACTTGTACCCCGTCGACGTGAATACCCCCGACAAACCTGATATGCAGCTAAATCCCACCCCTTTACAGTAGAGATTCATAGGTGTAAGAAAGCCTTCTACTTCAATAGAACTGCTAGACTTTGGAACTCCTTTCCGGGGATCTGCTTTCCCAACTGTATTGACATGCAGAAGTTCAAGTGTAATGTGAACAGACATCTTGCTGCTAAACTCCCTACATAGTACTCCTACGACTTATGTTCCCGATAGTGGCCCCCTACTTCAAAGTGTCACCGTGCCTTGTTTGGGGTGAAAATCGAAAAAAAAGAAAATAAAATATTTAAGCGTATCTTATGACCGGCCAACACCGGGCGGATTGCAAGCTTATTTATAAATCCGGGTTGTTCATTTGCTTAAAGCTTGATAACTCCACGTCAGAAAATACCATTACATCCCGCCTAAAATTGCCTTCTTCAATAACTTCATTCATTTCTCCAACTTGCCATTGGACTTCAGTGAATATAAGCGATAGCAGCTCTATACTTCTTACTCAGTTTCGCGACCGAACCAACATTCATGAACATGTTTCTGCCCAACTCTCCACCCACCATATAAATCTAGCATGTATCATAGCAGCCTCTACGCATCAGTGGAAATATGTCTTATTTGCATGCGTACATATAGCGGCCCTTTTTCTTTTTTTTTTTTAAAGCGTTGGCGACCATGACTCTCTAAATTTTAGAGCCATGGTAATCTCGGGAAGACAAATAAAGTCGGTAGTTTCCTATTGCTTCTGTCTTGCTTCCAGGGTGTATCCCCCCACCCCGTGAATTAAACGCGCCCCCCCCCCAGATACCAACCTCGAAATTTCTACGACTCGGTGTGATACATAAAACGCCTAGACTTATCAAATTTTCACCCCTCTTCTATTGGCCAGGCTCATTTTTGCTTAACATCGGTGATCTGGCGAGAACCGGTGTGTCACCGTGATTATGCCGTATATATATATATATATATATATATATATATATATATATATATATATATATATATATATGCGTTATAGATGTTTTATTAAGTGGTGTATAAATGTAAAAATACAAATAAGAAGCTTCTTGGATATGCCAATTAATTTACTCTAATAAAAAAATTACAATAAAATATGCCAAGCACTTATGCGACGTTAAATGGATTGATAATACCGTACCGGACGTATTATTTCATACAACACTTGCCGTTTTTTTTTTACTATCTTTTCAGCATGAAGATATCAAAAGATAAACGACCGCCTGAAAATAAATGGCGGCCTTTTTTTTGTGTGTCAATAGGTCAACTTATCCAAAGCAAATTGAGAGATAATGAATTTTAAAATCTGTTTTTACAGTTTAAAAGTATACAGTAGATAGATACTTCGATTGTAGGACGTTTTCTTTATATTATTTGTTGTTGTTTTTGTTTATGATTTCTCGAGTGTTAACTATTCTGCACTTTCGGCTTGCTCCCTATTAAAAATTTGCAAATTCAGAGTTACAATTTCTCATGCATCATATAAAAGATATTTAAATTATTCATTGATTTGAAATGTATTTAAATGTCGGTCAAAATTAGTGTTGGGATGATTTTTGGAATCTGGAATGGAAAACATCGAAACTTGTTGGGTATCGGAATCGTTATCGAAATCAGAAAAATTGTGCCTATTTTGTAATTCACCAAAACACTTATTTTTATTGATTTTATATGTTTGCTTTTGTTAAAAATTTATTTTTTTTAATTATTGATGAAATGATACATATTTATTGATTTAGAACTACCAGTAAAAAAGTTTGGAACTACCAGTAAAAAAGTAAAATCTATTGATCAACTCACATAAGTGTAATTTTACGTTTGCGAAACTATATGCACATATTACATAGGTTTTTACGGCAATCCACCCCCTCCTAAAACAACTCTTATTTAAAAATTTAAAGAAGAATTAGAATCAGAATCGGTAATTGTATCGAGACCAGGAATTTAGAACAGAATCAGTAATTATGTATTACTTCGTTTAAATTGGAGAGCGAATTTTTGAGATTTTTTTTTAATCGATAATTTGTGTATTCATCCGCTAAAGAAGGCCAGGGGATGCGTTGGCCAAAACGTGGTGAAACAACATCAACTAGGAAGATGATAACATAACAATCTGCAAAAAATGAATACACAGAATCGGGGGGGGGGAGACATTGAAATCATCCCGTCACTAGTCCAAATATTTCTGTAATTGATCTAACCTATATCTCTTCGGTCCTGGATATGACCTAAAACTATATCCGATGGTGAGGCTCCACCTTGCGGGCATTGGAGAGTGTGGAGCCACCCTTTAATTGCCATCGCTTCCAGGTCCACTCTGACCCGGAGTGGTAGTACCTGTTAGGGTCCCAACTATAGGTTGAATAGAATCCGACTTAAAAAACAAATATACTCAATTAAAAATCGTTCCTCAAAATAACTAGATTCGGCATTAAATAACCTGAAAAAGGTTGATATGCCGTAAAACAAAAACAACCAACTATATCTCTTCACGATTGGTCAGATTTTTAATAAAAGATGCAAGTGTATTTTTATTTGTGCACTTGAACATAACCAATAATAACCTTAGTCGTGAGATGAGTGCAACTTGGCAAAAATCTGATTCTACCTTGCCCGAGATTATTTCCACCTCGTAACTCCAACTAAAGGAATTTCCTGTTCCATTTTGTAATGCATCGTTAATATAAGATACTTCAACATACAGTCTTAAAACTTAGATATCCCTACTTTATATGAATTGATATCTGCAAGTCTACATAATTTATCGCACATGGGAAAGCGTACTTTTGCGACATTAATCCAAGAATGTTATTTTTGGCCTCATATGGCAACGGATACGCTCGACGTTAGCATTCATACACTTTCGGCTGAATAGCATTCAGCGACATACCTGATTCTCTGCAGATTCCTGACGCACGTATTAAACATACTTGTCCGAATCATACATATATGCTTACAATAGTTCATCGATTTTCTCCTTGGCCTATAGTTATGCCTTTACGAGATTTATCAGCAAATGCTATTACGAAAATGGTTTACTCGATATTATTACAATTGATACACGAACCCGTTTCAGTTTACTCTTATTCGAGATTTTTCTAAAATTACATAACATATTAAAACAACTGAATATCATCCGTGTGTCAATGGAGAAATAGAAAGAGTACATAGATAAATTAAGACACTACTTGCCATGTAGTAGAATTCTAAGAACACACTCCTGAAATATTTCACTTTCTTTATGTCTCCCTCGTGAGACCACTGTTAGACTATGGTATCTAGCCATCCTTCCCATATCTAATGCGTAATATCCAGCATCTAGAGAGAGTGCAAAGACTTGTTACTCGAATCGTGCCGGGGCTATTGGATTTGCTCTATGATAGCTGACTGAAAAAACCGAATCTTTTCTTTCATAAGCGCCGACCATTATATAGTGCATTATGATATACATCAGATTCACTACTACACCAGAAAGAGAACTACACGAACACTGCATGAAACATTACTTTGCTCCAAGTTTATTTCAAAGCTCATAGATTCTGATTGAGAACGCATCCCTCCTTCGGTTGAATCGAAATCGACGGCAGCCGCCGATTTCGATTCAACCGAAGGAGGGATGCGTTCTCAATCAGAATCTATGAGCTTTGAAATAAACTTGAAGCAAAGTAATAAATGCACCAACAGCGCAACAATGTAAAATAAATTTAGACGTGTGTTGAACTACCAAATAAATTGAATTCAAGATATAATCCCTTGGTTGTTGTTTTGTTTATGTTGTTTATTATCATAAAAAATAGATTGAATTTCCTGAAGCGTTTCTGAAGTATTGAGATGAGAACCAATTATTCGTATTATTGTAAAGAGACAGCGGTTATAGTACTTGAAAAAATCAATTGTAGAAGTGATATTCTCCTGATGGTTGAAGGTTCAATTCTTAGTGTGGCCGACCGCAAAATATAATTGCGTATTACTTAAGATTTCTAACCAGTCATGGCTGATGGAATAAAAGTATGCTACACCCGTGATGTAAATAAAAAGGTTCCGTTCGAAATTCCGTCTAAATTCCCAAGTTCGACAGAAAAATTCCCGAGTTCGACAAGGTACACCTGAAGAAGGTCGGCGATTACATCGACTGAAACATTATGAAAATGACACTCAAGATGAAAACAGTAGTCCAAAATATCCAAATAATGTAAGCGTGTTTATTATAAAGTTTTTACTTAACTCTCATAGCTCAGCATTTAGATAATACAAATATCAACCAAACGGACTACGTGCTTGATCTTGGATTTAAAAGATCAAATGTCTATGCTACGTTACTTGCTTATGTGCGGCTCCAGCAAGAAAACAATTTTATCCCGTCAAACTTATTTAATAGTGCATTATCTTTATGGTATCAAATCAGCCCAGTTTCTCAAGAATCTTGAAGTTATTGAATGGGTTGAGAAATACTTTAGCATAACAAAACTGATATGGTTTAAATTAATCGTTTGAAACAAACCGTAGTTGAAAAAAGATCTGTAGGGAAACCTACCTAATTAGGACGTGTGCATAATTCAACGGGTCGGTCGTGGAATAAAATGAATGAAGAAGAAAGAAACAAAAATGGCTGTACAAACTTCTTTTCCTTCTCCAAGCATTACCCCTCCAGTCGCTGTGATTATGATTGTCTATTGAAGAAAAGGACTTCTGTGCTACGTTTGACGACAACGAAAAGGTGTGGACTGCAAAGCAGAAAATGGACAGATTCGACTTTCGCTTGATACCTAAGTTTGATGGATATACCACTGGATCCTCTGTCGTCGAATGGGTGGAGAAGGCTGAGACGATCTGTACACTGTGCAGAATTAAAGAACCAGTCACACTCATTCCTTTGAGGTTAATCGGAGGGGCCTATGCAGTCTACCAGCAACTCGGGGATGAACCAGATTGGGATACAATCAAACACAGCCTGTATACAGCGTTTGGTACAGATCCGTTTGTTGCATGGCAACAGTTCACGAGCCGGCGACTTCACCCCAAGGAAACAGTTGATGTGTACCTAGCCGACCTACGAAAGTTGTCGGTACCATTTGGTGGAGTTAACGATAAGATATTAAGATGTGCCTTTTTAGTAGGCTTACCTGAGGAGGTCAGCAAACTGTTGCGGGCATCGTCACGAATTGATGAATTGACAACAGACGAGTTATTAGCCCGAGCTCGAAACATCTGTAAGGAACAGGAGCCAATTGCAGTAGCAACTAGTATTCAACATGCAACAGTCGAACCGCACGGAAGCAATGTAGATTCTCTCCCAGGTAGTAATAAGCGTGTAGGCCCAGTGGGCTATAAATGTGGGGAGGCCAATCATTTTGCTACGGATTGCCGGAGTGATAGAAGGTGTGTATATCCACGAGCACAGAGAACAGTACAATGCTATCGCTGCAATAAGTATGGGCACATATCTCGCAACTGTTCGGGAAACGACGTTGGGGGCAAGGTACTATCGCCACCCTTGCCCCTTGCCAACCAATAAACACAGGATTACCGGTCATTGGCGTTAAAATTGACGATGTGCAGTGTTCAGCACTCATAGACACGGGGTGTTCCCGGTCTATAGTTAGTGCACATTACTGTCAGATGTGGCGGGAGTAACCAGTCGGTATTATGACGATCAATGGTTTATCCCGAGCATGTTGTGGTGAAAGGGCAGTCACGATTTGTACTGAGGAAGATGGAACCGAGGAAGTGATGCCTCCGATTATTCGAAGGAGTACCCGACAAAAACGGATAGTGCCCCCTTGCTCTGGTTGTGAAATACCGCATAGGGAACCACAAGAGGGGATAATGGAACAGACTGGTGGCAATAACGGTAGTAATGAGGAAGACGGCAATGCTTCCCCCGATTCTTAGAAGAAGTACCCGACAAAGACGATTGCCCCCCTGCCTCGTGTGTGATCATGAGATCAGGGGGAGTTTAGGGAAACGTGCGACTTACCTAATTAGCACGTGTGCATAATTCAACGGGTTGGTCGTGGAATGAAATGAATGAAGAAGAAAGAAACAAAAATGGCTGCCTTGTAGTTGTATACTTAACAAAATCTGTATTAGCAAAAGTATGTTATAGAAGTACACGGCAGGATTCTAGGGGCCATAACTGCCACGAGTCGCTACATTACTGTTTACATGCAACTATATTTGTAGTCTCTGAGTAATTATTATTATTATTATTATTATTATTATTATTATTATTATTATTATCTTCTTCTTCTTCTTCTTCTTCTTCTTCTTCTTCTTCTTATTATTATTATTATTATTAACAGTTTGGGAGTTTTCACACAGACCATCAAAGATTTCTCTCGGAGAACAACCTGAAGTCTGAGTGACAACAAGTTTCCCCAGATTGCCAGTGTACCTCTTTCAATAACCTTTTCAAATTAATTTGAGTTATGGCGACAGCAGTTTACCACTGATTTCTCATTGGCAGCGACCATTGGTCATCTTCACTGGAATTTGAGTGGCAATAAGACTCCTTAAGGTCCCAGTTCTCTACTTCTTTTTACACGTCCAGTGGAGGTCTAGTTAGCGTTTTCTCTTTTCAGTTTTTCCATACTCTTCGACTATTTGATGTGGTGCCAGTTGATTCGAGATGATGCAATGCCAGTTTATTTATTTGGTGTTGTTTTGCTCAGGGGGAGCATGAATCATATTATCTATGACAAGTTATATAATAAATGTGCCCATTTTTCAAGTAATTCAGCGAAGTGTACTGAATGACGAGAATGCTATACAAATCAACTTAAATAAATATCCAGGTAATTTTGCCTTGACTCCACATCAAAATATTTCATTCTCTTATCGCTTAAACCTCACCTTCTTGGAAAACTTTATTCAAGCATTTAACTAACTTGATGTGATTCTTGCGTGTTAAAAACAGGCGCATTTCTGCGAGTAAAAGCAGCAGAAGAAGCAGCTATTTACTTCCGCGATGAATAATCTTGTTCGCACATTTTTGATATTTGAACTCCTCAACTATCTTGAGCACGAATATAAGAACACCTCAATGTGCACACGTAAACGCAGACATGGCAATGTTTGCTATGATCTTTTTTCAACTAAGAGGAGAACTTTAATGCCTACAAGACATTATCCTCGAGTGTCTAAGGTCTCTCTGTTTGTCAGAATAATCTGGCATGAGGATACTTTTTTCCATAGAAGTAAACCCTGACCAAATATTCAAAATCACATAGTATTCGCTGCCCAAATAAGATCTCCTCACTATGGCTAACCCATATTAGCTTTTACGAGGAGTGGTACCCTTCACCAAGTGATGTTACCTCAAGTAATAGCGCGAAGCTGGATACTCCACCAGACTAGATAAATTCTTGTCCTGGAAGCCAGTAAACCAAGAGACCAAAATGAAAGATATACTACAACGTATAAAAATGGTTAATTGGGGAGAGGAAAATTATGTTCTACATTTCTTTACTAACTCAGTGTTTGAGAGATAAAAAACTTAAATGGAACATTCGAATATCTATGTATCTCATATAGACTTCAAGTGTTAGTTCCAGGTCGTGGGCCCCTTGATTTCTGAGAACTTCGACTGAAGTAAAATAAAACAAAAAAAGCAACGAGAGGGTTTTAATGGATGCTCAAGATCAGGGATTGATGACCAATGCCTTCAAAAAGATGTCAGGTTCTTGTAACGACAACTTATGCAGGCTCTGTCACACAGAAGAAGAAAGTGTGAGTCACCTGGTATCAAGTTGCAAGGTTCTTCTAGGAGACAGCTAATACACAGCGAGACATGATGGTGTGTGTAAGACAATCTGTAAAAAAACAAACATCCAATGTAGCAGATAGTCCTAAGAACATCAACCTAAAAGAACTGTTGAAAATGGGGCATACACAATACATTACGACCATGTTATCCCTACAGCCATTTACCTTGAAAATAATGCTGTCAAACTTGACATGGTCATAGGGTATAAGACAGAGAGTGAAACCCTTGCTTGAAGTGTGTGTCCCTAATGATTGACGTCTTAACAGAGCTTTAAAAAGAAACAGACCAAATATCAAGGTCTCATGTATGATATGAAAAGAAACTGGGGTCTTAGGGAGATATCAATCATCTTTCTTATTATAACTGCCACAGTGCTTAGGAATAAGAACTTTAAAGACTGTCTAAGGCTGGAGTCAATAAAAAGCGGGTGAAT
Organism: Euprymna scolopes; assembly: GCF_053919585.1. NCBI lineage: Eukaryota > Metazoa > Mollusca > Cephalopoda > Sepiida > Sepiolidae > Euprymna > Euprymna scolopes. The sequence continues at coordinate 49,840,379 of NC_136499.1, read as the reverse complement.
ATTGGTAGCTGGTGTGGCTACCCCATACCAGCTTATAAGAAAAAATAAGACAATTAAAAAAGCGTACATACGTATGCACATGCTACTTGTTTGTCTGTATATAAAACCATATATGCATGTCTTTATGTTATTGTTGCGCTGATCATTATTTTATTGTCTTTTATATTATAATTGTCGTCCGAACATAAGGAGGTCGCAACACTTATAAATGGTGACTTCCGACGTAATCAAATCACAATGAAGCGTTTAACATAAATATCGTTTTCACAAAATCATAATTAATTAATTAAACATTAAATAAGCCCACCAAGATCAATATGCCACTATTAAGATATAACAGGGATACAGAGTAAACACTCATATAAAAGTGTATCTACACTTGTCATTATCAGCGCTTGACTAGTTGTACATATGCACCTGTTTGTGTGTGTTTGTATGCGTTGCATCGTCAAGTCGAAAACAATATATAGATATAAAATATCTATATCTCTATCAAAGCAGGATGGGCTGCTCCGAGCAGCTCTTGTCCAAGTGTCTCTTATACACGTAGAGGCTTGAATCGGTAGTGAGAATTCTGCTGGAGCAGTAGAATGATTCAACCATTTTTTACGGCGATCTATCTATCTATCTATCTATCTATTTATCTATCTATCTCTTTCTCTCGCTCTCATATATATATATATATATATATATATATATATATATATATATATATATACACACTAGATACAGCCACTCTGATGAGTCATAGACGACGAAACACGTGTCAGTGGATAATTACATTTTAAAAATAATATATATATATATATATATATATATATATATATATAGTATAACTCTTATAATTTGAACATCCGTTTTGTTCAAATTAGAGGATGCTGTTCAAGTTTCGTGATAAAAAATATGCTGCAGTTGACTTTAATTTTCTAAGAATTAAGAAGTAGTAAATGAAATTCATTGCTATATGATACTTCAAGTATATATTAAGTTGAGTTTATGATATATTGCAAGTAAGAATTGTTAAATATTATTACCAGGAACAAAAACATTGAAAATAAATTAAATCTACTCTTACTTGTTAGGTATTGATTACCTAAGTTATCATCTACTGAAATCATACATTTATGTAAAATACAGTTTTTTTAGTGATTCATTGAATGAGTCTCATTGCAGTTTCTATTTTCATCGATTGAGCTCTTAGGCGTTGCTATTGTATTCCGTAAGGGATCACGAAAATCTACAATTTCTTGGTTCTGTAGCTTCTTTATGATTATATCTCTTCGGAGTGACATTGCTTGCAAAACATAGTTGTCACTAAAGTAAGGACTTTTTTTCTAGAAATTTTATAACCGTCTCCATAGACTTTTCTGCATCATCCCATGATATTGCTTCATCAGAGAATTCTTGGTTATTTACATTAGGGTCAAGAGAATGGGAGCTGTCGCTATTTTCATCACCATTACTGTCTTCAAGATATTGATCAATAGTTTCCTCATCTTTTTGCACCCACATTTCAACATCATTTGCATTAAGTGATTTAAGAACAGCGTGGTTGGTCAGTAACCGTTTGGTTTCAAGAATTTTTTCTAGACCAGATGTATTTAACGTCACAAGCGGTCGAAATAACGCCTTGTATGCGACGTCGAGAGTTGAATGACTTGCAAAAAATGTCAGCGAAAAAACCGACCCTTCCTGTAGAAAAGTGCCTTGTTGAGGACGAAGGAATTAATGTTTTTTGACCAATTCTTCGATATTTGTCGTCCTAAGGGTCGTGCTTCAAAAGGATAGCGATCTTCTGAAAATCCGCTGCGTCTGTCGAAAGTTTTAGGCATAGATACATACATACATGCATTTAAACAGACAGGTGAGATTTTTATTATAGAAGAAAATACAACTTTCTTAGATATGGGTCATGGAATTACATTCATCTGAAAAAGATCTAATTAAATTGCATATTCTTTTAAGCATTCATTTTAACGAATTCATTATTAGGTTTTTCTGTTTTTTTATGGGATGATCATCTTTAGCTAAATATTACGTGTGATTATATTAATGCAGATATTCTACATGATTTATACTTGCGTAATATTTGGGTAGAAATGTTATAGTAAACACAGACCTCTTTCTATATGTATGTATGCGTATATATATTTGTTTAAAAAATTTTGCCTACCAAACTCTTCTGTCAGTTTTTGGTTTACAGACATGAAACTTTATATATAGGGTATTCGAACCCATACGAAACTTTATATTTAGGTTTTAACCGGGTAAAATCGGTGCAAAAGTGTGAAAATTAAACAAGAAATGGAATTTGCCAGGTGAAGGTCAAACGATGGCATTACGAATATGCATGCGTAACGTAATAGCGATTAGTTCATGTTTTAATTTTTAGCCTTGCAGCAAACATGTCTTCGTAGCTCAGGCATTAACGTCAAAGAAAAAAGTAAAACGGTTTGGTTTGGATTATTGGTAGTGGATCACGAGCCATTTTTGTTTTAAAACTTTTTAAGTCATTAGTATATATATGTATGGAGTACCGCTGTCACATTTGGTCTGGTGCATCTGCTACTAGTCTTTCACTCTTGGACAGGGTCCAAAAGAGAATCGCCAATCTAATAGGTCCTGAATTTTCATCTAAACTTCAGCCCCTGTCCCACCGACGAAATGTCGCATCCCTCTGCCTGTTTTACAAGTATTTTAATGGTGGATGCTCTGACGAACTACAAGCACTTGTACCCCCTCGACGAAAATACCCCCGACAAACTCGACAAGCAGCAAAGTCCCATCCCTACACGGTTGAGATCCCTAGATGTAAGAATGACTTTTACTCTAATAGTTTCTTCCCCGAACGACAGGACTGTTATGGAACAGCCGCTTGTTCTTGTAAGTGAGTAAATATGAGATAGGTTGGTCGAGGATTCGAACTTGCGAAGCTAGATTTGGAATTGAGAATTCCGTTCATAAGTTAAAATAAATACAGAATGTTATTGAAATACAGAATGTTAGTGAAAATAAGGAATGTGGAATTGCCATTGTTTAGCTCACACAAAATAGTTAGATATCTGTTTATAGAGAAAGGAATGTAATGATGAATTTTGTTTCTGTTATTGAAATGAAATTAAAATAAGGAATCTAGATCATAACAATGGAAAATGTTATTTGTAAAGTGGGTTACGAAAGTAGGTTAGAGAAATCGTAGTTGAAACATGTGAGTAACAATGCATGCTTAAACACGGAGGCATGTCATGCCATGTGTCTAATATGCACGGGTTGGTCATGCAATGACGTCATGGGTCTCAATATAGAGAGCTTTGTTCAGTCAGTCAAAAAACTCAGTCGGGAGACTTAGTCAGTCAGGGGAGAAGAGAGGAGTCAGAGACAGAGCTGGCATGGAACCTTGGAAGTGGAGATTAAAAGAAGAAAGAATCATGTAAAGACTTGAATTCCTTGATGCAAAGCCATTGACCGGTCGAAATGGAATAAACAACCAACTTCATCTTTTTGTATCTGCGTCTTCGTGTTATGCTATTCAACAGAAAGGGTATTTTTTTACATAGGCATCACCACTTATCAAGGCCAAGAGGCCACTCAAGAATAAGTGTTAAAGAGTGTACAGTAGAAATTGGACAATATAGAAACCGTTAGTAATGGAGATTCGGTAAATTTGTTAACTTATATGGAACGGCTCATCAAAAACTTGTTTACGTTAGACTTGAACACAACCATATTGTAGTCAGCTGAAAAGCAGGAAAATGGAAAACAATTCCATAGGCATGCAGTTCTAAGCAAGAATCTTTTCTCATGCAACCTACGTTTAGGTTTAGGCACAGATAAAGAGTGGGGGAAATTAGTGATAGTGTTTTCTGCTAGGCGGGTGTTTCTTGTGAATGTTTGGCGAGGGGGATCATATAATGGAGCTCTTCCGAGCACTTGCGATGAAAATAACGATAAAGCAAAGACAAACTCGCAACATCTCTTCTGTGAGAAAGAGGCTGCAGGGAAGAGAAAACATTCCCTACAAGGTATTGTCAATTTATATTTTGTTAACTTTGTGAAAATCATCATCTCAAAAATAGGTAAAGAAATATATGTCAATGTTATAGAAACACTCCCATTCACAGAACTGTCAAAAGTATAAATATCAAACGCACTATCTCTCGGTCTATCTATCAATATATCAAATTCTCCTCTCATTGTGAATTACATGTCGCCGGCTCTCCTTTATTAACATGTACCCTGTCTCTTTATATATACAGAACTGTCTCTCTCTTGATATATACCGACTCTGCACACAACATGAACACTCTAAGACTCTCTACTAAGACGAACAACAACAACAACAATATATAACATCAGTCCTCTTCTAATAAGAACTATGCAATACTGACATGCAGAAGTTCAAGTGTAATGTGAACAGATATCTTGCTGCTAAACTGCCTACATAGTACCCCTGGAAGTTAGATCCCTGATAATAGCCCCCTATATCAAAGTGGCAATATGCCTTGTTTGGGGGGAAAATGTAAAAACAAAAAAAAAAAAAAATCTGTTTTGAAGTTCCGTTTAGATTTAGGTATATAGAGAAGAATGTATGTAGCGATTTAAAATCACCTAATAGTATTCATTATTACCTACTTATATATAAAAGTCACTGTGTGTGTATGTGTGTATGTACGTATGTGTGTGTGTGTGTGCGTGAGTTCCTTATACTAAAAGGTTGGGCCGATTTTTTTGGTTGAAATTGTACATTTTATGTGTCTGGAAGTGTTCTTAGATAAGCTTTGTACCAGAATGCGTCCAATAAGTATCAAACATCGATAATCGAAAAATCCGATTAAAGAAGAATCAGTCTGATATTGACCAAAGTTAACATTCTTATACAGCCTAACGTCACAGGTGCATTTTAGAAATTATATCACCGCACAAGCAAGAAATCCCGGCGTATAAATCAACAGTAGATTATTTGATAAGACAGGGGTGCGTTCCAAATGAATGTTTCTGTTTTGTGTAAACTTTAATTCAAGCCATTATGTAAAACTAATTTTATTAAATCAATCGTAGGTTCTCTATAGTGCAATGCAAAGTATAATATATCATGGACTAGGTCACTGCGGGGAAACATGTGAAGCTTCCTCCCGGTACATCGAGGAGGGGGCAACTAGAACAGGCAACCAAGCGATTTGATTGAAAATGAGTGATTTCGCCGATTTTGATGACAATGAAATATTGGAAGTGTGGAACATTCGTTGATCTTAATTTAATCCCGGGCAACATCCGGTTTCCCTGCTACTCTAACTATAAATATATCTATTTCATTAACTTTCATCTTCGAGTTGTGCTAAGGCCTTAGTAAATCGGCCAACAATGGAATACTGTTACCACATCTGGGCAAGAGCTGCTAGAAGCAGCTTATCCTGTCTTGACAGAGTTCAAAATAGACTTCGTAGCTTAGTGGAGGATTCCTTTTTCTCTTCCCTGCAACCTCTTCCCACAGAAGAGACATTGCAAGCCTGTCCCTGCTTTATCGTTATTTTCATGGCAGGTGCGCATCTGAACTTCAATTTATGGTACCCCCTCGCCAGGCTTTCTCGAAAAACACTCGTCTAGCCAGAATCACACTCTTTATCTGTGCGTACACCTAAACGTAGATTCCAATGAAGAGGGGTTCTTTCTCAGAACTGCTCGCCTGTAGAACTCTATTTCGTTTGCCTGCTTTCCAGCTGACTACAATTTGATTGTCTTCAAGTCCAACGTAAACAAGTTCTTGATGAACCGTCCCCCTAAGTTATCCAAGTTACAAAATTACCCACTAATGACTACGCTAAAATCACAATGACTAATGTATACCCATTAACTCTTATCCTCGAGTGGCCTCCGAGCCTTGATAAATGTTGACTTCCATGTAAAAAAAAAAAAAAATGGGTACTCATTAGGCGAAAAGAAGATGTTCTCATTTCGTAGACAATCGTTATACTGAACTTGATGAGCGCAACCGTTGAGGCTAGATGTAATTATTGGCTACAGACTGTCTTACTTTGCTAGATCGCTATCGTCATACTCCAAGAGAAGCAAAATCCCAATCACCCCCTCTCTCTCAGAAAAATCTAACTGAACACGCTTTTTCTTTTTCTTTTTTTTAGTATGATACCATTATTTTTCTTCTTTTTACTACTCTTTATTTCAACGGAAGCTTTATTTGGATACTCTAAGATAGTTTTTATCTTTTTGCGTTTCCTTTAAATTTGCTTTCTTTGTTTTTTTTTTTTAATTTTCTTTTTTTTTAAGTTGTATATTTATCTCGAAAAAAAAAGAATGTCCAAGTTGGCACATGGACAGAGTCCAATTACAAAAGGAGGCTATCACGGTATTCTATTGTTTTCCCCGTGGCGTCGACAAGCTTGGGTTTTGTTGCGATCAAATTCCATTAATGTAACATCGCGCTACACGCGGACGACCTCGGGCGGATTAAAGAGCTTGTTTCCTATATCATTTCAAGACACATGCTGATGCGTAAACAACATTAGCGCCACCAACGAAACCCTCACTCATACTATAACCTTAGGTGGTGGAGTTAAATACATCTTTGGGCCTCTGGGATGGAATTTCTTTCACTAATTTAGATCGCTCCCTCCGCCATCCACATTATCGTAATATATGCTATTAGAATTTGTTGTTTTTTCATTACAGTCTATAAATGCCGGATGTTAACGTCTTGTCATGTATTCCTTCTTTTTTTCTTTCCTTTTTTAAATGGAGTTACTATTTATCAAGGCTTGGAGGCCACTCGAGAATAAGGGTTAATGAGTGTAAGGTGTTCAGTGAGTGATCATTTCCGTTGAGAATTTGGCAGAACTGGACTATTTACGAGGACGGGATAGCAAGAATTTGTTCACATATGACTTGAAGACGACTATGCTTTAGTCAGCTGGAAAACAAGCCAGTGGAACAGAATTCCACAAGGGGGGGGGGGTTCTAGTTCTTGTGTTAGTAATGTGATATCCTCTGATTTATTAAGTTGGTTAGGTCTATTCTTACACGCCAGGCCAAGCAAGTAAATGGGTCCGACTCTGGAGGCAATCCACGTTACTGGTTGAAAATTTGCGAACGTTTGGCCAATTTCCCAGATACCCCCATTTGGACACGAGAAGGTCTGAACCTTCAAACAAGGGATAATTGTTTTACATTTTAATGGCTATAATAGTTTTTAGTAGACAGTTTAATTTTTAAATAAGAAAAAAAAAACTGGTGGTCATTTTAAAAAGTTTTGTTTAAATAGTTTTATGAAAAGTTTTTATTAAAAGGTTTCATAAATAAATAAATAAATAAATAAAACGCATACTACATAAAAAGAAAAGGCGGACAACTTGTTTTTTTATGTTTGTTTAGAAAATCCGCTCATCTGCCGTGACCCTTAAATCATGATTGATCCAAACAGAATTTAGAAATCGTAAAGATTAAAGTCTGTGATGGAGACGAGTTTTGCTTACCTCATAAACTGTCAGGGCTGACTCACTCCACACAAGGGCGATAATTCTGCCTTCATCGTTCCAAGAAAAATAACCTTATTTCCTTTTCGGGTGTACTTAACACATATTTTGCGTTACATCGCTGACGATCAGGGAAAAACAAGATTAATTGTCGTATCGTAGCATGTCGTGTTGAATTATGGTTTACTAGTACAGGTTTTAATATATCTGAATGAGCACGATTACAATGACGTTGCCTGTGCGTAAAGTAATAAGGTATCAGAGTGTAATCTGGAATGATTTGACAGTAAAGAAAGATTTGATGGGTAGAGTCTGGGAAGAGCGTGAATCAGAACGATATGTGTAGAAGGGCTCATAAGTGTGACGTCACGTGGGACGAAAGCAATAAGGAATCGATTTTGAATGAGATCAAAAAGTTAATCGAAAGTTAAAGTGGAAGATTGCTAACAAAATGGCGTCAAAACGACTGTGAAAATTATTAAGAATCAGACACGGCGATCGGCACTGAGTTCCTATTTACAATGTCTCCCCACGGGACAGAGTTAGACACCAGGGTCGTTTTTTAATGTGGAGAAAAGGAACAAAAATAAAAATTGTCTCAGTCGTGAAGGATTCGTCCTCCACTGACAGAGAACAAGAAATTGAAGTGCAGCATCTGAAGAACAGATGGTATTTATTTGCTCCCCACCGAGCAAATTAGGCACAAGGCCGATTTTTAATGTGAGGAGTGAAGGGAGGGGGAAGGGGAAAAGGGGACCAGCTCCCGAGAGGTGGGAAATGGGAGCTGGTCAGGCATGTGGGGTTGCCCCCACATCTGGTCTTTGCTAGTCATAGCTAGTCATAGCTTGCAGCATCTGCCGGAACAGATGGTATTTATTTGCTCCCCCACTGAGCAAATTAGGCACAAGGCCGTTTTTAATGTGAGGTAAAAACCAGCTCCCCTAAAAGTAGGCAAAAAGGGGGCACTCTGGTTACCAAAAATAATAATTGTCCCAGTATAGAGGGTTTCCCCTCCATTGACTGGTACAAATCATCTTAAGTGCAGCATCTGCCGGAACAGATGGTATTCATTTGCTCCCCCACTGAGCAAATTAGGCACAAGGCCGTGTTTAATGTGAGGTAAAAACCAGCTCCCCCAAAAGTAGGCAAAAAGGGGGCACTCTGGTTACCAAAAATAATAATTGTCCCAGTATAGAGGGTTTCCCCTCCATTGACTGGTACAAATTATCTTAAGTGCAGCATCTGCCGGAACAGATGGTATTTATTTGCTCCCCCACCGAGCAAATTAGGCACAAGGCCGATTTTTAATGTGAGGAGTGAAGGGAGGGGGAAGGGAAAAAGGGGACCAGCTCCCGAGAGGTGGGAAATGGGAGCTGGTTAAAGGTCAGACATGTGAGGTTGCCCCCACATCTGGTCTTTGCTAGTCATAGCTAGTCATAGCTAGTAGCATCTGCCGGAACAGATACTACACTTTGATCTTGACCCAAAAGGCCAAGGGACCTATCTATCTATCTATCTATCTATCTATCAATCTACCTACCTACCTACCTACCCATCTATCTATTTATCTACCTACCTGATAATTGCAACGTCTTGTCAGACGAGTGCCACTCCCTGAGGTACTGAAAGTCCGTGAGCCCGAAGATAACCTTAACTTTAGTCCTGCCGAAAAAAAAAAAAATTCACACACACAAGCAGACATGACACTGAAGACGGTCACTGGTATATATACATATATTTATACATGCACGCATGCATATACGTATGCACATACACACATACAAATAACCCACATATATGCATACATACATACACATTACATATATGCATACATAGACATACTGATACATAAACATACACAAGACGGTCATTGGCATGCATACACACATATATACATTTAAACGCAAATATACATATATACAGATACACACATATCTGTAAACATACACATATATGTACATACATCATGAATACACATACATACGTATACAGACACACATGCATACATACAGATATACATACATACACATATACATACATACATACGTACACATACGCACATACATATATACACACACTTACCTACATATACGTACACGTATGTAAATATGCGCTCATACATACAGATATACATACATACACACCTACAAATACATGCACACATATACATCCATCCATCCATCCATCCATCCATCCATACGTACACATACGCACATACATATATACACACACACTTACCTACATATACATACATGTACGTAAATATGCACTCATACACACATACATACATATACACACATATATACATATATGCATACATACACAAATGCATAAATACACATACACACCCCCATATACATACATGCACACATACACACAAACACACATATACATACATATAAACATAGATATACACAGATACACATGTACATAAACATACATACACACACACACATATATATATATATATATATATATATATAATGGATATATACATAGATACATATAATAATGGCAGATCAATTACTACATGCTTCCAGCATTTCAGACCTACGGGCGTCATAACTTTTCCGTCGCAATAGGACCGTTTCTTTTTTTTCTTATAGCCTGAGGGAGTATCTGTACCTGATGGTGTTACAGAGTTTTAGCTTTGTACGACAGCTAAATCTCTCTCTCGGTTCAAAATGTTGACATCCAGCAACAAGCAAGAGCAAAATAGCCAGCGAAAAGTCAAACTGCAGACCAGCTTAATGCGGGTACTGGTCTCCCGCTTTATGTTTTTTAACTCAGAGATTTGCTTCTCCTAGAGGGGTTGCCTTCACCACGGCTTACGGGAGCCCCCTCTACCCCGCATGCACATGGAAATAAATACATGCGTACATAGACATACGCCAACATACGTGTGCATGCGCACAGACATACAAACGTAATCACGTAGAGGCACACATATACGCATATACGCACACATACGTACACACACACACATGCAAAATACACACGAATAAATAGTCCAAAAGTCATAAATAGTAAGTAAGTGATCAGCGATTGGAGCATTTTTGTCCCTTTTCCTCCCTGCTTAGATTTTTTTTAAAAATAAAGTTTGTTTCAAACTCATTTTTTTGCAATACATGAAGATAAAATTAACAGACTCGCATATAATTTTCCAAACAAAACAACGTACGACTTGACAAGACAGTCCAACTGAAAGTTATTTAAAGACGCTTGCACTTTTTTTTTTTTTTTTTTTAAATAAAGTTTGGGGTTTGTATTACTGTACACATAGACCCGAAAAAGCTGTCAAAAAAACAAATATACAACAAATAAACGCTATCAAAGGCAAGACAAGTCACCCCTCCACCTACCTATCTATCTATCTATCTATCTATCTATCTATCTATCTATCTACTAGTTGCTTAGGCTAATATAACTGTCCCTCTTTTGCATAACTAAGTGTAATTTTTACTTGTGATTATTTAGCATTTTTCTTCGAATAAAACTCAATTTTCGAATTCTATCCTGTTTTAATTTTTCTTACTATAATTCAACGAAGAGAGGTAACAGTAGGTAAGTGGTTACTTAGGCCAATATAAATGTCTCTCTTCTGCATAAATAAGTGGAATTTTATCTTGTGATTATTGAACATTTTTTCTCTTAATAAACCTCTATTTTCAAACTGTATTCTTTTTACTTTAATTCAATAAAGTGAGGTAACAATGATTAAGGGGTTAACGGCACAGTCTGAAAATCTGGGGTTGATAAGTTCGAATCCAGTGTTTTCCACGAAAACACTTTTATTAAAACCTTCTTGTGTGTAACGTATCGAAGCGGAGGTAAATAAAATGACACAACGAAAAGTTAACAACATCCTAACTGTTTTAAAAATGTCAAAACTCTGCCGTTTTCTCACTTCGCTAATCGTAAAGCCTGGATGACTAGTTAGCTGTTTACTGACCTTTTGAAAACATTTGATTGAAAAATGATTGCTCAAAATCGAAAGATTATTCTGTTTTTGAACAATGCAACTTGTCATAACACTGTCGGGTACAAATTCGTCAAACATCAAATTGTCGCTCATGCCAACAACCACCACCAGCCCCATTTGGATCAAGGCATCAGTTATTTATTCAAAATGTATTATCGTCGCGAAGTTGTTCGAATGCAAATCGCAGAAATCCATGCTACACCGCTAGTGTCGTTGTCTGAAGTGGTCAAGCGGATCACTGTTTTGAAGGCAGTGCAGATGAAGAAACGAATGCTTTTTATGGTCAAACCGTCAACAATTCAAAATTGTTTTAAGAAGGCGAGCTTTGTCATTGTATCACAGTCTGAAGTGGAAGAAATTCTCGACGAAAATGATCAAGTTTCTCCACCAGCGGGCATGGGGCGAAGAGATTTTAATGAATTTATCAGCTTTGACGACAGTACATAATGGTATGGAGAACTTACTGACACGGATAGGTGGTATAAAATCGAATGATCAAGATTTTGACGAAGATGATGATAGTAATTGTCCGTATTTTTGAGACGAGGTGTTTTCATTGATTGAGATTGTCGGACTGACTTCCTCATCTTATCGTCACAACGTTTCGGTCGTTTTGCCCTCCGGCCTTCATCAGGTGTTTTGTATCGAACTGGGGAACCGTTTGTTAGGAGTCTCGAACCCAACCCTTTATTATTATTACGGGGGTACCGTGTTCGGACTCCAGCTAGGCTCTGGGACATAGTTGCTGATTCTCTGTTTTGAATGTTACTTTTTCAGGATTGAACTCAGCACCTTTGGGTAACTGTAGACTTTGATACAACGTCTAGGACCACCCGACTATATGTTACTAGGACAATTCTTAGTTGGTTTTTGTTAATGTTAAACCTATGTTGTTATTCAAGATTTTCTCTCTCTATCAGAGGTGTCCAAATTGCAACGACAACAACCAAGACGAGGAAGTCAGTCTGACAATCTCAATCAATGAAGATGATGATGCTGAAAGCTTAAGATCTGAAGTTTCTGAATGTGACAAACCAGTGCCAAATTCTCTGGCTGCATTGAATGCGCTTGAAACTCCGACAGCCTACTTTGAAGCAAAAAGCAACAATCCTGATGGCATATTGAAAATGATTTACGGATTGTATGAAAGTGTTCATGATGTTAAAAAGATTTCTGTACAATCAAAAATGACTGACTTTTTTAAGAAAAAGTAATTTTTGACTGAATTATTTGTGAAAACTGATTCAGAATGTATTTTTGCCTGCGTTTTTATGTCGATAACATTTCGATAACATTTAAATAAACTAATGTTCTGTACCTAAAAAGTGTTATATGAAGTGTTCCCATATTTACGTAAACAAAATATACCAAACCCGGATATATGAGAAACCCGGATATATGAGAAACCCGGATATAAGATAATTATTACCAGCTCCCGACGCTCATCTTATATATATATATATATATATATATATATATATATATATATATATATATATATATATATATATAGTGGAAATGGTAATTAATAAAAACTGAAGAAAGTGCTCAATACTGTTGTAGAGCAAATATTCGTTTTATTTTTTATTACCGTATCTTTCTGTTAAGTTACATTATTGTTTCAACTACCCGCCCGTTTTTTTTTTTTTTGGCCGTCTGTAGCTTCCTAAGTCTGAGGAAGCTACAGACGGCCAAAAAAAAAACAGCCGGGTAGCTGAAACAATAATGTAACTTAACAGAAAGATACGGTAATAAAAAATAAAGCGTATATATATATATATATAACATTGCTAAAAATAATAGAATTCCTAAGCTTGAATAAATCTTTTTTTTTCCAAATATTTCGGATGATCTTGTGTTAAAATAAAAGAATATTAATGCATGTTCCATATGTATGAAGAACATTTTCGCTTCGTCACTGAATCATCACCAGGAAAAATAAATAAGCTGAAGAAAAGAAGATAGGTAGTGGAAAACGGACACGTGAAATCAGTTCCACGTCAAGAAAACGTTTTCACACTTTTCCCAGAAAGACGTTAACAATTTAAATTCCACAATGCCGGAATTAACATCAGAGGATAAAAAAATGAATTATTAAGCATTTTGTAAACAATTATTTCGCACACAAACAAACAGCCGGGAATAAACCTTATTACCACATTAGCACTTCAAAGTAACCAAGAATTACTTTATTGATGATTGGCCATTTTGTATTTATAATTACTGCAAGTCAGGAGATTCAAATCCAGCCACGAAGCCACTTCTGACTTCATTTACTGAACCTTTACCATCGGGCCATCAAATAATTGCCACGGAAAATAAGAAAAACACAATCATATTATATATATATATATATATATATATATATATATATATATATATATATATATATATATATATTCATACATATATATGTATATATATAATATATATATATTTATATTTATATATATTTATATATATATATGTATATATATAATATATATATTTATATATATAATATATATATACATACATATATATATATTATATATATATATATATATATATATATATATATATATATATCAAGGATATTATCACGCAATGAGGAACCCCTCATTAGCCATCTATCTCTGTCCCGAGGTACCCGCTGCCCTGTGGGACCCATGTGTTGTACCAGGTCTTCCCTCCATCTCGTTCTTGGTCTTCCCTTTGGCCCTTTATGTTCACGAGGTGTCTATTCCGCTGTCCTAATGGATCACCTGTTGTCCTGTTATCTGGCTACGTGCCCTGCCTATCTGTGTTTAAATGTTTTAATGGCAGTATTGATGTCAATAACTCTTGTTTGTTGGCAGATCCATATGTTTGTCTTTCTGTCTTGTAGAGTGATGAATAACATTATCCTCTCCACCTTCCTTTGTTCTACTGCCAAGATTTCACTTTAACGAGTTGTCAGGGCCCATGTTTAACTACCGTGGATCATCATAGGTAGTACATATTCATTGCAAATCTCCCCTTTGATTGACATATTTGCTTTTCGACTTCTCATGATGACTTTCCCCATATCTGCCCATCCCAATGCTATCTCTTTCTTTATTTCAGGAAGGAGATCTCCATCTTTCGTATTCACTTCCTCAAGTAGATGTAGCTTTTAACTTCCTAAATAGTCTTTCCATAAAAAAATATTGGCGATTTGGCAGCATGCTGGTTTAAGATCACCTTCGTCTTCTCAAGATGCATAGAGTGAATATCGTTTATAATGTAATTTAGTCCTTGAGGAGAGTGTGCTATCAGTACTATATCATTAGCGAAGATGAGATCTGACAGGTGTTCGCCATCGCTGATGACTCCCCTACCTTCCCCCTTATCCGACTGATTATCGAATCCTGGAGATAGGCTGTGAAGAGTTTTGGTGAGATGTTGCCACCTTGACTTTCTCCCCTCTCCGGCTTGATCTTGTTGCTATCATGATGAATATAAAAGTAGAGGTAATCCCACTCTACAGAGTCAACTCCTTGGTTCTTAAGTGCAGTGAACAGTGGATAAAACTCTATAGAGCCGAAAGCCTTTCCGTAATCCACAAAGGCAAAGCACAGTGGAATCTTATATTCATTGGTTTTCTCTTGCAGTTGACTGACAGCCTGGATATGGTCGATGGTGGAGTAACCTGCTCTAAAACCTGTTTGTTCTCGCGGTTGATGACTGTTTAGTGTCCTTAGCAAGACTTGAGAGAATACATTGTACGTCACTGGCAGAAGGCTGATTGGCCGATAGTTCTTAATATCTGCAGTGTTTCCCTTTGATGATCACCACTGATGATGCATTCTTTCATTTATTTGGAACTTTTCCACTGGAAAGGAACTTATTAAACAGTCTTGTAGTACTTCTGTAGTAACAATATGGTCTTCTGCAGCCTTGCCTTACTTCAGTCGCTTCATACATTAATTGTCTCTGTGTGTGTATGTGTGTGCGCGCGCGCGTGTGTGTTTGTGTATAAAATGAAATTAACAGAGACTGGATAAATAGAAGACACACATATATACATATACATCTATATATATATAGAAAGAGAGGAGAGAGAAAAGAGAGAAAGCGAGAGAAAGCGAGAAAAAGCGAGA
Organism: Euprymna scolopes; assembly: GCF_053919585.1. Taxonomy (NCBI): domain Eukaryota; kingdom Metazoa; phylum Mollusca; class Cephalopoda; order Sepiida; family Sepiolidae; genus Euprymna; species Euprymna scolopes. The sequence continues at coordinate 49,824,813 of NC_136499.1, read as the reverse complement.
GAAAGAGAGAGATAGCGAAAGCGAGATAGAGTAATTACATTCGAACAAGAAACGTGTCTGTGCGCGTGAAATCAGAAAAGGGCAAATGATACCAACAAATTCTACACACAAAAAATACCAAAAAAACAAAAACAAAAAAAAAACAAAGACAAACAAAAAACAAAACAAATACACAGAAAAACAAACAACCAATTAAAAAAAGACGATAGAATTGCGGATTTGAATTGGAAAATAGTATCATTTTAACGAAAGTCATTTTCAAGAAAACGCAAGAGCCGTAACGCCCCGTTTAATTTGTAAACCAGAGGACACGTCTGTAGGGTTTGATACGCATGCACAAAATTAGTATTCTGTTCTCTAATTGTTTTCTGTATCGTTTGACTTTTGCGACATCCGTTAATACGAACAGCAAAAAACAACAAAAACAACAACAATAGTATCTTCGAATGCGGAAACCGCCCACATAAATCACGAACATTAATGTTGCGACAGAAATGAAACAAAAGCATGGACAGAACACCACGAGAACCCGAAGCAACTGGTACTGCGTTAAATTTTATGAAATTTCTCAATTCTAGGACGGGAAAATTAGGGTGAGACCTTTTTTACTTTCAAATTGAAATGTATGGAAAACTTAATTAATTTCTTTTTTGATTTTTTCGACTTTTGATTCGAAGGTAGGGGAAATTATGGCAACAATGACTAGTTCACAAAAACTAACGAAAAAATTGCCATTACGGAAAAAAACAAACATCTACATGTGACGATAATGAACTTCACTGTAAATGTGCAGCATGCAAACCAAACGGTTTCATTTACAACAAAAACCTAACAGCCAGCCATGGTTCTCTCCAGAATGTGCTGCTGCCATCGCGCACAGAAATCACTTTTTCCAAAGCTACCAATGTAATAGATGCACTGAAACTAAAGCTGCTTTCAGGAACGCCGGCAACCACTGTAAAAGAGTAATAAAAAATGCAAGAGAGCTATATGCTCAATCCGTTAAATCCAAAGTAGCTGATCAGCGGCTTGGTTCCCGCCAGTTTTGGCAAATAACAAATAGGATTCAGAACATAAGCGTGCGTTCTATCCCAACCATCATCAATGGACCTGAGGCCATCTCGTCAGTATCAGACAAGGCCAAACTATTTGCCAAGAACTTTGCAGCTAATTCTATCCTATGCGACGAAGGCCATCAACTCCCTGTATTTCCTCCTATAACAGACAACACGCTAGGTAACATACAAATATTTGTGCGTGGGGTCGCCAAGCAAATCAAGAACCTTGATTCAAGTAAAGCAACTGGTCCTCTGGATATATCCCTGCCACACGGGAAGCCATCTTTAATGTAGGCACATATTCCATGCACATGGCGATCTTGGGGGTCAGATTAAGATCTTAAGTTAGAGCATCTGTTCTGGAACTCGCGGCAGTTATTCCTCAGAATCTTGCTTTCAGGTACCTACAATACCGTCCAGCAGTCAAACTTCAGAAAGCCTGCGTTGGGCAGACAGATAAACTCAAATTAACATAACGAAAACAACTATTACGTTGAAAACGCTTTATTAATTAGGTAAAAAAAACTGAAACAAAAACAAAACAAATAGTTAAAAGGAGAAAACATAATTAAATAAAAGGAAATAATACATGAAAATAATTATGTTTTGGACAGGCTTCCAAAATAACAGATTCTGAGATATCTTATCTTTTTCAATCAACTGTTAGGTGAAAGTCCGTAACAGTTAGAAAAGTGTCTTTTCTCCATTAAATTGTTAGGTGAAAGTATGAAGCCGTTAGAAGGTGTCTTTTTTCTTTTTTATTAAATTGTTAGGCGAAAGTATGGAGCGGTTAGAAAATGTCTTATTTTTCTTATTAAATCATTAGGTGAAAGTATGGAGCGGTTAGAAAATGTCTTTTTTCTTTTTTATTAAATCGTTGGGTGAAAGTATGGAACAGTTATGCCTCTTTTTCTACGAAGGTTGTTATTCTAGTACGGCGCATAAACTACACAAGCGCCCACGAAATAAAAATAGAAATAGAAGTCTGAGAAAAGATATAAGTTCTGTGCTAGCGAAGAAGGAGGGAATAAATTAGAATTTCTCCAAATTGTATATAGAAATCACACACTAGATTAATTAAACAGAATTAGGGTTTCAAGTTTTTCATAGAAGGAATAGGTAGGTAAAGTCGATAAAGATGAGGAATAATAGGATGTTCTGAACGTACCTCATGGCTTAGAAGAGGAGAAGCCTAGTTCATGGAGTCGAGTAAAGGCAGAATCGAAAACGAAACTAGGACGAGATCGCGTGGGAACCCGGAACCCGAAGTTCTCGAAGGATAGCGATATGAAGTTTTTTCTTTACCTTTATCTTTTTTTTTTGAATGCCTAAACGGCTAAGTTTTTTCAGTAAAGAAAGATCAGGAAGGGAGGAAATAAGAAAGAAAACTATATAAAAAACAAACTCGCACAGAGATGAATGAAAAAGAGGCACAGGGCACCGGTGCTCTTAAGGTATGTTTCCTTGTTAAAAAGAGCCCGGTCTGAAGACAGAACAATATCCTTTAATTATGAACTCCTCTAGGGAAGTGGTTGGCCCTATGCCAGTTTCGCTTAGAAAGAATATGTCCGGTTTTGTCTCCTGTAATTGGGATTCAACCTCTGGAAGGTTGGAATGTAGACCCCTGATGTTGGAGAAGGAGACATGGTAGTAGGGGTTGTAGGATGGGGTTCTAGGTTTATTCGTGTTTTTTTTTTTTTAGATATTCCATGTTCAGGTTTTGGGATTTGTGGAACAGGTCGGCATACTTGGTTAGAGCAGGATAGAGTGGAAAGTAAGAGAGAAAAGGGCAGAATTTTTTTTGTAGCACATGATAAGGTAAAGTCGTTACAATTTCCCACTAGTATGGCATCGAGAGGCCCCACCAGAAACTACTGAATGGTCCAGAATCCATTCATCAGATGGCAATACAGCAGCCCCAGTACTTGCTGATAGGACAGCCTCCTTAGTGATTAATCTAAGGTTCAGGTCCCTGACTATCAGCGGGTAACGTCAGCCCAGATGAAACGTTTACCTCCAACACCCTTACTAGTGATATGGACATAGAAACAGAAAATTTCCGACATCTCAGGCTACTGTTCACAAAGTATTACCGACCTGGAAAGCAGCTTTTTCTTCACCCTTTGTCAGAAAAATCACTCATTGGAAATAAGGACTAAGAAACAAAAAAGGAGAAGCGAGATTTACTGGAGTTGCCGATGTATTTGACCTTTACTCCTGATCTGAAATGGAACACGTACATCAAGTTTGTTGCTAAGGTCGCTGGGAAGATGGTAGAATCCGTCTACCACCTCAGAAGATTTCTCACTACTGATGCAATTCTCCATCTGTATAAAAGCCAAGTACGTCCAAAGATGGAGTACTGCTGCCACATTTGGGCAGGAGCTGCAAAAAAAAAACCCAGCCTATCCTGCCTTGACAGAGTACAAAATAGACCTCGTGGCTTAGTGGGGGATGCCCTTTTCTCTTCCCTGCTACCTCTCTACTCGTTTGCCGTAATTTTAAACGTTATTTTCGTTTTCAGCGACCCCGAACACCTATAATAGTGGTAATTTTAAAGGAATTTTTGGAGGGTGGAGTAATTCCTCATATTTACCATATATATATATATATATATATATATATATATATATGTATATATATATATATATATATATATATATATATATAAAGCTGAATGTGTGTGTGTGTCTGGTCACGAATAGGCTCCTATATGGTTGGCTATTTTAAAAAACTGATTACATATAATGATAGAAGATGTATCGAGACACAGGAATGGGTATGTTTCATCTGGCAGAACGGTGGTTCATAAAAGTTGTGGGGTCTGCGTTCGCGCCTGGCCCCTAAAGTATGGAAATATAAAATGAAAAACAAAAACGTTTACAAGTGTTTTTGATATAGATGTATATAAAAATACTTTGATAAGTATGTTTCAACTTATGGAAATATGGCACAAACTTTACTTATGTACTCCATGGAAATATGGCACAAACTTTAACAAAGACTTTTCATATCTATTTGCGTAAGTATACTTTGATAATCATGCGTCAATTTGAAGAAATATGGAATAATAAAATTATGAGGTGTTCGTTCGCGCCTGACCTCCATAGAATGTAAATATGTCACAAAGTTTAACAAGGTTTTTTAAACGTGGTAAGGGCCCACAATAATACCTTTACTTTAATCTTAATTCACGTTAGCTTTTATTTATTTTTTTGAGTTGAATCATATTATGTCGAATAAATTCACCTCATAAATTCACGTTCTTATTAAAGTGAAAGCAAAAAAAGTCGAAAATTTAGACAATTCTCGACACAAATTTTGCATAACTCTGTTTGTTTCCTTCTTCACTTGCACGTGTCACTCTTTCGAAAATAGATAAATAGATAAATAATAAAAAAATAAGAACATTACTTGTTATCGTGTCAAAAGAAGGAAAAAATACTGCTCACGTGATTACGTGTCTTTTTAAAAACATTTGCATAACCTTGTTATTTTTATTTATATATCTGTTTCAGCTTTTTTTTTGTCAGCGTACTAAAAGGAATTCAGTTGATTACAATCCTTTCTGCGTGTTCTTTACATTACAATAGTACAACCCTGAATCTAACGACGCAATACTACACCGTTCAATACTGTAAAACTGAAACGAAGCTGTTCTGCTTGAAAGGGCGCCATTTTCTTCTTATTTATATTTATATAGATTCTTTGCTTTAAAAAACTAAAGTAATTACGTGTTTGCTTTTTTAATATCTCATTTTACTCTTTCGGATTATTTTACTAAAGTAAGTAAAGCTCCATTATTTTTCAAAACTGTTTTTGTTTCTTTGTTTTTCGATATTTCGTTAATATTATTTAGTAAGACCCGAAAAAATAAATATACAAGAAATAAATGTTACCATAGTCAATAAAAGTTCAGTTCATGTTTTTTTTTGTTTTGAAGTAGTTTTTAATGCGCTTTACTTGAAATAATTTCAGCGAACCGAAATTAAAACGAAATTTGAGGCGATAACTACTTAAATCAATTTTTATATAAACTACACATGCCATAATCGAATATTCCTCAAGCACAAAATAACGGAAAACATTAAAATATGTTTATAAATATTCTTTACGGTGATGGTACTCTCTTAAATTGTTAACACAGAATGTTCAGGTGCCCCTCCTTCAAATTGACAACGGGGCTCTCCATTTCAAAGTCGCTGCCATTTTGATTTTTTTAAAACTGGTTTGTGAATTAATAATTTTTTTTTTTACAAACTACTAAAAAATACAACCAATGAACTTTTCTACCATAAAAGTAACTTTTATTGACTATGGTAATATTTATTTCTTGTATATTTATATTATATATATGACATTTTCTCTTTGTAAGGAAACATCATTTTGTTGGTCACTCTTGGCTACGAATGGAAACCAAGTTGATATAAAAAAAAATTTGCGAAAATTAGCTTTACTTTCATAATATTTTGCTTAGAGTTAACTTTTGGAGTATAAAAACCTATCTCTTTACAACTTCCTCTTTTTCATAGTCTATCATATTTTCATCAATCACAGTCCATTTTCTGTAGGCTGTTTTTGAGCCCAGTCAACGACGGGGACTTCTGCTAGTTTATATATATATATATATATATATATATATATATATATATATATATATATATATATATAGTGTGACCAAAAAACAAAACAAAAGCTAAATGGAGGCCATCAAGAGCATATGGTGTAGAACGGAGGAAAAAAGGCAAAAACACCCTAGTGTTGTTTTGATGTGATGTTTTGAATATAATAAACTAGTTATGACCAAAGTTATGACCATATATATATATATATATATATATATATATATATATATATATATATATATATATATATATATATATATATATATATATATATAGGGTGACCACAAAAAACGGGCCCAAAATCTAATAAGGCCCCGTTTCTTAGTGTTTTATGACCAAAGTTTTATTTTATTCGGATAAAACACTAAGAAACGGGGCTTTCGTTTTTTGGGGTCGCCCCATATATATATATATATATATATATATATATATATATATATATATATATATATATATATATATATACTCTTTATTTGTTTTTACATAAGCAATATGTCGCAACACTCATAAGCATGTTTTGGTCAACTAGCTACTAGTTACTAGAGACTTCTTCAAACGATAGAGCTTTTACAATATCTCCCCACGGGACAGAGTTAGACACCAGGGTCGTTTTTTAATGTGGAGAAAAGGAACAAAAATAAAAATTTTCTCAGTCGTGAAGGATTTCTCCTTCACTGACAGAAAACAAGAAATTGAAGTGCAGCATCTGAAGAACAGATACTACACTTTGATCTTGACCCGAAGGCCAGGAGTTTATAGTTAATCTCTGGTAAGCAATACATTCATCGTATATATATATATATATATATATATATATATATATATATATATATATATATATATATATATATTCATGACAGTTCATATTTATATCTACTGTTTCTGTATTTTACTATGAAATCGTCCCGCACTCGTGTCGTTTATTCTTTCAATATCTTCACCATTTCCCCAATTCCAACTTTATTCTTCATCCTTTCTTTTATTCTTACAGTCCATCCGTACGCAGTTCTCTTTTCCAGCCTATTCCTCATCTATTTCATCTTTTCGTTCTCATCCATCCTTTCTATTGAAATAAAGACCCTACCCATCTTCATGTTACTCCTCATCTTTCTTTTTTTTTTCTTTATTATTTTTTTAGCAGCGGGGGTGGAGAAAGGGACAGGAGAGGGGATTCTTTTAATTTCAGGATAACATCTGAACACAACCACTACATCCGCCTCTGTTTCACTCCCTTCCCCTGAAATGCCTCGCCACGTAATGACGAGTCCAAGAGAGAGAGAGAGAGAGAGAGAGAAAGTGATTGAGAGCAATAAAGAGAGAGAGAGAGAGAGAGAGAGGGAGAGAGAGATAGGGAGAGAGACAGACAGAGACAGAGACAGAGAGAGGAAGAGAGAGAAGACAGAGAGAAGAAGGAGAGAAAAGGCGAGATAGAGGGAGAGATGGGGAAGAGACGACCGTTTATCGGCAGTCGTCTTCTTTTCCGACATCCGGATGTGTTCATTGCATACAGTTTGTCTAGACCTTAAGACACCAGCGCACAACCCGTTGCCAGCGTGTGGAGCCTGCCAAGGCAGCCGAACCCGTCAACTCAACACACCCCCTTGTTTCGAGTAACAGAACCACTGATTACCCAGCGAGCCACCACACCCACATCCAAATAATCCCTAAAAAGTAAAACTGATAGGTGATATTAAGATAGTAAGATAGTGATATAGGCAGACAGGCTGAAGATATATATATATATATATATATATGTGTGTGTGTGTGTGTGTGTGTGTGTGTGTGTGTGTGTGTGTGTGTGTGTGTGTGTTTGTGTGTATACATATATATATATATATAAATGTGTGTCTGTGTGTGTGTTTGTATGTTTGTGTGTACACACACACACACACACACACACACACACACACACATATATATATATATATATATATATATATATATATATATATATATATATATATATATATATATATATACTAGCAAAAGTACCTGTCGTTGACTGGGTTCAAAAACAGCCTACAGAAAATGGACTCTGATTTATGATAGGTTATGAAAAGGAAGGGTTGTAAAGAGATAGCTTCGAATATATGGGGTATTAAAACCAAAGCAAAATATAATGAAATTAAAAATAAAATAGATAAACCCCATAATTTATTACCCGTTCACACTGAAACACTTATCACAACATTCTGTGGATCTATATTAAAAGACCTTGTTAAACTTTGTTACATATTTACATTCTATGGAGGTCAGGCGCGAACAAACACCCCATACTTTTATTATACCATATTTCTTCAAACTGAAACATAATTATCAAAGTATACTTACGCAGATAGATATGAAAAGTATTTATTAAAGTTTGTGCCTATTTCGATTCTATGGAGGCCAGGTGCGAACGCAAAAACCACAATTTTATTATAGCATCCCTATTCAAGTTAAAACATACTTATCAAAGTATTATTATGTACATCAATAGCAAAAGCACTTGTAAACGTTTTTTTTTTTTAATTTTAAATTTTTTTATTTCCATACTTTGTGGACCAGGCGCGTACGCAGACCCCACAATTTTAATGAATGATAATTATGCCAGATGTGTCTCGATACATCTTCTATCATTATATGTAATCCGTTTTCTATAATGATCAACCACATAGGAGCCTATTCGCGACCAGACAAACACAGACGTTCAGCTTTATATATATATATATATATATAATATATAGCCTGAGAGAGACATATAGTGATTCATCGAAATATAGAGATAGACGGAAAAAGAAGGATATCTAGTTACATATCTATTAAAACACACACAAACACACACACGAATACACACATAAATATGTGTGTGTGTGTGTGTGTGTGTTTATTTATACAAAAGAGCATTTTACCTAAATGCTAGTTGGGAATAATTTCCCCCTCACTAAGTTTAGCCACAGTTATGAGTCGTAAAACGTCTATGGGTAATATATATATATATATATATATATATATATATATATATATATATATATATATATATATATATATAAGACGTTTATCTGATATACAGTACCTAGAAAAATAGCATCGGTAAAAATGGCACCAGCAAAATGGCACGGTAAAAATGGCAAAAGTGAGTAAATAGGAATAAATGACACTTTGACAACGGAAACTAGGATCGTGCATGAAGTACAGGTTAAGCTCCCATTTCTCTATTTTAAAATAGGATTAATTACCCCTCCACACCAAAAAAAAAAACTCATAATGAATATTTTTATAGGCATTTACACTTGTATGTGTTGAAGCTCGGCATTTTTTATAATACAGACTAATAACGGTCAACAAGATTTTTTTTACTTTGAGCAATTCTTTTAGAGAGCCTTTGTGAAATGCCTAGATATAAGGAATATAACACTTAATTGCTTGTATATCCACTCTCGTTGTTTCAATATAATTTTTACCTAGTTACTCACTTTTGTCATTTTTACCGAGTACCACAGACACACAGACACACACACATACACACACACACACACATATATATATATACATACATACATATATATATATATATATATATATATATATATATATATATATATATATATAAACATTATAAGGAGTCTACGCGAATCGATCAACGTTTCAACATTTTCATGGAGTCCTGACGAAACAAGTTGAAACCTTGAACGATCCGTATAGACTCCTTAAAATTTAATTGGATTACTTAATGGAATGACTCATCAAGAATTTGTTTACATTGGACTTGAAGACGAACAAATTGTAGTCGGTTGGAAAGCACGCAAACGGAAGAGAGTTCTACAGGTGTGCACTTCTAAGAAAGAAGCTTTATTCATAGAATCTACGTCTAGGTTTAGGCACAGATAAAGAGTATGGGAAATTATTAATAGTAGTTTAAGCTAGACGAGTGTTTTTCGTAAAAGTTTGGCAAGGTGGCACATATAGATTGAATCTCAGACGAGCACTTTCCATGAAAATAACGATAAAGCAGAGACAGGCTCGCAACGTCTTTTCTGTGTGAAAGAGGTTGCAGGAAGAGAAAAAGGCATCCCCTCATTAGGTTATTCGGGGTTGTATTACTGTACACATAGATTCGAAAAAGTTGTCTAAAAAATATAGCAAATTAATGTTATCAAAGGCAAGATAAGTTACTTTTCTACCTAACTGGATAATTTTTTAGTGTTTTTATTTAATGTAACTTGTTTATTCGGCTCGAAAAACATACAGCGTTTACCGGTGTATTCGAAAATTGCAAATGGCTGGCACTCTCTGGTAAACAGGGTAAGCTTGGGAAAATGAGTCAAAACTAAAAAAACTAACGAAAATATTGTTAGAAACTCGCTCAATATATGTTACCATGACATGGCTGACATATATTCGGTGGGGTTTTAACAGTATTTTGTGTATTTTTTAAAAAAATTTGAACTCGTTTTCCCAAGCTTACCCTGTTTACCAGAGAGTGCCCCGTCATTTGCAATTTTCAAATACATCGGTAAACATTGTATGTTTTTGCGAGCTGATAAACATGTTACCTTAAATAAAAACCCTAAAAACATTATCCAGTTAGGTAGAAAAGTAACTTATCTTTCCTTTGAAAACATTTATTTGTTATATATTTGTTTTTTGACAACTTTTTCGGATCTATGTTTATAGTAATACAAACCCTGTTATTCAATATGTGCTAAGCAAAGCAATTACTGATAAAATATTTGTTTAATTATATCTACTGAATTTATCTTAGGTGACTGAAGATATTGGACACTAATTTATTTAATTTATTTTCAGACCTATATCTTGTCACTTACCTTGTTATTACTTTTATTTATTTGTTCATTCATTTATTTTTCCTTAAAGCTAATAAATACTGATTATTATTTGACCTTAATTTCTTTAGTCGGGTTTTAGGCGGGATTATAAATACTTATTTCTCTGCAAACAGCATTGTACAAGTTCCTGCCTTTATTTAATAAATTTTCCTTAGATATTACTTTATCATAAGCTTCAAGAGTGTGTAGGTTGCAACGCCCAAATTTATTAGGTGTATATTTTCTTGCACTTCCTTATATTGTACCACTTTAATTTGTATTCTATTATTTCTACGTAGTTTTTCTCATCCATTTAGGTAAATGTTAATTTCTAATATGTTTCCTCATTTTTAAAAAATTGTTTGAAGATGCTATAATGTTTGCGATTAATTTAGACGTGTCACCAACGGATTCTTCTAGTGCTTGTTCCCGATTTATTTAGCAGTTTTTTTTGTTCACTACCAATCATGGTGCAGTTTTCTATTTATTTAAATACATCGACAATTGAGCAACGCATGGTTAAATTATTGCCTTTCTTCTCAGTAAAGATAGACTTAAATCGTGCTATTATATTTTTTTAGTAATATTCTTGGTATCTAAACGAACTTTGTCTATAGTTTAATCATCTAGCATCTCATGACTTGCCTATTGCATAAAATAATTTATATTTTCTCATTTCTTGCATTTTATTAATGATTTTGTGGGAGACATTTGAAGAAAAGGGTCATCCGATACACGAATAACATTGTGCGTTTAATCTTCTTGACCTGTAAATATGTTGTGCAGCGAAAACTTGTTCCACGTCATAAATGAACTGATTCGAAAAAATCTATAAAGTTGAAGTATTTCTGTTTGTTATTTAATGTGTAATGTGAAAACCAGGATAAATGTATGCATAAGGGATTGCGGAAAAATTTCACACCTAAAAAAAAATAAACGAAATTGTTGCCCACACCACAACCTCCTCGTGTTAAGAACTGCTTTTTATGCTCAAAATATATTATTTTCTTCACATTATTTAATCTATAGTTCTCTTTAGATTTTAGTAAACTCCTCGTCTCTGCATTGTCTCTGTTTTATATCTATGTGTTTCCGAAACAATGCTTTTATTCTTTGTCAGTTTTTTTTTCTTTTGTCGATGACTAATAAACCTGTGTCTAAAATACACCATGCCTCGGAGTCTTGATTCTCGATAGGAGATTGCGGTAAGAGTCCAAGTTTTGTGCGCATTTCCACTTTTGGCTTATTCCCTAAGCTCAAGGAAAACCTTAGTGGTTGTCGTTATAAGACAACTAAGGAGATGAAAGGGGTTGTCACGAGGGTTATTGACACGCTTACACAGGAGGACATCCATGGGAGTTCCAGATATGTTAAAACGGTATAACAAGTGCATTGTAGGTAGAGGGGATTACTACAAAGGGAACTAGTGTTTCATGTGTGTACTTTCCATAAAAGTTCCCATACGAAAACGTCTGGAAACTTATTTAAGGCACCTCGTATATTTATATACATCTATATATATATATATATATATATATATATATATATATATATATATATATATATATATATATATGTATGTATATATATATACATATGTATGTATATATATGTATATATATATATATATAAATATATATATATATACATATATATACATACATATATATATACATACATACATATATATATATATATATATATATATAGATGAGTAGCGGACGTAGTATATATATATATATATAGACGAGTAGCGGACGGATGTTTATTTAAATAGACGTTCGGACAGTTTAATTTCGGCCACCGATTCCGTAGTCAAGGGGTAGGACTGCCGACTGTCATCACGACGGTTCTAGGTTCGATCCTCGGCTTGGGAGAGGTGTTAGTCTAGCGGCACTGATGAGTTGTGAAACAACGAAACAGGTCTGTATGTCGATGACTAAAATATATTTTATAAAGCTCCCCTCTTCGGTAGAGCACTCTCGTAAATTATCTTACTCGCTACTTAATTTAGCTGAAATAATGCGAAGCTCGCGATTTGTTTACAAACAAACGTTTGAGCCCTCTACGAGTAGCGGACGGATGTTTATTTAAATAGACGTTCGGACAGTTTAATTTCGGCCACCGATTCCGTAGTCAAGGGGTAGGACTGCCGACTGTCATCACGACGGTTCTAGGTTCGATCCTCGGCTTGGGAGAGGTGTTAGTCTAGCGGCACTGATGAGTTGTGAAACAACGAAACAGGTCTGTATGTCGATGACTAAAATATATTTTATAAAGCTCCCCTCTTCGGTAGAGCACTCTCGTAAATTATCTTACTCGCTACTTAATTTAGCTGAAATAATGCGAAGCTCGCGATTTGTTTACAAACAAACGTTTGAGCCCTCTACGAGTAGCGGACGGATGTTTATTTAAATAGACGTTCGGACAGTTTAATTTCGGCCACCGATTCCGTAGTCAAGGGGTAGGACTGCCGACTGTCATCACGACGGTTCTAGGTTCGATCCTCGGCTTGGGAGAGGTGTTAGTCTAGCGGCACTGATGAGTTGTGAAACAACGAAACAGGTCTGTATGTCGATGACTAAAATATATTTTATAAAGCTCCCCTCTTCGGTAGAGCACTCTCGTAAATTATCTTACTCGCTACTTAATTTAGCTGAAATAATGCGAAGCTCGCGATTTGTTTACAAACAAACGTTTGAGCCCTCTACGAGTAGCGGACGGATGTTTATTTAAATAGACGTTCGGACAGTTTAATTTCGGCCACCGATTCCGTAGTCAAGGGGTAGGACTGCCGACTGTCATCACGACGGTTCTAGGTTCGATCCTCGGCTTGGGAGAGGTGTTAGTCTAGCGGCACTGATGAGTTGTGAAACAACGAAACAGGTCTGTATGTCGATGACTAAAATATATTTTATAAAGCTCCCCTCTTCGGTAGAGCACTCTCGTAAATTATCTTACTCGCTACTTAATTTAGCTGAAATAATGCGAAGCTCGCGATTTGTTTACAAACAAACGTTTGAGCCCTCTACGAGTAGCGGACGGATGTTTATTTAAATAGATGTTCGGACAGTTTAATTTCGGCCACCGATTCCGTAGTCAAGGGGTAGGACTGCCGACTGTCATCACGACGGTTCTAGGTTCGATCCTCGGCTTGGGAGAGGTGTTAGTCTAGCGGCACTGATGAGTTGTGAAACAACGAAACAGGTCTGTATGTCGATGACTAAAATATATTTTATAAAGCTCCCCTCTTCTGTAGAGCACTCTCGTAAATTATCTTACTCGCTACTTAATTTAGCTGAAATAATGCGAAGCTCGCGATTTGTTTACAAACAAACGTTTGAGCCCTCTACGAGTAGCGGACGGATGTTTATTTAATTAGACGTTCGGACATTTTAATTTCGGCCACCGATTCCGTAGTCAAGGGGTAGGACTGCCGACTGTCATCACGACGGTTCTAGGTTCGATCCTCGGCTTGGGAGAGGTGTTAGTCTAGCGGCACTGATGAGTTGTGAAACAACGAAACAGGTCTGTATGTCGATGACTAAAATATATTTTATAAAGCTCCCCTCTTCGGTAGAGCACTCTCGTAAATTATCTTACTCGCTACTTAATTTAGCTGAAATAATGCGAAGCTCGCGATTTGTTTACAAACAAACGTTTGAGCCCTCTACGAGTAGCGGACGGATGTTTATTTAAATAGACGTTCGGACAGTTTAATTTCGGCCACCGATTCCGTAGTCAAGGGGTAGGACTGCCGACTGTCATCACGACGGTTCTAGGTTCGATCCTCGGCTTGGGAGAGGTGTTAGTCTAGCGGCACTGATGAGTTGTGAAACAACGAAACAGGTCTGTATGTCGATGACTAAAATATATTTTATAAAGCTCCCCTCTTCGGTAGAGCACTCTCGTAAATTATCTTACTCGCTACTTAATTTAGCTGAAATAATGCGAAGCTCGCGATTTGTTTACAAACAAACGTTTGAGCCCTCTACGAGTAGCGGACGGATGTTTATTTAAATAGACGTTCGGACAGTTTAATTTCGGCCACCGATTCCGTAGTCAAGGGGTAGGACTGCCGACTGTCATCACGACGGTTCTAGGTTCGATCCTCGGCTTGGGAGAGGTGTTAGTCTAGCGGCACTGATGAGTTGTGAAACAACGAAACAGGTCTGTATGTCGATGACTAAAATATATTTTATATATAAATATATATATATATATATATATATATATATATATATATATATATATATATATATATATATATATAAAGAAGTAACTTTCATGTGTGTGTGTACAACTCTCCTATAGCACTGGTCCGATCATGACAAAGCCTAGCATGATAGTGGACGCCACTTAGGGATGATGCACACCATTTTTCTAATGTCACGGCCAAAGATCAAGGCTAAAGACTATGTATATAAACTGTCTTACAGCCAACAACATTGGACTGATCATGATTCAACCTAGCATGATGATTGTCCCCCACCGATCGTGCACACTATTTTCTAAAGTTAAATGTAAGAGGTCAAGATTATAACCTATGTATATATACTTACCTACAGCCAACACCACTGGACCGATCGTGACCAAACCTGATATGATGATTGCCTCTGACCTAGGGATGGTCCATATTATTTTTCAAGGTCAAAGGTTAAGGTCATACTTGGTTTGGATCTTCATAAACTCTCTCGCCTATGGATGGTGCACACCAAGTTGGGTTCACCACCATTCCGGGGACTGCCAATATTGCATTCGCTAACTTCTTTGTTAATTCAAATCAAATAACCCTCCTCCGCCCCCACTACTCAACTAATCTTGATCATATTTGGCATGGCAATGGTCACTAGAATAGGCCAACATTTATTGCACTGTATCTCTTAACTTTAACCGTCAAAAAAAAAAACAAAAAAAAAAACGCCGCCGAAAACATTAACGATCCCTTTTGCTTGAGATGCATAGAATTCTTTTGAAAAATTTAAGATAATAATTTCCTCTTTTCAGATACGCACTTAAAATGCCACCCAAACGAAATAGAAAGAAAACTGGGAAAGAAAGATTGGCAAGATAATAAGCTAATAGACTAAAGGTTGCTGCAATTCGCTCTAATAAAAACGTTTCTCATAGAGAAAAACGTCTGGAGCTCAACAGAATATGTCAAAGAGAAAGGAGAGCAAGATTAACAAATTTTAAAAGAACAACCTAACGTAAAGCTGACAGAACTATACATGCTATAAGGCTGTTGAATTCATCACCAAATAAAATTTAAGAACGACAAAGAGATGGTAGGGAAAGAGAAGCAAGAAGAAAAGCTAATGAAACAAACGAGGAAACAAAAAGAAGACGTAAACGAGATGAATCGAGAGAAGCTCTAAGACAAAAAAAAAAAATAAAAATAAACCGAACTAATCTTTCGCCTATCCTAAGAGCGTAAGCGAAAACTTTGCAGGAGAGAGAGAAAGATAGATAGATAGATAGATAGAGAGAGAGAGAGAGAGAGAGAGAGAGAGAGAGAGAGAGAGAAAGAGAGAGTATGACTTTTGCCCCAGCATTTGACAGAAAAAGAGGCAGCTGAAAGAGGAACTACCTGGTAGGGGACGTGACAGTAAACTCAAGACATACTCCGAAGGCTGTTTGAATTTTTGCATGAGAATAACAGCCTAATTTGTTAACTGAAAACAACAAAGGACAGGATTGCAGAAGAAAACTTGGAAGAACACAGAGTTGTCATAAGGGACAACCGAAGGCCGCAAGGAGAGCCCCCACGGCGATTTAATGCTCCAAAAACAACGTATGAGATTAGAATATTGATAGAAAACAAACCGACAGCAAACCGATATTGTCTTGCATTTTAAAAATAATACATTGAAAAAGATCTCCAAACTACATTCTCTTTACGATATTTTAATGTACCCGTTAATGTACCCCTATGGTTCTCCATCTTATGACATTTACATAAAGGCATCCAATACACGAAAAGTTACCAAACAGCAGTTTTATTCCTACTATTTGATGACTCGGCCTGTAAACTATTTTCTCCTTTATCGAAAGGTGTTTCAACAATCGCTGGTGTATATGCACTAAAAGATCGATACATATCGTGTACAGTTCCTGAGGCGGGAGCAACAGACCTTGCGAGTGGCAATTATGGCAACTTCTTAGGGAGGATTGGAATCCAGAAAAGATTGATCAACGAATGGTCCTTCCGGCAACATACACAAGAGGCCCTCAACACATGCTTGAGCGCCAAAGTGATGCCATGGCTTGTGTTCGGCGAATGGGTCGAGACGATTTCTTCATTACTTTCAGGAATAATCCAAATTGGATGGAAATTACAGACAAGAACCGCATGATCATCCAGATATTGGTGCCAGAGTCTTTAGAAAGAAGCTTAAAAAAAAAACGAATAGAATTTATTAAAAAAAGGAGGATTTGGCAGGTTGGGGTTTTCCTGTACAGCAATGAATACCAAAAGAGAGGACTGCTGCGTGCACACATCCTCACCTGGCATGCCTCAGAGGACAAAGTTCAACAAGAACAAATGGATCTCTATATATCAGCAGAGATCCCTGACAAATAGGAAGATAATGACCACGCAAAAATGATGGCACATATGTTACAAGGACCTTATGGACTATTGAATCCAAGTTGCTCGTGTATGATCGAGAACAAATGCCCCCAAAAGTACTCTTAAAGATTTATTCAGTGTACCGATGCAGGCCAGTACTCTTATCTCAATTAAAGGCTAAAGAAGCAAAAAGATAAAGGCTAGACTCGTACAAAAAAGGATTGAGAAAAATGGTCGATATGTTCAAGAAATCACAAACCAATGGATTGTTCCCTACAACTGAATACTCATTCAGCAGATCAACGCTCACATTAATGCTGAAATTCGCAGCCCGAATCAAAGCATCACATAAATCCTTAAATGCATGAACAAGGGATGTGACCAAGCAGTGTTTGAGCTATACAGAACTGATAGAACAGCCAACCAACAAGGTCAAGTACAAAGACAAATTGTTGATTAGATAAAACAGTTCCAGAATGCAATGTATTCGGTAGTTCAGAGGCAGCCTGGATGATATTGGAGCATTTCATTCATGAATATTTGCCACCAATTTTACATCTTGAAAATGAGCAACGCGTCAAGTTCTCAGCTGACACCGCTCTGAAACAAACCCAAGGTTCACCGCCTGCTAAAACTTTGGCAGCATTTTTTTTAACTTTACTATGAAAATGACTTTGCAAGGGAACTCAAATATGTGTCAGTCTTCAAGTTTTACACTTGAAAAAAAAAAAAACTCCAGCATTTGTTATTCTTTGTAATTGTTTCGATTTTTATGTGTCACAATATGGATGTCGACTTTGATATAACTTATTTGCTTTAAAGTTCATGGTTGGATTTAAATCACTTCAGGGAGTAATCAAAAATGGTAAACACCTTAAGCAACAGTTGCTCTTACAGCATCAACTTACTGCAAGGGTGCCCACGAAGTAGGTAACCGAGCGTACAGCAAAGACTCGCGCAAGGCGCGGGTACCTTTCCTAGTATATATATATATATATATATATATATATATATATATATATATATATATATATATATATATATATATATATATATATATATATATATGATTGTTGAGCTGGATTAAATCCGACGATATATATGTATATATATATATATATATACAGAGAGAGAGAGAGAGAGAGAGAGAGAGAGAGAGAGAGAGAGAGAGAGAGAGAGAGAGATATGGATATATAGATAAATATAGGTAGATGTAAATATATAACTCTGTCCGTCTGTCCGTCTGTCTGTCTGTCTCTATCTGTCTGTCTCTCTCTCTCTCTATATATATATATAAATATATGTGTGTGTGTATGTGTGTGTAAAATTAAAAAGTAGTCTTCATGGCTTTTGTTCTGACGATGTGTTCCTGCAAATGTAGGAAAAAAATAAATAAATAAAAAAAACAGAAAGCCAGAAGAAATGGAATACAAATCGGTCCAGATTTGAGAAAGCCAATATGAATTTAATATATATATATATATATATATATATATATATATATATATATATATATATATATATATATATATATATCGTTAGTAATCATTCTCCAACCAGATGTGTTTATTTCACACTCATAAATTTTGATTCATATGTCATTGTAGTATGTCTTACACGTGTTTCGTTCCATAGCGGAAATTCAGCAAACAACTCATCAGAGACAGATATGTGTTCTCGATTGCGATATATATATATATATATATATATATATATATATATATATATATATATATGTATGTATATATATATACATATATATATATATTAATGTCTGTACATTGTAGAAATGTAAATGACTTCCCTCTAGAATGTAATAACCAAACTTCTAATGTTCAGTATAAAAGCATTAGTTTTAAAAGACAAGATATATGAGCCAAGGAGTAGCGTTTTAAGGACAGCTATATATTAACCATAATCCCCTTCCAAAGTAAAGCTTATCTCGGAACCTAAGGGGAATCCTACATCTATTATCAAACTTTCTCAGAAAATGATTGTAAAATAATGCTATTCAAATTGAAATTATCTATACTAGATAAATAAAAATTAATACACTCACGCTAAGACTACAAATGTAATCTATGCACCTTTGAATCTTATTACATAATTATGTTGAAGGATAATTTAACTAAGAAACAAGAGAAGAAAGTCAACTAGCGTTATGCAAAATTCACGATTTCCGTTCGTTTGAATCATATCGGCTGTTAATTGTTGTGCTCGCATGGGTGTTACTTTTCCTTGAATTCTTGTAGTAATTGTAAGTAGTCTAGACCCTAGTAGCCTTAGCAACTGGAGTCAATGTTGACTTTGTAGCTTGCTTCGAATCTCTCAACCAGTCGGAATTGTCGCTTCCTGCACTGATGATTGTGAAAGCTTAAACACTAGAGTCTGTACGCATAAAACAATATATATATATATATATATATATATATATATATATATATATATATATATATATATATATATATATATATACATATATATATATAAAACTACTTAATTTACTCACATAAAATTAATATACAAAAGTATAGATTTATGCGTAAACTTTAAGTATTTACTTCAAAATTGCTCAATACGTAGGTAGAGCTAGTTAGTAAGTTATAAAATGTATATGGCGATTAAGCTACACTGAATATTCCGCGTTTCATAGACTCTAGGATTCTTCAGGCTTAAGCTTAAGCCTGAAGAATCCTAGAGTGGATGAAACACGGAATATTCAGTGTAGCTTAATCGCCATATACATTTTATAACTTACTATATATATATATATATATATATATATATATATATATATATATATATATATATATATGTGTGTGTGTGTGTGTGTGTGTGTGTGTATGTGTGTATGTATAAAAAGGAGGTGCAATTTTTTTTAAAGAATTATGTGTGATATGTATATAGAGAAGTATTAGAAGGCTATCACGTTGCAAGAAAAGGAAATTTGCCCGTGTTGAAAAAGAAGACAATTTCTCTCTCTCTCTCTCTCTCTCTCTCTCTCTCTCTCTCTCTCTCTCTCTCTCTCTACATTTTTTCAATCGTAACTTTTACTTAATTAGTAAACATTTCTACACAGATATCTAATGCATGTGATGGTGTTCCATTATATATTTAAAGCAAAACAACCTCATAAAATAGTACGTGTTTCAAATCCCCTGGAATCTGCACGGGACTGTATTGCCGTTTTCAATGGATCTGAAACACCCACCGTTTGATAAGGAGTTTTTTCCTCTAAATATATTATAGAACACTGTCACACGCATTATATCACTGTTTAGAAGTTTTGACTAATCAAGTAAAATTTACTATTGAAAAAATAAATAAAAAATTTAAAAACTCATTTGTCTTGTATCTTCTCGTTTCAACGGATTTAGGAAAACTCGTATCCGGAAAAATCGTACCCAGAAAAATCGTCCCTTATTGAATAAATATCGATTGAAAACACATTTTATGACCGTTCTTGAAGGAGATATTGTTTTTAAAAGAGACTACACCCCCTCCAGAATATTTTAAAAAAATACTTTTACTTGTTTACTATTATTTTTTAACAAAATTAAATCGATTTTCTAAGTTTTCCTTTTCTACCTAACTGGGTAAGTTGTTAGTGGTTTCACTTATTTTAAAACGTTTATTCTGTTTAAAAACGAGGCCACAGACCGCATAATATTTTAAAAAAATATATTTATACTTATTTACTGTTGTTTTTAAAAGGACAAAATCAATTTTCTACCTAGCTAGTTGTTAGTGGTTTAATTTATTTTGAAGCATTTATTGAGTAAAAAAAAGTAGCGCCGAGTGTTACTTGAGAACGAGAAATAACGTTCGCCATGAGGGGTCACATCTTAGGGGTCTTGATAATCGCTAAAAAAAAAAAAAAATAGAGAAAATACGTAGATATATATAGTTTTAAAAAGAGCCCCCTCCTCCAAAATAAAATAAATTTATGTACTTCACGTAGTGTCCAAGATCACTGCTCGAAAAAAACCATGCTACTGGGAGTGGACACAGTTGATTATGTAACGAAACCGAACGGAATACACAAAAACTATAAATTTAAAAAAAAATTACTTTATTTTTTAACATGTCTTGTGTTATTACGAAATACACAACAAAAAAAAAAAGACAAAACACTTCTTGTATTATCAAATAATAAAACAAATATTTTATTTAGAAAAAAAATAGTTTAGTTTTAACGCTTTTTATGTTCACGAAACAACAAAAGGCACTTGTGCAGTATCCAGAGGGCGGCTATCTTTTCTTGGTGGGTTTCACTAAACTGTCGCCAAGTAGCGCTTCTCGGTCAAAAACATTTAGGGTTTGTATTACTATACACATAGATTCGAAAAAGTTGTCAAATAACAAATATATAACAAATAAATTTTATCAAAGACAAGATAAGTTACTTTTCTAGCTGACTGGATATTTTTTAGTGTTTTTATTTAATGTAACATGTTTATTCAGCTAATAAAACATACGGTGTTTACCAGTTTACTTGAAAATTACAAATGGCGCCAGACTCTTTGTTGAACACAGTAAGTTTGGGGAAAGAAGTTAAAAATAAAAAATATACAAAATACTTTTAAAACCCCACCGAATATATGTATACTTATGTCACAGTAACATATATTCAACGAGTTTCTAACAGTATTTTGTATATATTTTTTATTTTTAACTCTTTTTGTCAAACTTCCGTGTGTCATTTAAATTATTTATTTGTCCGGAAAACAAAAAGAATCTATTTTACTTCATAAAACTCCAATGTAATTTTTATTACAAAATTGTTTTATTAAAATTATATTTACTTGTGCAGACTTTTAAATAAATGTTTGTACAATTTTACATTGTTACATTTTTATACAATAAATGTTTTAGTTTCAAATATTTTTCTGTTCGGAAAAATTTTTTTTGTTACTTATTAGCCGCGTTATTTGACTAAGAAGAAATTGGAATTATCGCCCCTTAACAATAACCGCCGTCTGCATGTTAAGAATGGCTTTCAAAGTAATAACGGTATTATTTCAGTGCCGTACTAAAAATACATTAAGTACCGTGTTTTCTTTCTTGTAGTTTCGTAATAACACAAGAATTGTTTAAACTAAATTAATTCTTCTGAATAAAATAATTGCTTTCTTTGATAATACGTAAATGTCTCCTTTCTTTTATTTTTGTTTTGTAATAATAACACAAAAAGTGTTTGAACTAAAGTATTTTTTAAAATATATATATGGTTTCGTTTTTCGAGTCTTGACTCCATGATCAATTTTTTTTTTTAAACATGAGTTAAAAATAATTTTTATAAATATTATGGGGGTGCGTAGTCGCCTTTAAAAACAGTATCTCCTTCGATAACGGTCATAAAATGTGTTTCTTGTCGATATCTATTCAATAAGGGACAAGTTTTCCTAGCTAACAAAAAGGGACGAGTTTTCCAGGTGCGAGTTTTTCGAGTACGAATTCTTCGGGTACGAGTTTTGCGATCACCGAATACGAGATTTCCGGTTTTTCATTTTGTTTGCATTACAATAGATAATTAATTTAAGTTAAGCAAAACAACAACAAAAAAGAATTGTTTAATATTTATACGAAAAAAGCCATTTTAAAATATTTGATTAATAAATTAACAATTTTTTTTAGCGAGCCGAATAATGCATGACTATTATTAAACAGGGCATGTTTTGAAGAATCGATACAAAAAAAAATCGATAAATATTGTGCCCTTTGTGTTAAAAATATCATCATTTTTTCGATCCTGTTTGAAAACGTTTGCCGCCTTTCGACTACGGTGGACCAAACGCGCTGAAATAATTTTTTGTATTCTGCTTTAAAAGTGCCCCCCACCCATTTTGGGGAGCCTGACCCCCACACACATACACATTAAAAACCAAACTCATACAAATGGTCACCCATCTGGTACTGGCCAGCCTCAGCGTTAATAATACATTGACATTTTCGTCACTGAAAAATAAGTTTTTTTTGGCTTGTTTGGTCTTCCGTAGTTTGCCTTTTATCAAGTACAAATGTAAACATTGAAATCAAATCGACGTGAAGTAACTGGTTGCCTGTATGAATAAGTGGAATTATTTGAAATCCAGGTACTTATATTATATTTTTGCATATTCTCATAGAAAATCACCCTAAATCATAGTTAGACAACAAATAAACAAATTAATTCTTTCAAAAACCTTTTTTTTTTTTTTTTTTTTTTTAACTATTCATATACGTTTGTTGTGCAAAACAAAAAATGTCAATTGTTAACTTTTGGGGAAAATTTAACATTTAAAATTTAATTAAAAATAGTAGTAAAAAGTTTTACATTATTCTGCTTTCTATATGATAAAATTCAGGATTTTATCTTTCTGGGAAAAAAGTTACTCAGAAATAATGGATTTTAATAAATGTAATTTCGTTTTAAAAAACAACAACTTGATTTTTCGGCCATTTTTGGCGGTGTCTAATATATATATATATATATATATATATATATATATATATATATATATATATATACATATATTCGATGATTATCATTAACTTATAAAGTACGTACGCATATATATGTGTGTAAAAAATACATTTATATAGATACTAGCATTTCAGCCCGGTGCTGCCCGGATGTTTGGAGGTGTATGCTGAGAAAAAAAAAACAAAAAACAAAAAAAAAGGTCAATTTTTTAAAACTTTGACCCCTATTAAGACCCCTTAAAATTTATTGTTTTGGGCTCAAATCGAGTTATTAAGTTAGATCCATGTCGAAGGAACTTATATCTCAAATTTCAAGTGTTTAGACCCAAAATTGTCGGAGGAGTTTGGTAGAGTTCTCAAAGGTCAAATCGTTGAACTTTGACGCCTTAACAGCCACATTTCCGGCCGAAAACCGATCACATCGATTTTCCCAAATCTCAGTACCCTGTATATCAAATTTCGAGTCTGTAGGCTGAAAATTAACAGAGTTATTTCGAAGGAAAATGTACACAGACAAACAGACAGAGAGACAGATAGACAGACCGACACATAGACACACAGATACACAGACACGTTCACATTTATAGATATACTAGCATGGTGCCCGGCGTTGCCCGGGTGTTTGGAGGTGTATGCTGAGCAAAAAAAACAAAAACAAAAAAAACACACACACACAAAAAAAAACAACAAAAAAACCCAGAAAAAAACAAAAAAAAAAGAAAACTTTTTTAGCTTTGACCCCTATTATGACCCCTTAAAATATATTGTTTTGGGCTCAAATCGATTTATTAAGTTAGATCCCTGTCCAAGGTACCTATATCTAAAATTTCAAGCGTGTATACCCAAAATTGTCGGAGGAGTTTTGTAGAGTTCTCAAAGGTCAAATCGTTGAACTTTGACTCCTTAACAACCAAATTTCTGACCGAAAACCGATCACATAGATTTTCCCAAATCTCAGTTCCCTGTATATCAAATTTCGAGTCTGTAGACTGAAAATTAACAGAGTTATTCCGAAGGAAAATGTACACACACACACACACACAGACACGTTCACTTTTATAGATATATAGATAGATATAAATACCTAGATAGATAGATAGATAGATAGATAGATAGATAGATAGATTCCATTATCAACTCGCCTTTTAGCCTCATCTAATGCCATTACGAAGATAATTTCGTTTGAGGTGGCGCCATGAAATTTAATTTTGAAAAGAAATTTCCTTCAATTAAAAACACATTAAAACACAACTTTTATTCTTCCGTCTGCTTCTCTCGGTTTCTACCACTAATCATTAAAATTATCATAATCAATCAAGAATATTTATGCGCGCAATTTCCCAAAGTCTGCTGTTTCAAGGCTGTTATTTTCAGCTAGTTAGAACATTGTGGAGACCTAAGCCCGACAAGAGGCGGCCAATTTTCACAGTAGTTTTTTTTTTTAATGTCTTTTCGCAACGGCAGCAAGTTAAATTTCTCCAGTATTAAAATATAAATTTTAAGAATAAAACATCTAATTTTAAATCGAAGTTAGCTCTAAAAGAAGCAGCAATTTTCTAGTTTATTGAGTGTTCAAATTGGATTTTTTATTTGTTTTTAATATTTCATTTTTTTTTCTAGAGGCTTGAGTGCATCCCTTACACTCAGCGTTAGTAGCCAGGTTAAGATAAAATGTTTTGTTTTTGTCTAAGATCACTACTCGAAAAAAAAAAAAAAATCAAGCTACCGGGAGTGGATGCGGTTGATTATGTAACGAAACCGAACGGAAAATATAAAAAACGAAACCATAAATTTATAAAAAAATAACTTTAGTTTTTAACATTTCTTGTGTTTTTACGAAACAAACAAAAAGAAAGAAAACATTTTTTGTATTATCAAATAATAAAACAAATATTTTATTTAGAAAAATTAATTTAGTTTTAACACTTTTTGTATTTACGAAACAACAGAAGGCACTTTTGAAGTATGCGGACGGCGGCTACTTTTCTTGGTGCGTTTCACTAAACTGTCGCCAGGTGGTGTTTCTCGGCCAAAAACATTTAAATTATCAATTTGTTGTTTACCCTTCAAAGTTGCTTTAATCAAAAAAGTGTTTCATTTAAATTATTTATTTGTTCGAAAAAAAAAAAAAAAGCTATTTTACGTTATAAAAGTCCCATGTCGCTTTCATTACAAAATTGTTTTATTAAAATTATATTTTCTTACGCAGACTTTTAAATAAATGTTTTTTCAATTATATATTGGTACATTTGTATACAATAAATGTTTTGGTTTTCAAATATTTTTCTGTTCGGAAAAAATCTTGTTTGTTACTTATTTGCCGCCTTATTTGACTCCCGAAATGACTTTTAAACGATACCTTTCCCTCACCAGGTTGAATGGCTTTCGAAGTAATGCCGTTTATATTTCAGCGCCGTACCAAAAATACATAAGTACCGTATTTTCTTTGTTTATCGTTTCGTAATAACACAAGAAATGGGGTTTGTATTACTGTACACATAGATTCGAAAAAGTTGTCAACAAACAAATATATAACAAATAAATGTTATCAAAGGCAAGATAAGTTACTTTTCTACCAAACTGGATACATTTTTCGTGTTTTTATTCAATGTAACATGTTTATTCAGCTCGAAAACCATACAGTTTTTACCGATGTATTGGAACATTCAAGATGGCGTCTTATTCTCTCTTTAACACGGTAAGTGTGGGAAAAGATGTTATAAATAAAAAACCGGATGAAATACTGTTAGAAACTCGCTCAATATATGTTACCGTGACATAGGTTGACATATATTCGGCGGGTTTTTAATAGTATTTTGTATAGTTTTTTTTATTCATAACACCTTTTTCCATACTTACGATGTTAAAGAGGGTGTGAGGCGCCATCTTGAATTTTCGAATACATCGGTAAACACTGTATGTTTTTCGAGTTGAATAAATATGTTACATTGACAACTTTTTCGAATCTATGTGTACAGTAATACAAACCCAAGAAATGTTTAAACTGAATTAATAAGTGCTTTCTTTGATAATACGTAAGTGTTTTCTTTCTTTTATTTTTGTTTCGTAATAACAAAAAAGTGTAAAAACTAAATTATTTTTTAAAATAAATATATGATTTCGTTTTTCGCGTCGTGACTCCGTGATCAAGTTTATTTTTTTTAAAACAAGAGTTAAAAATAATTTTTAAAAATATTATTGGGTGCGTAGTCGCCTTTAAAAACGACATCTCCTTAAAGAACGTTCATAAAATGTGTTTTTAATCGATATTTATTCAATAAAGGACCAGTTTTCCTACCAAGCAAAATGGGGCGAGGGTTCCGGGTCCGAGTTTTCCGGACGCCGTTCACAAATAACAACAAATACGGGAGGTTTGGTTGTTTGTTTGTTTTTGTTTTACGGCATATCAACCATTTTCCAGGTTTTTTAATGCCGAATCTAGTTATTTTGAGGAACGATTTTTAATGGGGTATATTTATTTTTTTTAAGTCGGATTCTATTTAACCCATAGTTGGGGCCCTAACAGGTACTACCACTCCGGGTCAGAGTGTACCTGGGAGAAATGAAAATTAAAAGGTGGCTCCACACTCCCCAAAGCCCGCAAGCTGGGGCCTCACCATCGGATATAGTTTTAGGTCATATCCAAGACGAAATAGGGGAGGAACTAACATCTTTTTCTCTTGCCAGACAAAGGAAGACCCACGTCCAACAAAATGGACGAATACTATTCTATGGGTTTACAATATTTGGCCAATTAGGGAACACATTTGGCCTATCTCTAATCTTGCAACAGACCTCCGGTTTATTTCGGCAACCTTTATTGCAGAATGGTATTCCTATCCTGGAAAGGTTGAACCCTGATACAGTCCTGTCTAAATTTGAATTATCGGTCTTGCCCCTGCTGGGTGCACTCCCGTCTGTCGACCGTCTCTCCTGGCCGCTCGTTACAACTTTCTATCGCGTCTCTAAACTCATTATGTTATGTATCTACGCAACCAAAAATCGTTGCCTAGTCTTTTGTCTCACGTATCTTTGTTTATTAAAAGCAAACATTCCAATCCTTTTTTTTTTATTAAACACTCTTCTGAACATTTTATTGTTGTACATATTTCTGGCTTAATTATTTCTACATTAAATTCCAGTCTTATTTTCAAACATTCTTCCATTATCAAAACATTGTCACCAGTTCAAATATCGGTCACTCACCTCTCTACCCGGGGCATCCGACGTTGACCGGACAATAATATAATAAATTATCGCTTGTCTTCCCCCCCCTTCTAGCTTTTTCTTTATACGCTAATCGCACAAAATACACAATTTTCTATAATTTTTTTACAAGAGAAACACCACTTATTAAGGCCCGAAGGCTACTCGAGGATAAGGGTTAATTAGTGTACGGTAGTCATTGGAACCACAGCGAAGAAAATCGTTAGTGGTGGGAATTTGGCATAATTTCATTATTTAAGAGAACGACTTAGCAAGAACGTGTTTACATTGGACTTGAAGACGACAATATTGCAGTCAGTCGGAAAGCAGACCAGGGAAACAGAGTTCCACATGCGGTCAGTTCCAGGAAAGAAGCTTTGTCCATGGTATTTGCGTTTAGATTTAGGCATAGTTAGAGCGCGAGGTAAATTCTTGATAGTGGTTGTAAATAGACAAGTGTTTTTTTTCTGTAAAATTTGGCAAGGGGGACAATAGATTGAAGCTCAGGCGAGCACTTGCCATGAAAATAAAGGTATAGCAGAAACGGTCTCGCAACGCCTGTTCCGTGGACAGAAAGCTGCAATGAAAGATTGCAGGGAAGATAAACGGTTGAATTATATTTGAAAAATAACCTGTTTCGCATATACGTTGGGGTCACTAGTTCTCAAAGCTAGGACGCAAATAAGATCAGAATAAAATGCGGAGTTATTGCCAGTTGAAAAAATGAAGAACATTGTGAGAGTATTAATATTGATCGATGGTATGAATCGCGTTTGGTTTCTTTTGCAGGGTTTCATGACAAGGATTTATTAATATTGATCTTAAAGACGGCCAAGTAGTAATCAATAGAGAAATAGCTCCGCGATAATGTGTTTCAAAGGTGGGAATCCCTTGCTAAGAAGCTGACCTGTCACCGGAAATTGCTTTAATTTTTCTAATTCCCCGTTATTTATAAGTAATTGAACAACTAACCACATCGTTCATATAGGCATCTAATTTAGATAGTGCATATCGACACCTCAAACACGCATGTAAATTAGAGGTATATTCTTTTAATACCCACAATAAACATTAAGAAATACCAGGGAGTGGTTATAAACAGCACATAGTTTGGAGGAAGGCAGTCCCAGGAAACGAGATACATAATAATCTTCCTTTTTTCTGTCTTAGCCTGACGGATGATTTCGAAGTAAAGAGATTCATTACTTTTAGTTTTCGAAGAAGTATTCTTAACATATATGTTTGAGCTGATGAATTAAATAAATGAAATCATGAAATAAAAATTTATAGCGGTTACGGCTAGTAGTTATAAATGAAAAATGGGAGAAAATAACGTTTGCGAAAAATTTTCTAATTAAAATATAGTGATTTGGAATAGTTAAAAACAACTTAAGTTGAAATAAATGAAGCATGCATGGTCCCCCCTGAGTTTACAATGAACGAGGCATAAAAATGACTAAGTCTAGCATTTGCGCCCCCCATTTAGCTCCAAAAGTCCCCAGGATACATCAAATCCTGGTGAAAATGAACAAACGGTGCAGATTTAGGCTTTAACACATATAAATTTGCGTTCTGCACCATGCAAAAAAAAAAAGAAAGAAATGACTAAGTCGGTCATTTGCTCTCTCCTCATTTAGCCCCAAAAGTCCCCAAGGCCTTAATATATTCAAATTTGAGTTCAGCACTATGCAAAAGCTGCTAAATGGATAGACACAGAAAATTTTGGACAAATATGGTAAAATAGTCCCAAAAATTGGAGTGTTTTTATTAACTCTAAAAAAGACCTTGGGGCACACACCCAAGAGTTATCGCGAAGTATAGAAAAACAAAATGATATAGAAATCAGTTAGCTACAACTTTTGAGAAAGTTTTATAAAAATCCAAGGCATCATTTTTTTAATAAGCACAAAAGGGCCTTGATAAATGGTGATTCTTTTGTAAAAAAAAAAGAAGGAATTTCTTGGCTTTCGCATGGCGGCTCTTTTAGTCCTTTCGGTGATTAGTTTTCTCCTGTGACTCAGGAGTACAAACATGCTCGTCCATCACTTTCTCCATCGTTACCACTCTGACACCCATCATCTCCCTCATCAAGTTCGTTATCGTCCTTACTTGACTCTAATCGCGTCTTGTTTCCCAGTTTGGGACGAATTTCTTTGTGCTAAAATCCGAACGCATACTATGATTTTTTCTGCTAGCCATAGCTGCCGCATCTCCAATGCAACTCTTCAGCTCAACTCTCACGACTGTAAACTTATTTCAAGGTGTCCTGAGCTGCAGATAAGATTTCCGATTTTTTAAAATCTGGTGCGAACCATCGTGGGGTTGATCACTCTCTTCCAATATCCCAATATTTTCTAATCGTCGATATGCTCCAACTCTCAAACTTACCAATACTACAAATATACTGCTATTGTAACAACGCGCGCGTGAGAAAATGAACAGCAACTGATAGATGGCTTGCGAAAATATTAGCAGGAGCAGCAGCTGTCTTAGCAAATTTGAAAATCAGCAAATGTGCGCGAGCTTGCATCACAAGCAAACAAAGACGCCTGGACGGTGCACATAGTTTAATAATAATACTTGGGTATCCGGGACCCGTTGAGTCAGTGTATGTTATAGCTAACTACGGAATAGTGAGTATACAGAATTAATGTATAAAAGTGCAAGTGACTCTACAAAATTGATGTATAAACGCGCAAAAATTGAATGCAAACATGCGCGATAACAAACATGGCGACTAGTGACAACAATACAGAATACATTGAATAATAAAAGTTTTTACATCACTTTGCATTAAATGAAAAATCCTCCATATAAGAGGGGTGTAATCCTTTGAAAAAAGTGAAAAAAGACAAAAAGTAAAAATAGAAGGAGGAAGTATATATTGTACAGGTCAACCCTAGTTTTTTCTTTGTATTATCCGCCTTAAAATATCGGGAAATAATTATTAAGTAATACTTAAGAAAATCTTTTAAATAGTCACCCCCCCCACAACGTTTTAAAGTGTTTCTACCTATTTTTTAAATAAACTTACGATCTCACACTACCCCGTTCCCTCTTTTTGCCTTTGTCCCCCCGCCACCGGACAACGTGTTCCGAATGTACGTCGAAACGAGTTGAGTTCGCCTGGTGTGAGAATACTCGCCAATGTTTGAACTTCGCCCAATACGTCTTACTTCATCTTTATGGACAGTGCCAGCATTGGGTCTACAGTAAACTTCAAAATATCCAGTACCATAATTGCTCGATACATTTCAACTATTCAACCTGCTTAGACCATTTTGGGTGTGATTGGTGTTATAACGAACATAACCCCACAATTGGGGTCTGTCTTGATGGTGATTTTGTTTGTAAGTATTCACCCCCTCCCCTTTCAAGTCGTACACTTTCATTGAATTTATTAATTTATTTTATTAAAGGAAACAAAAACAACAGATTTCTGATTAAATCGTTAGAGTTGTCTATCAATGTAAGTTCTCCGTTTTTTTTTTATTTTGTTTGTTTCATGGCCAGGAAGTGGATGTCTATTTTACGTTAAATTTATGTAGAAAACAGATCTCACACGCTAAAATGTTTATTTTTCATTATTTAAAAAATCCTTCCTTTATACTTTCTTTAAAAGCAGTTGAAACGTATCACAACAACAACAAACAAAAAACTTGGATTTTAATTTTGTCAGGGGGTAAACTATGCTGGGTTAGGTCGTACAAATACAAAATATTTGAAAAAAAATTATGTATATTGATCAAGTTGTTTTCGTTTAATTTTGTTTTATTTACATTAGGAAAACATATTTGTTTTGTTTTATTATTTTGTTTTAAAACGATTCTAACCTGCAATAAAAATACAATCGAAATAATCGTTTTAAAAATTTGGGCGCTGAAAACGTACATTGTTTTAGGGGGAAGTCTTTCCCGGCATAATCAACAACATTCGTGAACAGTATTTGTTTAAAAAATTTGTTTATATTATTCAACATTAAAAATAAAAAAAAAAGTTTATATTGTTTAAAATGATAAAAACTAGTGGTTATATTGTTTTAAAATAGAATAAAAAAGGTTTATATTGTTTAAAATTATAAAAGTTGTATTTATATTGTTTAGATTTCAGAAAACGTTTAAAATAAATAATAATTGTTTATTATTTAAAAAAAAGTTCTGTTTATATTGTCTATTTTTTAAAAAAGAAGTTCGGTTTATTTAAAACTGTTAACTTCTGAAATACCGATATCATTGTTTGGCATAGTTTACATAGTAACGTAACGGAGATTAAAGGAATTTGGTTCCTTTTATATGATGTAGGGATAGACAGTATTTTGTCTTGGGGAGGCTACATGTTTTGAGAAGCTTCTGGGGTTGACCTTTACTTCTGATCTGAAATGGACCGCGTACATCAAGTCTGTTTCAAGGTCGTTGAAAAAAATGGTAGGATCCTTCTACCGCTCCAGATTTTATCTCACTGCTGATGCAATTCTCTATCTATATAAAAGCCACGTACGTCAAAAAATGGAGTACTGCTGTCGCATCTGAGAAGTTCTGCTAAAACAGCCTATCCTGCCTTGACAAAATACAAAATAGACTTCGTGGCTTAGTGGGGGATGTTCTTTTCCCTTCCCTGCAACCTCTCTCTCGCAGAAGAGACGTTGCGAGCCTGTCTTTGTTTCATCGTTATTTCCATGGGAAGTGCTCGTCTCAGCTCCAATCTCTGTCGCCCCCCCCCTTCGCCAATATTTCACGAAAAACACCCGTCTAGCTGAAACCACTGTCAATAATTTTCTCCACTCCTCATCTGTGTCATAATCAAAAGGTAGATTCCATGAGCAAAGCTTCTTTCTTAGAAGTGCACGCCTGTGGAACTCTGCTCCGTTTGCCTGTTTCCCACCTGACTACAACTTGGATGTCTTCAAGTTCAACATAAACAAATTCCTCATAAACCGCCCCCTGAAGTAAGACATTTGATCAAATCTCCATTACTAACGATTACTACGATATTATCCCATTGATTACTGTACACGCAATAACCCTTATCCCCGAGTAGCTTTAGGGCCTTGATAAGTGGTGACTACCATGTAAAAAAAAGACATGCGAACACAAATTCATCTTTAAGATCCATTAACTAATCAGTTTTAATTAAAGTTTTGACATGAAGTAAAAATAAAGAGTACAATAAATTTGAGGCAAAAAAGGCCAAAAGCATTATTTGAATATGTAAGAAAAACTAATGTAACAAAAAATAAAAATATTTAGTGTGAAAAATGTAATAATAAAAATGAATTAAAATAAAAACAAGCACGAAATAAAAGTATGAATCAAATTTAATTTAAAAATTCCAAAAATAAAATACACACTCGATTATAAAAAAAAACGTGTGAGATACATACGAAAAATGTGAAAGGATACCCCAGGGAGCAGCCATTAAATTAAAACCCGTTTACGCTGGGTCCACGTTCCCTGGGATGTGCCCCCCCCAAAAAAAAGCTGTAGTCTGAGGTGGGAGAGTACTAACCAGATTTCCACTGGAAGTGTGCTGTTCAAATATGGTATCTTGAGAAGACATTTTGTTATCCAAACCCCAGGAAACACCAATGGCTGATGCCAACGAGAAATCAATGGCAAACGACTGTTGCGATAAAGTGCAATCATCTACATGCATGAGTAGTCAAGAGATGGAGAACATTGGAAATCTGGGGTGACTTGTTGTCACTTGGTATTCAGCGAATACCACAGGTTACTGCCAGTGAACGATCACCGATGATAGCATGTGAGACAACTCCTAGTGAGTAAAAAAATAATAATGTTCCCTCCCAAATTCGCCACCACCCTGATTTTATATCGTAGATGTTTACTATATTTTCTTAGTTTTTAACCAACGTTCACATTATGATGGTATGATTGTCTTTTAGTAGTTATGTGAACTTCATTTCTGTATTCATGTATTCTGCACTGATATGAAAATGAAGACTATAGGGGAGTATAGGGTTCCTAACCATGTAACTGATGAAAATATGCTACATATTTTGATGAAAAACATTGGAAAAATGGACATAGAAGAACAGAAAACCAAAACTTTAAATGTAATTTCTGTATTAAAAATAATAGTTATTTAAATATTTCAACATATTATCTTGTGGGGAAAATCCAGCTCCCCAATAAGGGGCACTCAAGATAGGAACAACAATAAAAATTGTCTCAACCATGAAGGATTTCTCCTCCACCGATCAAGGAAAGAAAAGGTGAATTGTAACATCAGAACAGATACTAGACTGTGATCTTGTCCCGAAGGACAAGAATTGTTTGTGTTTTATGTTTCTTTAATTGTTTGTTCCCTAAATTCATAATTCAGTTTTATCAGTATTAGATTGTATATTGCTTTAAAATTGCGTAATTTTACATAGATGATATTTATATTTTATATTGAATAACGTTCAATTTAATTATTAATCGAATTGGGTTCCTTTGTTTTCTTTTTTTAACATGTTTTAATGCTCATTTTAAAAATGCACTCATATAGTATCGACAGTGACAGTTTGACAAATCTTACCTACATTGCCTGTGGCATTTTTCAGTTAACAGGAATTCTATATCTCGGTGGCCGTGGTCAGACCCCACAAGCGGAAAAAAGTATCTCAGAGAAACACGTAAATGCATCTACAAATATTATTTCAACCTACAATCTGACATACCAATGCAATGCAATTTAAAACGTAAGCATGACAAATCGACATATACGTCCTTTCAAACATAAGCGTGACGAACTGAAGAAAATGTCATTTCAACCTTAAGCGTAGCAGATAAGTGAAAATGTAATTTCAAAAGGATCGCATGACAGACTAGCGAGAACACCATTAAAAATTAAACGTGACAGATCGATGAACATGCTATTTCAAAATGTAAGCACGAAAGACTAGAGAAGATGTAGTGTTTTTTAACATGGTAGTCACCACTTATCAAGGGCTGGAGGCCACTCGGGGATAAGGGCTATTGCGTGTACAGTAATCAATGAGACAATATCGGAGTAATCGTTAGTAATGGAGATTTGATAAAGTGTCTTACTTAAGAGGGCGGTTTATCAGGAATTTGTTTATGTTGGACTTGAAGACATCCAAGTTGTAGTCAGGTGGGAAACAGGCAAACGGAGCAGAGTTCCACAGTCGTGCACTTCTAAGAAAGAAGCTTTGCTCATGGAATCTACGTTTTGATTATGGCACACATAAAGAGTGGAAGAAAGTTACTGACAGTGGTTTCAGCTAGACGGGTGTTTTTCGTGAAATATTTGCGAGGGGGGGGACAGAGATTGGAGCTGAGACGAGCACTTCCCATGGAAATAACGATAAAACAAAGACAGGCCCGCAACATCTCTTCTGTGAGAGAGAGGTTGCAGGGAAGGAAAAAGGACATCCCCCACTAAGCCACGAAGTCTATTTTGTACTCTTTTAATGCAGGATAGGCTGTTTTAAGCAGTTCCTGCCCAGATATGGCAGCAGTACTCCATCCTTGGACGTACTTAGCATTTATATAGATAGTGAATTGCATCAGTAGTGAGATATGTACTGGAGCAGTAGAAGGATCCCACCATTTTCCCAGCGTTCCTGGCAACAGATATGATGTACGTGTTCCATTTTAGATCAGGAGTAAAGATCAAACCCAGAAGCTTGTCAAAACATGGAGCCTCCCCAAGACGAGAGCCACCCATTTCAATTGATGCCAGATGGGGATCAGAGCGTTGATGATGTAAAGATAGAAGCTTGGTTTTAGATGCATTAAAAGTGACCAGCCACCTCTTCCCCCATTGTATCACGCGCTCAAAATTCAGAGGAGAGATAATCAGAGAGAACTGTGTATTTACGGCCTTTGATGCGTTGCCATAGATGGTCGTGTCATCAGCATAGATGTCGACGAATGATTTAAGTATGTGTTTTGGAGATCATTGATGCAGATCAGAAAGAGAGTTGGGCTCAGGATGGACCACTGAGGGACACCAGCATTAATACTGTGAGCTTCTGATTTCTGCACATCAATCACTACTTTTATGAGCCTATCAGAGAAATGATTTAATAATTGAGAAAACATTTCCAGTTATACCGTAGCTGGAAATCTTGTGAAGTAGGCCTTTATGCAATACCTTATCGAAGGGCTTTGATATGTCAAAAGCAATTGCCCTAAAAAAGAAGCCTTTGTCAGGAGATTCACTAATCCTATGAGATATAACCGTTAGCACATCTGCTGTAGATCTAGCAGAACGGAAATCATATTGCATGTCGCTAAGAAGGTTATTTCTGCTGAGGTGGTTGACTACTTCTTTATTTAATATGGATTACAGCAACTTACTCATGACACACAGGAGACTTATTGGTCTGTACCGAGAGGGAGATGACCTGTCACCTGAATTCTTAAATACAGGGCATAAAGTGTTCTAACTTAATCGTGATAGACCAACTAAAATGCTATTTCATTACGTAAGTATAGGAGATTAGCGGAAATATCATTTAAATTTAAGCATGGCAGATCGACAAAAATGTATTAGGTTGGTGCAAAAATAACGTCGTTTTTTTATGTAAAAAAAACGATATTATTTTTTGCACTAACCTAATAATTTAAAAATAAAGTGTGACAGATAGATAAAAATGTTATTTCAAAACGTAAACATGGAATACTAGAGAAAATGTCACATGTTACACCAATATAGGATATTATTTCGTTGAAACATCAGTTCCCGTCAGATCACTGGAAGTTAAGCAACATTAAGCCTGGTTAGTACTAAAATGGGTGACAATTTGGGAATTGCGGGTGCTGTATGTGCTCTCTGTTTATCTCTGCGTTGTTCCAGCCAGTCTTAGGTCTCTCCGTGCCACTGGACTCAAGCAGTGCCGATTCAAAAGAGGTGTGGTTGATGATTGAACAACCCTTGCGTCACAATACACGCTCAGTTACCCTTACAGCCGTGTCCGTTTTCTCTTGAGACTGAACAGAGGCATTTCAATGATAGACCAACGAAAATGTTATTTCAAATTTAAGCTTGACAGGCCGATGCAAATCTATATAATTATAAAACTCAAATGACCTTGTAACGAGTGATGTAACCCACTTTCCGGTTTACGACATCCGATTGCGCATGCGCGCATAAACATTAACCCATAACAACGTAAACAAATAAACACAAATCGCTCCTTTTGCAGATTTTTACCCGCGCACTGAAATGTTAACGTTATTATTTCGAAATGATTATTTAACATGGGAAGAGTGGGTTGTTTTGCAACTATTCTTTATTACAACTATACTGTCGCTATTTTCTTACAACTAAACAACTTTAACCCGTTGACAAACATGAGAACAATTGTAGTAAAGCCAAGACTACTACTACTACTACTACTACTACTACTACTACTACTACTACTACTACTCTCTATCCGTCCCTTTTCCTTCCTTCCTTCCTTTCTTCTTTTTTTATTTTTTATTTACATTTCTAGATACAAAATAGTTGTGTGAGAACGGTGAATTTGTTGACACATTTACTAATCTGTTTCAATATTAGTTTTATTTTATTTTATTTATTTAGGTGTTATTTTTTTGCTTCAGGTTTCATTATTTTTTTTTTTTTAGATTTTAAGTTTCTATAACTTGGTTGAAGGATTCCAATATGGGGTTTTCATTCTTATATTTCTCATCGGTAGGTTCATATGCTTTTTTGCTGCTAAATGACTTTCGTCGGCGTTCGATTCGAAGGAAAATCATGTTTAATTTTCGATTTTTGAGCGATTATTCGGAAAAATAGGTAACTTTACACGAATAGGGAGGATTTCTTTTTTTCATGTTTGAGTGATCCGTTCGTGATTTTTCATTTTAATATACTTTCGCAGAAATGTTTCTGTTATGTAAAAAAAAAAACGTCGCAAATGTCACGCTCATATATGAATTCCATAGCTAATATAACATACTGACCCAACGGGTCACGGGTAGGCTAGTGTTATTTTAAAATGTAAGCATGAGATACTAGCGAAAATATTATTTCAAGCTTAAGCATGACAGATTAATGAAAATTTTTTTCAAACTTAAGCACACCTGTGGAACTGTCTTCCGTTTGCCTGTTTTCCAGCTGACTACAATATGGTTGTCTTCAAGTCTAACGTAAACAAGTTCTTGATGAGCCGTTCCACTTAAGTTAACAAATTTACCGAATTTCCATTACTAACGATTACTATATTGTCCAATTGACTACTGTATACTTTTCAACCTTTATCTTCGAGTGGCCTATGTAAAAAAAATAACATGACAGACTAACGAAAGTGTAATTTCAAACTTAAGCCTGACAGTCTAATGAAAATGCTTTTTCAAATGTATACCTGACAGTCTAATGGAAACGCTTTTTTCAAAAGTAAGCTTGACAGACTAATGAAAATGCGTTTTCAAGCTTAAGTATGATAGACCGACGAAAATGTAATTTGAAACGTAAGCGTGGCAGACTGATGAAAATGTCGTTTCAAACTTATGCATGAGAAATTGACGAAAATCTTATTGCTCACTTAAGTTTTACGGATCGATGAAAATGTTATACATATATTATTTAATTGGAATTCATTATTGAGATGAGTATTGTTTATTAATTTATTTATTGCGGACTATTATCCTCATCTTGCTTAGTTGTTGTTTCATGATGTTTCGGCCAACTATTCCTATGGTCAGCAATTACTGAGTTCCTATCCATCGCGGTTACCACCTGACGATGGCCAGAGGAATAGTTGGCCGAAACGTCGCGAAACAACAAGAATGATTGGGATAGTAGTCCGCAATAAATAAATTAATAAACGAAAATGTTGTTCCAAAACGTAAGCGTGACCGACTGACGAAAAGTTACACACTTAAGAGTGACAGGCCGACTCACATCCCAAATCGCCCAGACAAGGGCGCATCTAACCAACACACTCTTGAATCCATGTCACGTTTTCGTTTTAATCGCTACTTGAATCCTAACCCAAAGATTTACTACTTGTTGTGCTGAGCGCAATGTTCTGTTAGTTTTATTCGTGATATCATTTAGTCTCTTAGCTTAATTGACAAAATGCCGAAGTAATAGCACCCAATGCCTAATGAGAAGGCTTTGTAATATTCTGTTTTGTGGGATATAACGTTTCAAGCATATTTCATCAAGGATTCATGGGTGGTCCGATGTCTCTTTTTTTCCAATAAATGTTTTCATCACTTTCAATAAGAGAGAAGTGTGTTTTATGGTTACGTAAAGCTTACCTTCCGGGTACAAAACACCCACAACAATGAATTCAAAAGAATTTCCTTCCGTTTCGTTCGGTACATTTCAGATTTTCCAATTACGTTCATTTATTAATATGTCGACTATGTTGTCTAACACGATAAGTCGTTTTCTGTTTTTTACTTTTTTTTTTCAGTTCTAATTAGCGTCCTCTTTTTCTTTTCTTTGTTTCTTTCTTAATTAGCATTTTGCTTTGCTTTCCTCGTTAATCATTTAATCTCTTTTCTCATTAGATTTTTTTTTCTTTTTTCTTATTCTCTTTCCAAATATGACGTTTATTCTACGCTTCTTTTTCTTTCTTTTTTATCTTCATCTTCTTCGTCATTGTCGCCTTCTTTCAGAATTAGATTATTCTTCATATCTCCCTTTTTCGTCTTTGTCCTTTTTAATTGGATTTTCCTCCTCCTATTTTCCCTCGTCTTCTTCCTGCTTCCTATCTCCCTACCTCGCCTTTTTCTTCTTCTTCTTCTTCTTCTTCTTCTTCTTCTTCTTCTTATTATTATTATTATTATTATTATTATTAGTGGTATTTACTCACTAGAGGCTCTCACACCATCAAAAATTACTCACTGATAGTTCCTTAGAGTCTGCGTGACAACAAATCTCTCCAGATCTCCAGTGCGCCCCACTTCTTTCGACAATCTTTGCCAATGGCTTTGCCTTATCGCAACAGCTGCTTGCCATCGATTTATCTCTGGCAACGACCTTTTCAAGATTCCATTGCTCTTTGCATTCTTGCAGTGAAGATTTGATTAGTGCTCTCCATTCTCGCTTTTTGTCTGTCGTTTTTTACTTTCCCCAGCTATTTTGTGTGATATCAGCCGAGACAGATACATTTTTCTTTTTAAATATATAGAATCAATATATTTTTTATTCATTCATTTATTTATTCCTTTTCTTTTATGATTTATTTATTTTAATATATATAAAATGAGAACATTTCCAGTTTCTGTTTCATTGGGTTGTTTTATTTCTGTTGCCGTTTACTTATGACTGATTAATGTTTATATTTTATCTAGATTGGTTGCCGCACTTGAGAATTTTCCTTAAGGTTTCAGCTATTTTTTTTATTGTCGTTCGTTGTAGAGTCTCAGATTATTATCATTATTATTATTATTATTATTGTTGTTGTTGTTGTTGTTGTTTACTTCACACTATTGCAATGTTTTACACGTTTTTTTTTTAACTCAAAAGTGGGCTTTTATACCAAAGCTAGTGAGCATAGTCAAAGAATCAATTAGATGGAAAGCACATCGTGTAGGATGCTTGCTGTACCAAGCAGATCTGACTTCTGGAGTACGATGATGTTGTACTTGATTCCGAAGAAGTTCAACTGTTCCTCCATATCATCTGGAATTGAGTCAAACACACCTATAATAATTGGCACGATCTTTTCTTATTCCACAACCTAGCAATCTCTACCCTCAGTTTCTGATATTTCCGTAGTTTCTAATTACAATGCCTCCCCACGGGACAGAGTTAGACACTAGAGTCGTTTTTTTAACGCGGAGAAAAGGAACAAAAATTAAAATTTGGCTCAGTCGTGATGGACTTCTCCTCCACTGACAGAGAACAAGAAATTGAACTGCAGCATCTGAAGAACAGATGGTATTTATTTGCTCCCCCACCGAGCAAATTAGGCACAAGGCCAATTTTTAATGTGAGGAGTGAAGAGAGGGGGAAGGGGAAAAGGGGACCAGCTCCCGAGAGGTGGGAAATGGGAGCTGGTTAAAGGTCAGGCATGTGGGGTTGCCCCCACATCTGGTCTTTGCTAGTCATAGCTAGTCATAGCTTGCAGTATCTGCCGGAACAGATGGTATTTATTTGCTCCCCCACCGAGCAAATTAGGCACAAGGCCGATTTTTAATGTGAGGAGTGAAGGGGAAATGGGGACAAACTCCCCGGGGAGTAGGGGAGCTGGATATTGACAATTGGCA
This sequence comes from Euprymna scolopes, assembly GCF_053919585.1. Lineage (NCBI taxonomy): Eukaryota > Metazoa > Mollusca > Cephalopoda > Sepiida > Sepiolidae > Euprymna > Euprymna scolopes. Next base: position 49,783,881 of record NC_136499.1, on the reverse strand, counting down.
TGAAGGGTTGCCCCTACATTGACCAAGGTCTTATATGTGGGGTCGCCCCCACATATGGTCTTTGCTTGCAGTATCTGCCGGAACAGATGGTATTTATTTGCTCCCCCACCGAGCAAATTAGGCACAAGGCCGATTTTTAATGTGAGGAGTGAAGGGAGGGGGAAGGGAAAAAGGGGACCAGCTCCCGAGAGGTGGGAAATGGGAGCTGGTTAAAGGTCAGGCATGTGGGGTTGCCCCCACATTTGGTCTTTGCTAGTCATAGCTAGTCATAGCTTGCAGTATCTGCCGGAACAGATGGTATTTATTTGCTCCCCCACTGAGCAAATTAGGCACAAGGCCGTTTTTAATGTGAGGTAAAAACCAGCTCCCCTAAAAGTAGGCAAAAAGGGGGCACTCTGGTTACCAAAAATAATAATTGTCCCAGTATAGAGGGTTTCCCCTCCATTGACTGGTACAAATTATCTTAAGTGCAGCATCTGCCGGAACAGATGGTATTTATTTGCTCCTCCACCGAGCAAATTAGGCACCAGGCCGATTTTTAATGTGAGGAGTCAAGGGAGGGGGAAGGGGAAAAGGGGACCAGCTCCCGAGAGGTGGGAAATGGGAGCTGGTTAAAGGTCAGACATGTGGGGTTGCCCCCACATCTGGTCCTTGCTAGTCATAGCTTGCAGTATCTGCCGGAACAGATGGTATTTATTTGCTCCCCCACCGAGCAAATTAGGCACAAGGCCGATTTTAAATGTGAGGAGTGAAGGGAGGGGGAAAGGGGAAAAGGGACCAGCTCCCGAGAGGTGGGAAATGGGAGCTGGTTAATGGTCAGGTATGTGGGGTTGCCCCCACATCTGGTCTTTGCTAGTCATAGCTAGTCATAGCTTGCAGCATCTGCCGGAACAGATGGTATTTATTTGCTCCCCCACTGAGCAAATTAGGCACAAGGCCGTTTTTAATGTGAGGTTAAAACCAGCTCCCCTAAAAGTAGGCACTCTGGTTACCAAAAATAATAATTGTCCCAGTATAGAGGGTTTCCCCTCCATTGACTGGTACATATTATCTTAAGTGCAGCATCTGCCGGAACAGATGGTATTTATTTGCTCCCCCACTGAGCAAATTAGGCACAAGGCCGTTTTTAATGTGAGGCAAAAACCAGCTCCCCTAAAAGTAGGCAAAAAGGGGGCACTCTGGTTACCAAAAATAATAATTGTCCCAGTATAGAGGGTTTCCCCTCCATTGACTGGTACAAATTATCTTAAGTGCAGCATCTGCCGGAACAGATGGTATTTATTTGCTCCCCCACTGAGCAAATAAGGCACAAGGCCGTTTTTAATGTGAGGTAAAAACCAGCTCCCCTAAAAGGGGTCACTCTTGTTACCAAAAATAATAATTGTCCCAGTATAGAGGGTTTCCCCTCCATTGACTGGTACAAATTATCTTAAGTGCAGTATCTGCCGGAACAGATGGTGTTTATTTGCTCCCCCACCGAGCAAATTAGGCACAAGGCCGATTTTTAATGTGAGGAGTGAAGGGAGGGGGAAGGGAAAAAGGGGACCAGCTCCCGAGAGGTTGGAAATGGGAGCTGGTTAATGGTCAGGCATGTGGGGTTTCCCCCACATCTGGTCTTTGCTAGTCATAGCTAGTCATAGCTAGTCATAGCTTGCAGTATCTGCCGGAACAGATGGTGTTTGATGGTATTTATTTGCTCCCCCACCGAGCAAATTAGGCACAAGGCCAATTTTTAATGTGAGGAGTGAAGGGAGGGGGAAGTGGAAAAGTGGACCAGCTCCCGAGAGGTGGGAAATGGGAGCTGGTTAAAGGTCAGGCATGTGGGGTTGTCCCCACATCTGGTCTTTGCTAGTCATAGCTAGTCATAGCTTGCAGTATCTGCCGGAACAGATGGTGTTTATTTGCTCCCCCACCGAGCAAATTAGGCACAAGGCCGATTTTTAATGTGAGGAGTGAAGGGAGGGGGAAGGGAAAAAGGGGACCAGCTCCCGAGAGGTGGGAAATGGGAGCTGGTTAATGGTCAGGCATGTGGGGTTGCCCCCACATCTGGTCTTTGCTAGTCATAGCTTGCAGCATCTGCCGGAACAGATGGTATTTATTTGCTCCTCCACTGAGCAAATTAGGCACAAGGCCGTTTTTAATGTGAGGTTAAAACCAGCTCCCCTAAAAGTAGGCAAAAAGGGGGCACTCTGGTTACCAAAAATAATAATTGTCCCAGTATAGAGGGTTTCCCCTCCATTGACTGGTACAAATTATCTTAAGTGCAGCATCTGCCGGAACAGATGGTATTTATTTGCTCCCCCACTGAGCAAATTAGGCACAAGGCCGTTTTTAATGTGAGGTAAAACCCAGCTCCCCTAAAAGTAGGCAAAAAGGGGGCACTCTGGTTACCAAAAATAATAATTGTCCCAGTATAGAGGGTTTCCCCTCCATTGACTGGTACAAATTATCTTAAGTGCAGCATCTGCCGGAACAGATGGTATTTATTTGCTCCCCCACCGAGCAAATTAGGCATCAGGCCGATTTTTAATGTGAGGAGTCAAGGGAGGGGGAAGGGGAAAAGGGGACCAGCTCCCGAGAGGTGGGAAATGGGAGCTGGTTAATGGTCAGGCATGTGGGGTTGCCCCCACATCCGGTCTTTGCTAGTCATAGCTAGTCATAGCCAGTCATAGCTTGCAGTATCTGCCGGAACAGATGGTATTTATTTGCTCCCCCACTGAGCAAATTAGGCACAAGGCCGTTTTTAATGTGAGGTAAAAACCAGCTCCCCTAAAACGGGTCACTCTGGTTACCAAAAATAATAATTGTCCCAGTATAGAGGGTTTCCCCTCCATTGACTGGTACAAATTATCTTAAGTGCAGCATCTGCCGGAACAGATGGTATTTATTTGCTCCCCCACCGAGCAAATTAGGCACCAGGCCGATTTTTAATGTGAGGAGTCAAGGGAGGGGGAAGGGGAAAAGGGGACCAGCTCCCGAGAGGTGGGAAATGGGAGCTGGTTAAAGGTCAGACATGTGGGGTTGCCCCCACATCTGGTCTTTGCTAGTCATAGCTAGTCATAGCTTGCAGCATCTGCCGGAACAGATGGTATTTATTTGCTCCCCCACTGAGCAAATTAGGCACAAGGCCGTTTTTAATGTAAGGTTAAAACCAGCTCCCCTAAAAGTAGGCACTCTGGTTACCAAAAATAATAATTGTCCCAGTATAGAGGGTTTCCCCTCCATTGACTGGTACATATTATCTTAAGTGCAGCATCTGCCGGAACAGATGGTATTTATTTGCTCCCCCACTGAGCAAATTAGGCACAAGGCCGTTTTTAATGTGAGGTAAAAACCAGCTCCCCTAAAAGTAGGCAAAAAGGGGGCACTCTGGTCACCAAAAATAATAATTGTCCCAGTATAGAGGGTTTCCCCTCCATTGACTGGTACAAATTATCTTAAGTGCAGCATCTGCCGGAACAGATGGTATTTATTTGCTCCCCCACCGAGCAAATTAGGCACCAGGCCGATTTTTAATGTGAGGAGTCAAGGGAGGGGGAAGGGGAAAAGGGGACCAGCTCCCGAGAGGTATGAAATGGGAGCTGGTTAATGGTCAGGCATGTGGGGTTGCCCCCACATCCGGTCTTTGCTAGTCATAGCTAGTCATAGCCAGTCATAGCTTGCAGTATCTGCCGGAACAGATGGTATTTATTTGCTCCCCCACTGAGCAAATTAGGCACAAGGCCGTTTTTAATGTGAGGTAAAAACCAGCTCCCCTAAAACGGGTCACTCTGGTTACCAAAAATAATAATTGTCCCAGTATAGAGGGTTTCCCCTCCATTGACTGGTACAAATTATCTTAAGTGCAGTATCTGCCGGAACAGATGGTATTTATTTGCTCCCCCACTGAGCAAATTAGGCACAAGGCCGTTTTTAATGTGAGGTTAAAACCAGCTCCCCTAAAAGGGGTCACTCTGGTTACCAAAAATAATAATTGTCCCAGTATAGAGGGTTTCCCCTCCATTGACTGGTACAAATTATCTTAAGTGCAGTATCTGCCGGAACAGATGGTATTTATTTGCTCCCCCACCGAGCAAATTAGGCACAAGGCCAATTTTTAATGTGAGGAGTGAAGGGAGGGGGAAGGGAAAAAGGGGACCAGCTCCCGAGAGGTTGGAAATGGGAGCTGGTTAAAGGTTAGGCATGTGGGGTTGCCCCCACATCTGGTCTTTGCTAGTCATAGCTAGTCATAGCTTGCAGTATCTGCCGGAACAGATGGTATTTATTTGCTCCCCCACCGAGCAAATTAGGCACAAGGCCAATTTTTAATGTGAGGAGTGAAGGGAGGGGGGAGGGAAAAAGGGGACCAGCTCCCGAGAGGTGGGAAATGGGAGCTGGTTAAAGGTCAGGCATGTGGGGTTGCCCCCACATCTGGTCTTTGCTAGTCATAGCTTGCAGTATCTGCCGGAACAGATACCACACTTTGATCTTGGCCCAAAGGCCAGGTAGGCATTCATTTTTGCCTGCTAAGTTGATGTCATTTAGGTAAGCCACATTAATAGTTTGACATTCATCGGTCTTTTTGTTCACAATTATAATATCCGATTTTCTGTGAGTTATCTCTCGGTCACACTGACCCATGAAATCCCAGGGAATTTTAACATCCACATTTTCCACTAACAGTTACTGGCTTATATTGGAACCATTTGTCCATCACTTGGATTCCAAACTTTTGGCACAAACTCTAATGCAGATTTGCACATACTTTGTCATGGCAACAATTGTACTCTTTTTTCTTTTGAGAACACTCACCAACAATGTGTGACACTGTTTCAAGAGTTAAGTCACACAACCTGCACTTATCACTTATTAGTTACTCTCCAGGAGTAGTCACACACGCCATTATCAATGATTTCTCTTTGAGAACAATTTGTAGTGTTATATTATTATTGATGGTTCACTGGTTGATGATATTTACAAAAAATATATCACGACATGATAGAAGAAATAGGATAATTCTTTCACCAGAAAAATCTGAGTGCATGTTGCTTAATGATGAATGTCATGGTGATAGCCACATATATGATAACATAAAATAAAAAGTGATGATCCCGTGGAAGCTATGCGTTATCAATTCATTGACGCCATCTGGAATGTCTTCTCATAAATTGTTTTTAAAACCTGGATGCATAGACATGCTTCTCAGGAATATATCCATAAAACATAAAAATGAAACAAGATTAGAAGTAAAAATATACATGAACATTCAATTAAAGCAACATTAATAAGTGATGCATTACTAGGAAAGCATGCTCTCATTCCAAGAATAAAACTTGCCCCAAGTGACCCTAAATTGTCTTTTATTTAAGAAAGAAATCAGTTTCCAATTAGGTTATCATATTCAATGACTATAAATTAATCTCACGGTCAGACATTTTGGAAAATTGGTTTGTTCCTACCACAACCTGTGTTTAACCATAGCCAACTATATGTTGCATTTTCAAGAGCCCGTAATCTCTCTGGTATACGAGTTAAATCATGAAAACTAACAGCCAAGGAAAAAAAGCAAAAACTTACTCTAATTATATCGTTTGCAGAGAGGTATTTTTCTAAACCTCTATCATGACTAAAATAATAATTAAAAAAAAATTCATCGCAGTAGTAGAATTGATTTAAATTTAAGAAAAAATTGTTTTTTTTTTCATTTGAATATCTTCACTGGATTAAGCTCCAGGATTTCCAATAAAAAAGAATTACATTCATTCATTGAGATTTCTAGAAAAATACTTCTACATTTTAGAAATAATCATCAATTAACACTAGAAGAAAAAAGAAAAATTCTCGGCATTTGGAAAGTAAAATATTTATTTCATATTTGAAAAAAATTGCATTGTGGGATATGTACAGAAAAACACACACACCTTTCTTTTATTAGTCTGTATTTAATTATTACAATTTTAAAGAGAAATTCAAAACATTAAACTTGCACATAAAAATCTAAATGTAAACAATATTTCCTTAAATTAAGGAATCTTCATAAATCTGAAAAAAGCACATTCTTCAGTATTAAAAAATTTTTGGTTGATGCAAAATACATCACTTGACCTATTTTGAAATTTCTTTAAATGTAATAAAAACTTAAAGTTTTCTATGACATTTTAACGTCTGTATCTAGTGAGGTATTGGGGGGGAATCTCTTGCATTTCCAAATATTTATAGATCGAAATTTAAAGCAAAGAAAACATTTTCTGCATTGGAAAATCTTCACTCAATAGTATTTGAAAGGACATTTCTTGTATGGATTCTGGACCACGCAGTAGCTTCTAGTGGTGCCTCTCGATGCCATACTAGTGGGTAATTGTTACGGCTTTACCTTATCATGTGCTACAAAAATATCCTGTCTCTTTCTCTCTTACTTTCCGTCTCTGTCCTACACTAACCAAGTCTGTCGACCTGTTCCACAAACCCCCAAAACTCAACATTAAATATCTCCAAAAAAGAAACACGAATAGACTCCTACTACCATGTCTCCTTCTCCAACATCAGGGGTCTACGTTCCAACCTTCCAGAGGTTGAAACCCAATTACTGGAGACGAAACCGGACTTACTCTTTCTAAGCGAAACTGACATAGGGCCAACCACTTCCCTAGATTAATTCATAATAAAAGGATACTCTAACATCTAAATCTGACCCCCAAGATCGCAATGGACATGGAATATGCGCCTACATTAAAAATGGCTCCCCGTTTAGTAGAGATTTACATTATATGTGCTTCCGGGTTGCACTTGCTTACATCACCGCATTTATATTTGTCCTCTATCGCCCCCACAACAGCGGGGTTACTGTCTTTAAGAGTATATCTGAGAAAATTGACCTCATCCTGTCTGCTCATCCTTCGGTTAACCTTCACATTTGCGGTGACTGCAATGTTCATAATGTGGAATGGCTGACCCACTCAAATGAGACAGATGATGAGGGGAGGTTCTGTCATGATTTTGCCATTGGCTATGACCTCACTCAGATTGTTCACGAACCCACCCGTGTGCCCTATACTACCGGTCAGTATACAAGCCTTCTAGACCTTTTTCTCACAACTTCCCCTAGGCTATGTTCATGTTCCGTTCTATCTCCCCTGTGATCCTCCGACCACTCCGTCGTATCAGTTAAGATAAAAATGAAATGCAATAAGTCTTTAGATGTACCTCTCCACTTTACTGTATACCGATACTCTACGGCTGACTGGGATAGCTTCCGTACATTCATATCTGATCTACCCCTTCATTCCATGTTTAAAAATGATGTGTCCTATATAGTATCAGACCTGACCGAACGGTTAATTGTAGGCATGGACCGATTCATACCATCCAAAAAATTCCAACAAAAACCTAACAGCCAGCCATGGTTCTCCCCTTAATGTGCTGCTGTCATTTCGCACAGAAATCACTTTGAGCGCGTGGTACAATGGGGGAAGAGGTGGCTGGTTACTTTTAATGCATCTAAAACCAAGCTTCTATCTTTACATCATTAACGCTCTGATCCCCATCTAGCATCAATTGAAATGGAGGGCTCTCGTCTTCGGGAGGCTTCATGTTTTGACAAGCTCCTGGGTTTGACCTTTACTCCTGATCTGAAATGGACCACGTACATCAAATCCGTTGCCAAGGTCGCTGGGAAAATGGTGGTACCCTTCTACCGCTCCAGAAGATATCTCATTACTGATGTAATTCTCTATCTGTATAAAAGCCAAGTACGTCCAAAGATTGAGTACTGTTGCCGCATCTGTGCTGGATCTTCTAAAAACAGCCTATCCTGCCTTGACAAAATACAAAATAGGCTTAGTGAGGGATGCCCTTTTCTCTTCGCTGCAACCTCTCTCCCACATAAAAGACGTTGCGAGCGTGTCTTTGTTTTATCTTTTTTTCCATGGCAAGTGCTCGTCCGAGCTCCAATCTCTGCCCCCCTCGCCAATCTTTCATGATAAACACTCGTCTAGCTAAAACCACTGTCAGCAATTTCCTCCACTCTTTATCTGTGCCGAAATCAAAGCGTAGATTCCATGAACAAAGCTTCTTTCTGAGAATTTGTGGAATTCTCTGCCGCTTGCCTGTTTCCCACCTGACTACAACTTGGATGTCTTCAAGTCCAACATAAACAAATTCCTGATTAATCGCCCCCTTAAGTAAGACACTTTATCAAATCTCCAGTACCAACTATTACTACGATATTATCCCCTTGATTACTCTTATCCCCGAGTGGCCTCCGGGCCTTGATAAGAGGTGATCACCATGTAAAAAAAATTATGACGTCATTGGAATATTAAGAAAAGCTTATGATTTCATACATTTAAATAAATGTTCATGAAACGTTATTTAATTATTGTTCACTTTTAGATATCAATATTCTAGACTATTATTAACATGCAAATCAATAAAGGGATAGAAACATATTTATTTCAGCTTTTCTAAATATTCATTGATTAGAATTGAAATAATGAAATTGAATATCAGATTCTTCATTGGATCATTTGTTGTTAAAATTTGTTGTTAAAATTTGTTGTTGAAATTTGTTGTTAAAATTTGTTGTTGAAATTTGTTATTAAAATTTGTTGTTAAAACTTGTTGTTTAAATTTGTTGTTAAAATTTGTTGTTGAAATTTGTTGTTAAAATTTAGTGAAATTTTCAATTGATAATATTTCTAATACTCTGTTGATATGTTAAGTAAACACCTTTGCTTGCTTTTCAAAGATTCATATATATATATATATATATATATATATATATATATATATATATATATATATATATTCAAATTTAAGTTTTTTAATATTTATATGTATATATATATATATTAAAACTTAAATATGAATAATAGAAAAACTATATATATTATTCAAATTTAAGTTTTAATATATATATATATATATATATATATATATATATATATATATATATATATATATTAAAACTTAAATTTGAATAATAGAAAAACTAACTTCCTTTACACAAGAATTGGATGCAAATATATACTTGAAGAAAATCATAAGATTTTGATTTTTTTATACTTGAAAATGATATTACAAAAATAGAACAACTCCAATTTGTTTACACCACTTATGCCATTGACAGAAAGTTCAATTTGAAATGTACAACCTACTTTATGTCATTACTAGGGCTGTGACAACAGCATATTCTTTTCCTTGTTTCGATTCTCATGTATATATCCATTGATATCTTATGTTTTTATGTAGAGTGATGTGGTTCTCGATTAGTTAATTCTGCCTAACTGTCTCGGATATATACTCGAGAGTCACCAGAATGAAAAGAATATGCCGTTGTCATAGACCAAATCGTTACAGCTTATTATTATTATTATTATTATTATTATTATTATTATTATTATTATTATTATTATTATTTCTTCTTTTTCTTCTTCTTTGTCTTTAATTTTATTCATGTAAATTTTGTAACTTTTATTTTTGTTGTTTCATTTAAAATATAAATCTCACCTGTCTGTTTAAATGTATGTATGTATATATGTTTGTTGGGCTGTTTTCTAGAGGGAGGGTCGTTTTTTTTTCGTTGACATTTTTTGCAAGTCATTCAAAGCTCGCGTAAATGAAGTCGCACAAAAGGCGTTATTTCGACCGCCCGTGACGGCACAACCACTGTAGGCTCAGCGATAAGAGCGTTTTTTTTCCATCTCTTTTTTTTCTGGCGCGTGACGGGTTCGAACCTGCTTACTACGCCTGTCTTTTTTTTTTTTCGCTTGCAATTTTCCTTTTTTTTCTTTTTTTTTTTGCTCAAACAACACCCTTACACACACCTCCACTTTCTTTTCCGCCTTCGTGTCACGGGTTCGAGCCTGGCTGCCGACTACAGCTTGTTTTAATTTTTTGCTCAACACACGCCTCCAAACACCCGAGCATCGCCGGGCACCGAGACTAGTTATATAATAAAATCTGACTGCCCCAAAGTGATCAGATTAAAATACCCAAAGCATTAAGCTTTTATATTTTACACTTAATATTGTCTCACGTTCAACTTAGATCAAGAAATGATGGCACCCTTCTTTACACTAATTATAATAAGCGGCTGACACTGTAGTGACCCGGGTCTTCATGATGCAACTCAAATAGGAGCTAGACAGCCATTAACTTATGCAATAATACCTTTACGTTCGGCGCCAGTCCGGTCGCATTGGGTGGCCTGATGTATATATTGGTCACGCACCGACTAATTCTTATGACGTAATCAAATCGTTTCTTGTTTTGTTGATGTCATTTTGTTATTTTATTGTTTTCTTATAACTTTCTTTTTAGCTGACGTTGTCGTCTCCTAACGGCGGTGTTATTGTCTAAAAAAAAATCCCAGGGGTGAAACATTCGGTAAAGCAAAACACTCGTACAGTAATTGCTTTCAATTTTCGTGACTGCTTTAATTTTACTTTTTTGACTTGACAAGATGGAGCGAGAAATAGACAACAAATAAAAAAAAAGTAATAAAATAAAATAAATATGTAATGAAAAAAAAAACCAAACAAACGAAATTGCAATAAAAAACACAATTAAAAATAAAAAATAACAGCACCTCACCCTGACAGAACTACAAAAACGCATCCCTCAAAAAGAAAACATACACACATATGATAACGTATCATTTTTGGTACATTATATTTACCTAAAAACACATAAGAAACATCTATTATTTTTATTATTATTATCATCATCATCATCATCATCATCATCATCATTTACTCACCAGGAGTAGTCACACAGGCTATCTTCAAAGATTTATCTTGGGGAACGACCTGTGGTGGTCCCTTGAGTTTAAGTGACAACAAGTCTTCCCAGATTTCCAGCATTCATCACCGTTTTCGATAACCTTTGCAGATTAGTTTGCGTTATTGTAGCAGACGTTGACCATTGATTACTCGTTGGCAGCGACTATTTCGGTGGCAATAAGTCTCCAGAAGGTCTCAATTCCTCTTCGCACTCATTCAGTGGAGGTTTAGTTGGTGCTTTCTCTCCTTGGCCCTTTCAATACTACTACTACTACTACTACTACTACTACTACTACTACTACTACTACTGCTACTACTACTACCATTAACTGAGAATTTTCACACAAGCTTTCATCTGCTCACTGATGATCACAAGTCTCCCCAGATTTCCAGAACTCTCTAGCTCTTTCAGTAACTGTTGCAAATGACTTTACCTTATCAAAACAACCACCTACAATTGAGTTCTCGCTGTTGGTCTTCTCTGGGATTTAGGTTGCAATAAGACGCCGTCCCCCAAGTATCAGAACTACTACTACTACTACTACTACTACTACTACTACTACTAATAATAATAATAATAATGTTATTATCTGAGTTAACTGATGTTTGTTTTCCTAAGGCTGATTTTTTTATATACATTAATAAGACAACATGCATGTTAACACACACACACACACACACACACACACACACACACACACACACACACACACACACACACACACACACACACACACACAAATTATACTTTTGTATATTAATACAGTAATACAGTACAGACAATATATATATATATTTATATATATACGACTACTTCATTTAATCACATAAATTAATATTCGAAAGTATAATTCTATGCGTAAACTTTAAGTATTTACTTCAACAATGCTAAATACATAGGTAGAGCTAGGTAGTAATTTATAAAAATATATATGGCAATTAAGCTACGCAGTATATTCCGCGTTTCATCCACGCTAGGATTCGTCAGGCTTATGCGAAGAGTTGTGGTTGTCTCGCGTTTTTATATACGCACATTCTATTGAGTTTTTAGTTAGCCAATCAGCTTCCTACTTTTCACCGCTCCCTTCCTAATCACCCAATGGACAGGCACTTACAAGATAAAGGCCCAGTTGACTTTAGGTGCAACCCTACTCTTGTGTGTGCTTTTTTAGCGGGAAGCTTGGATATCTAGTGATCTGACCTATTTTAAACCTAGGTATAGTTAAATGTGTTTTTCTTCTTCTTATTATTATTATTATGTTAGTTTATACACACACACACACACACACACACATATATATATATATTATGACTATATATATATTTAAATATTTTTTGCGGGGTACAAAAATTTATTATGGCTATGTAAAGACCAAATTTAAGCTTGTTCGAAAACATTCTTTATTTTAGATCGTGAAATTAAAAAATAAAAATGAATGCGTCAGCTGACCGGTTTCGAAGCTTTCTCAACAGAGCTAAAATCGAGCTTAATTACGTTTTAAAAAGAAAAGGGGGGGGGACAATGAATCGGAGATGAAAAAGTAAGGAGGAATATATGTATAAAAACAAAACAAAAAACAAAAACAAAAATATAATCTTATCAACACCCTTATCCATAGAGCTTGTATGATATGTTCAGTGAACAAATTAAATGATGAAGTCAAATTTATTACCAAGACTCTTTGCAATAATGGTTTTCCATTGCAAATCGTGGAATTTACAATTAACAATAAAATTTCTAATTTCAATAAAATTAAACAGGCATCTGTCGACAAATGCCCTATCTACCTACGCCTACCTTGGCTAGGTAATATTAGTAAAAGATTTTTTTTTTTACATGGGGGATTACCACTTATCAAGGCGCGAAGGCCACTCAGGGATAAGGGTTATTGCGTGTACAGTAAGGAATGAGATAGTATTGTAGTAATCATTAGTATTGGGGGTTTTGATAGAGTGTTTTACTTAAGGGGCGAGTTTGTCAGGAGTTTGTTTATGTTGGACTTAAAGACGTCCAAGTTGTAGTCAGGTGGGAAACAGGCAAGCGGCAGAGAGTTCCACTGGTGTGCAGTTCTAAGAAAGAAGCTTTGCTCATGGGATCTGCGTTTGGATTTAGGCACAGATAGAGAGTGGGGAAAATTATTGAGAGTGGTTTCAGCCAGACGGGTGTTTCTCTTGAATGATTGGCGAAGGAGGACGAGAAATTGGAGCTCAGACGAGCACCTGTCATGGAAATAACGGTAAAACAAAGACAGGCTCGCAACGTCTCTTCTGTGGGAGAGAGGTTGCAGGGAAGAGAAAAGGGCACCCCTACTAAACTACGAAGTCTATTTTGTACTGTGTCAATGCTAGATAGGCTGTTTTTAGCAGCTCCTGCCCAGATGTGGCAGCACTACTCCATCCTTGGACGTACTTGACGTTTATACAGATAGAGAATTGCATCAGTAGTGAGATATCTTCTGGAGCGGTAAAAGGATCCCACCATTTTCCCAGTGTCCCTGGCAACAGATTTGATGTTCGTGTTCCATTTCAGATCAGGAGTAAAGGTCAAACCCAGTGCTTGTCAAAACATGGAGCCTCCCCAAGACGAGAGCCATCCATTTCAATTGATGCCAGATGTGGATCAGAGCGTTGATGATGTGAAGATAGAAGCTTGGTTTTAGATGCATTAAAAGTAACAAGCCACCTCTTCCCCCATTGTACCACCTGCTCAAGATCAGAGGAGAGAGAATTAGAGAGAACGTTGTCATTTACGGCCTTTTATGTGTTGCCATAGAGGGTCGTGTCATCAGCATAGATGTCAACGAATGATTTAAGTATGTGTTTTGGGAGATCATTGATGTAGATCAGGAAGAGAGTTGGGCCCAGCATTAATACTGTGGGCCTCTGATTTCTGCCCATCAACCACTACTCTTATGAACCTATCATAGAGAAATGATTTTATGATTGAGAAAACATTTCCAGTAATACCGTAGCTGGAAATCTTGTGAAGTAGGCCCTTATGCCATACCTTATCGAAGGCCTTCGATATGTCAAGAGCAATTGCCCTGGAAAGGAAACCGTTGTCAAGAGATTCACTAATCCTATGTGATATAACCGTTAGCACATCTGCTGTAGATCTTGCAGAGCGGAAACCATATTGCATGTCACTAAGAAGGTTGTTTCTGCTGAGGTGGTTGACTACTTCTTTATTTAATATGGATTCCAACAACTTACTCATGACACACAGGAGACTTATTGGTCTGTACTGAGAGGGAGATGGCTTTCCATCTGAATTCTTAAATGCAGGGCATACTGATGAGGTTTTCCAGAGTGTTGGAAAGCACTTCTCCTTAAGGCAACGCTTAAACAGTTTTGTAAGTATTGGGGCAAGTTCTGATTGGAGCTTTTTCAGCACTATAACTGGAATGCCGTCCGGGCCAGTTGCTTTACTGGAATCAAGGTTCTTGATTAGCTTGAAGCAAATTTCTTCTGTCGTACAACAATGTTACTTTGCATCTAATACTCGTGTTGGTTTTTCTTGTAAACCCATTTTGTCTTCAATTTGTAAAGACGTTCTCCCCCCCCCATAATAATTCTATTATTTATTTATTTAAATGTAGCTGCGGTGTGCGCTACGTCGGGCAAACGTCTCAAAGATTAGATAATAGGGAAAAACAACATGTTCCATCCAAAATTCGAAATGGAAACTACCTACCTTCGGACGTTTTGGACAATACCCATGGCTCATCTATAGGAGAGCACCTTATGAATAATCGTATTTGCGCTTCGAATTTTAGTGCAGACTTTGTTTCCATCCTTAGCAAGTCGCACTCTCTTTACCATCTCAAAATTCTAGAAACTATATATATTAAGATTCTGAGACCTTCTTTTTGCAAACAAAAAGAGAATCTCTTAGGGCTTAATCTAGTTTCTATTTAATAATTAACCCCCCCCCCTTTTTATACATATATTACCCCCTACTTTTTCATCTCCGATTCATTGTCCCCCCACCTTTTCTTTTTAAAACGTAATTAAGCTCGATTTTAGCTCTGTTGAGCGAGCTTCGAAACCGGTCAGCTGACGCATTCATTTTTATTTTTTAATTTCACGATCTAAAATAAAGAATGTTCTCGAACAAGTTTAAATTTGGTCTTTACATAGCCATAATAAAATTTTGTACCCTGCAAAAAATATTTAAATATATATATATATATATATATATATATATATATATATATATATATATATATGTTCTTGTTACTTCGTTATTTTCTCCCTCTCTGCTCTGTTAAGGCCAGCATCATTAGTGACGTTTTCTTCAACTAGGGTTGCCACATTCTCATTCTTGTCCGATATATATGGGCGTGTGTGTTTGCAGATAAACTACACGATATATCTGAAATGCCGTGGAGACGCGATATATGAAAAAAAAAAGGTTTTTAAAAAAAGTAAACACAGTAATTAATAAAACCAATAACAGCTTTATTGGATTCGTTTTTCAGAAAACGTTCCTTGATTCGAACGAAACCGGTAAAGCCTTGTTGTTTTTTATTATTTATTCTGGTGTTTAATTCCTTTTTCTTGTGTCCTTTTTCTCACGCATGATATGCTTATCTATCTATCTATCTATCTATATATATATATATATATATATATATATATATATATATATATATATATATATATATATATATATATATAAGTGCGCATGCGCGGCGCGTATCGTTAACAAATATTTCGTTTCTTTCCTCAAACAGAAGTTTCAAACTGCCGAAGCAATAAATATGCGGTATACGAAGTCAATAATAAAAAAAAGACAACTTCGTATAGCGGATTTAAAAGAAAGTTGAATTTTTTTTTAATACTGCTTGATATTCCTTAATTTTGTTTTTATATTTCGAATCTGTTTTTACTTTTAACTGAATGTATAAAATATATTTGGATTTTTATTTATTAACTTTAGATCATTACATAGTTTGATTGGTATGCGAGAATTAAAGAGCAAAATAGGAACTCTTCCTCACTTTTTTATATTGTCTTTTGATCCTCACAGTAAACGAGCGATGTTTCTGGCAAAGAAATGTACCGGTTTCAATTCTTAAACGTTCTTTTACGCGAGTTCACACGAGAGAGAGAGAGAGAGAGAGAGAGAGAGAGACATAAAGAGAGGGGGAGAGAGAGACTTGCATTCTCTTAAGTAATTGATTAATTATCTTATTAAGAATTAAGGTTGACAGCGAAGTTGGATATTAGGAATGCATTTCGCTCTTGGCAATTATCAAAGTTTCTTTTCAGTTATTGCAGCACGATTGGCAATCTGTCTCGCAAATCGTACCATAGATAAACTGATTGAAGATTAGTTTCTTTATCAACCTCGCTATCTGTGACGCCATGTATCCTGTCTCACGTTTCTTTGTTTTACTCATCTTTGACCTTACCTAACTTTACATGACATATCTTCCTGTTTCTTCCGTGGGAACTCGTTTATTTCCTCAACTTCCTATCACTTCAACATGCACTTAACACGATTAACTGATGTACTCGTTATTCATTGTTTAACAGGAAAAATAAAATATGTTTTCTGGCTCAGCTGTTGTTTTGATTGAATACTATGTGAAGATGTATAATACCATCGCAATATTAATTATCAATCAACTTCCAATCTCTTCGTATAACTAACCTTATCCTCGAGTGTTTTTAGGCCTTGACAAATAGTAGGCCATTAATAAAAAAAAAGTTATTTGTGAAAGAAGTTGATGCAATTCTCAGGTGCACTGAGAAACTAAAGGCTAATGCTGGCGATCGCGTTGAATACTAAATCCTTCTTGCAATCTCTACCTCACGGCACTAGTCTTTTCTAAAAATGCTATTATAGCATATACTCTTCAGAATTGTCTGATTTATTCTCTGCTTCCTTTGTTACAGCTCATTTAACTTGCTGATCTAGTGGTCTTCATTAATATTCTATTTTGATACCACATTGTAATACAAATCCCTACGCCAGTAGATTCTTTCCAAGCATTGTGGAAAATTGAAGACACGAGCGCAATCCTGCCTTAGAAGGACAGCTATCTTTTTTATTTTGTTCTTTTTTTGCTTTTTTTTATTTTCTTTTGGCGGCTCCACTTTTGGGGGTTCACTCCAGAAATGTATCAAAGATGCTATATCATATACTGGGAGTAAGGAAAAACAACGAGGAATATTTTTTTCAGAAAAAGCCAACGCCCTTTATCAACGAAAATTCATAATAAGCTGAGACGGTGATTGAAGAAAGTCAAAAGTACTGGAAATCAGGGGATATTCAACCTCCAAATAATACCACCGGCGTTTGCCATAGGACTTTCAGTGGTACTGGCTCTGTAGTAGTACGTCTACAAACAACCTCACCTAAAAGAAAAAAAAAAGGCAAAAGATATACCATCTTTGTTGCAAGCGCAGAAAAAATGAGAAGACGCAAGAAGTGTTGCATGTTTTCTGGACGAGGACGAGATAACCTGCATGAAATGGCGAGAGTTGCAGAACATAAATGGTCAAACTCTAAAAGAAAGGAGTCACTTCTCGCTCACGTTTGATGAGTAAACCTGTGTCAGCAAGAGATGCGCATGCGTATAAAACAAAACGGTGAGCAAGGAAAAACGTCCCCTTTGCACAGTTCAGAAGGTGTGATCTATAATTCTCCAAACTCTACAGAACAGACTCCAGTTATAACTACCCGTTAGTAATTATGATTATGTTCATGACGATGATGATCATCAGCAATGGAAGCAATGGAAGCATCGTTGCATGTTCAAACATAGAAATTCGTGGAACGTTATGTAGTTGAGTTATATAACATGTTTTAAATACCACCAGTCGAGTTTGCTAGCAGAAATTCGATAAATACTTATATCAAAACTCTAATTGATTCAAATCATAATAATATATGATTAAACCTATACGAATAGTCCAACCTCTAATAAATAAATGAAGAGATATATAAACTTAGCAATAATTTG
This sequence comes from Euprymna scolopes, assembly GCF_053919585.1. Taxonomy (NCBI): domain Eukaryota; kingdom Metazoa; phylum Mollusca; class Cephalopoda; order Sepiida; family Sepiolidae; genus Euprymna; species Euprymna scolopes. The sequence goes on along the minus strand of NC_136499.1, from coordinate 49,766,147 downwards.
ATCGAAACATTTATAGTATTTGATTTCCTTCCATGCTTCATTTCTGCTATTTGTCTGTCTAAGAGTTTCAAGTTTTTCAAAGGGGCAGCTATTTTGTATTTCTAACCCCGCTTGACGACTCCACTTTGTGTGTTCCTTTTTGAGAGGGGAGTCTTTCCCGAAATTATCAAAAATATTACACCATCCCAGATATTTTTTTTAATATAAATATTTAGCAGAAAAACTCATATTTACTGATTTTATACGGTAAAAGATCTTTGAAAAATAGATTTTCGGAAGATTTTTTATTTATTTTATTTTTGTATATATTTTATTTCATAATTCCGAGTTTTCTGCATTGCTCCCAACCTTCATAAATGAGTTTTAAAGCATAATCTTTAATAATATTTGTGGATATTACCAGAATATTAGTAAGAAATAAAAAACATCATTACTATTACACGCCTATATTATTTAAACGGAAACGTCGTCGGGAAATTAGTAAGAAACAATTTTTTTTTTTATTTATCTAGCGGATAGGAAGCACCTGGCCTGGCTCGGTCGTGAAATACGCTTATATATGTTTTAATTCATACAGATTTCAGATTTAATATTAGAGAGCCAATTCTCTATTGAATATTATATTGTACCTAATATACTGTACTAATTTCACAAATAAAAGAAAAAAATGACCTGAGTGCAATCAGTTAGAATCGAAACCAAACATTCAGCGCACCAGCCGCGTTCTCTACCGTTAGAGCTACCGATAGATAGATAAAAAAAAGATGACAAATCAAACCACTTTTTTTTTTAAATTTTTTTTTAATTACATTTTCACCCCAAACAAGGCAAATTGCCACTTTGGTGTAGGGGGCTACTATCAGGGGCAACAACTACTGGGGTACTATGTAGGGATTTGGGCAGCAAGGTGTCGGTTCACGTTACACTTGAACTTCTGCACGTCAGTACTGTTGGGGAAGCAGGGACCTGGAATGGAATTCCAGAGTCTTGCGGTTCTGGGGAAGAAACTATTGGAGTAAAAAGATCTTTTACATCTAGGGACCTCTACAGTGTGGGGGTGGGATCTAGTAGCCTGTCGGGTTTGTCGAGGGTGCTCGCGTCGTGGGGGCACAAGTGATTGCAGTTCGTCAGAGCATTCACCACTAAAATACTTGTAGAAAAGGCAGAGGGATGCAACATTTCGTCGATGGGACAGAGGCTGAAGCTTAGATGCCAGTTCAGGGCCTATCAGGTTTGCGACTCTCTTTTGAACCTTGTCAAGGAGCGAGAGACTAGTAGCAGATGCACCAGCCCAGATGTGGCAGCAATATTCCATACATGGGCGAATGGTGGCCTTATAGAGGTACAGGATACTTTCGGGTGTTAGTAGTTTTCTAGCACGGTAGAGAGAGCCTACCTTTCTTGCAGCGGCCCTGGCAATGCCTTCAATGTAATTGTTCCAACTCATGTTTCCTGTGAACGTTAGGCCAAGGAGTTTGAAAGATGGACTCTCAGATAAAGAGTCGTTGGCCACTTTAAGCTATGAATGAAATTACGCATGCGTAAAAGTAATAGAAATATGTTGGCAAGTTGAAAGGAACATTTTGCATTTCAACTTGTCGACATATTTCTATAAGAGTTATTCATCCATCCAAACAAAGATTTTACTCGTTATAAACCAGTCTTGGTGTATTATTAGTATTTCATGTTAATTTCAGTGTTATGTTACCAGTAGTTTAAGAGTTTATCGGTTAAATATGTTCACACAGACACACGCACATGCATATATCTACTGCTTTATGTATGCGCTTAAAAACTATATTATTTAATAGAAGTTATAAGCTTTTAAAGTTACATTAATATTGAGTAGTTATTTTGTATAGAATACTAGCTGACCTAACAAAAATGACCACTTTCCTCAAGCTTGACATTAACGGAAGTTTAAAACTTATAACTACTAGGTCCGTAGATACCGGAAATTTTCTACTTAAATAGTTTCTTCCCTCGAATTACTAGACTTGGAATTCCATTCCTGTTTCCTGCTTCCCTGATTGTACAGAAAATTAAATATAATCCGAACAAGCATCGTATTGCCCAACTCCTACACAGTGTCCGCGTAAATATGGTCGCAAATGTTAATATACTTTGTTTGGGGCGAATAAGATTTTTAAAAAATCTTATAAAGTAGAATAATTAAATCGAAATATTTTTGATTAATTTTCCAAAGATATTTCTTAGTCAGCAACAGTTTTGGTTACCAAAACATGTTTGGAAATTCAAATAATATACTTAAACGTAAGTAATCATGACTAATACCGACATAAATTATTCTAAAGGAAATGGCGTTGGAAATGAGTCAAAAGCAAATTAATTTGATTTACCTGTTAATTGGTAAAATATATGCGATTAAAAAAATACATCATCTATAATATAAATCTCACCTGTCTGTTTAAATGTATGTATGTATGTATGTATGTATGTATCTATGTATGTATGTATGTCTGTGTGTCAGGTCATGTCATATGCTACTGGTACCATGTAACCCAGTACTACCTGCCTCATGGTCGGGTCACCGGCGACTAAACTGGTCCCCCCCCACCAGACTTGTTTGGTGGTGATGGGGGGTCGGTCTCCCTGAAGGATTAAAAGCAAGACTTTCCAAAGGGCGAATGAACCCTTTTTCGGGGTCAACGGCCAACTAGCACCGTGTGTGTTTGTGTGTATGTATATGTGTGTTGGGGTAGAGAGGGCTCCCGTAAGCCATGGTGAAGGCAACCTTTCTAGGAGAAGGAAATCTCTGATTTAAAAAACCATAAAGCGGGAGACCAGTACCCGCATTAAGCTGGTCTGCAGTTTAATTTGTTGCTGGCTATCTTGCTCTTGCTTGTTGCTGGATCTCAACATTTTGAACTGAGAGAGAGACAGCTGTCGTACAAAGCTAAGACTCTGTAACATCATCTGTGTATAGATACTCCCTCAGACTATTAAAATGGACCTGTGGCGATGAAAGTCATTTTTGGGCTCATGGACTTTTAAGTGTCTGGGGGAGTGGCATTCGTCTGACAAGACGCTGCAATCATCATGTCTGCCTAAAACTTTCGACAGAGGCGACAGATTTTCACGAGATCGGTATCGTTTTGAAGCCGACCCTTCGGACGACAAACATCGAAAAATTGGCTAAAAACATTTGTTTGTTATTGTTTGTTTGTTTTTGTCTTACGGCATATCAACCCTTTTCAGGTTATTTAATGTCGAATCCACTGATTTTGAAGAACAATTTTTTAATAGAGTATATATATTTTTTTAAAGCCGGTTTCTACTTAATATATAATTCCCTCATCCTCATCTTGCCACTTTTCTACAGGGAGGGGGGGCGCTTTTTTCGCAGATATTTTCGAAAATCAACTCCTCTTCTCGGTTGACTAGCCTTAATTTAAACATTCGTCACTTCCGAGTTGGCAATGGGCGCAACAGCAGAGATGTCACGTTTTTTTTAAACGTTATTTCCCTCATTCGCGGTGCGGAATACACACCTCCAAACACCCGGACAACGCCGGGCACACTGGCTAGTTATGTAATAAAAGTTATAAGCTTATAAAGTTCCATGAATATCGGTCTGGGAAACGTAGACACTTTTGTATACGTTACTAAATGACTAAACAACAATGGCTACTTTCCTCAAACACGATATTAACGGAACTCTAAAAACTTATTAATACTATTATATAATATTTGTATAGTTTCTTTTTCATTGCATATGCATCATGTATCTGTAACGCAAAATAAAGTGTTTTGGTTTCTTGATTTACCAACGTTATTTCCTTTAAAATAATTTATGTTGGTAACAGTTAGCAAAGCATGCTTCAAAATTCAAACAGTAATAATATAAACCCACGTCTAAACACAACCGCCATAAGCAGGTCTGTCCAAAAACTTCGTTTATCTACTGACACCAATGCTGTTGGAAATAAGTAGGGCTATAACAAGAGAATATCCTTTTCATTATTTTGACTCTCAAGTATATATCAGTTAATATCTTATATGTTTTTTTATGGTTCTCGATTGATTAACTGTGTCTGTCTCATATATACTCGAGAGTCAAAACAATGATAACAATAAGCTTTTGTCATAGTTATATTAATAAGTCAAGCCTAAGCAGATAAAAAGGGCTTTCCAAAAAAAAAAAAAAAAATTAAAAAATCGTTAAACACTACATGTATATATTATAATTTTTCTCTTAAATTTTTTAATCTTTAATCTAGTAATTGTTTGTTTGTTTTTGTTTGTTTTACGGCATATCAACCCTTTTCAGGTTATTTAATGTCGAATCCAGTGATTTTGAAGAACACTTTTTTAATAGAGTATATATATATATATATATATATATATATATATATATATATATATATATATATATATATATATTAAGTCGGTTTCTATTCAACCCATAGTTTGGACCCTAACAGGTACTACCACTCCGGGTCAGAGTGGACCTGGGAGCAATGGCAATTAAAGGGTGGCTTCACACTCCCCAAAGCCCGCAAGCTGGGGCCTCACCATCGGATATAGTTTAAGGTCATATCCAGGACCTTGTTTGTTATTAAAAAAAGATACCGCTGACTTTGTATGTAAATATGTACAAAAATTGTTTTCACAATTAAAATAATAAAAGAATTTTAGTCTTTTAAATCCATGAGACAATGCGATGTGTACTTAATTTTAACGCAGAAACAACACAACTTTTCTTTTTAAATTAATTATAGTTTTTCTTCTTTGAAAATTGCTACCGAATAACGTTTCAGTATTAAAGCGTGTTCCTCATTTTTCTCTTTTTTAAATGCATGTTAAAAGTTTTCTTATATTTATTATTTCTTTTTTATCTCTCATCCATTATCGAAAGTCTGTTCGACAGATCTTGCTTGCTTACCACGGGCATGACGTCATTTCTAAATGAACAGGCCTGTTTTTCGAAAGCCACGTCATGAATCGGATATCATCTGATGTAGCAAGCTTCTACCATAGCCGACACTTCCAATCTTATCAGCACCTTTAAACATTCTTTGCATCATTAGTGATTAACCTTTCTGGTCAACTTTGGTATACTTATGCGTGACAATTAGGCGTTGACAGGAAAAGGCGCACATGTGATCTGAATCTCCGACCGGAAGTACGTTCCAAAATGGCGACAGTATACTAACAGGCTGCTTCAATTTCGACAAGGAATACAAGTGAGATATATAAATAACAGGAGACAAGAAAATAAAGAAAGAAACATTAACGAGTGAATGTTTAAAGGTTGATGCGATCTCGACACCATTCGGTTCCATTACATGTCGCCATTATTTCTCGGTTTCGTTTATTTTTCTTTCTCTCACGTTTTTCTGTTTTTAATTTTTTTTTCTTCTTTCTTCTTTAGCTTTAGTAGCTTGTTTATATTTGTCCATTGTTTTCGTTCTTTTCGTTTGCGGTTTTTAGTTTCTTTTTCTTTCATATTACTGACGGCAATAAGAACCTCGAAAAGGAATTATTTAAGAACAACTTTGTTCTTGAATAATTCTTTTTCGAGGTTCTTATTTCTATTTTCCCCTCAATTTTTGCTTGAAACGATGCTTTTTTAAATCATACCCAAAGTATTTCTTTTTCTTTTCTTTTTATGCTTTTGCATTCGAATTTAGAAAAACTCGTCTCCGGAAAACTGGTACCCGGAAAACTCGACCCCGGAAAACTCGTCCCCTTTTGCTTGGTAGGAAAACTGGTCCCTTATTGAATAAATATCGATTAAAAACATGTTATTACCGTTCTTGAAGAAGATATTGTCTTTAAAAGAGAATACACACCCCATGATATTTTTTTAAAATATTTTTACTTGTTTACTCTTGTTTTAAAAAAAAATTAAACAAAGTTTTCTAAGTTTTCGTTTTCTACCTAGTTTTGAAAGTTTTTGGTCTTTTAAATAGTTTATTTAGTTGAAAATAAAAAAAGTAATGTTACTTATGAACAAAAATGTCGGAAATAAGAGGATCACGTCTTAGGAGGATAATTGCTCAAAAATAGAAAATTAAAGTAAATATTAAGGTAGATATAGTTTTAAAACGAGCCCCCTCTAAAAGAAAATAAATTTGTATATTTTTTGGTAATAATGCACATCCCATAATATTTAAACATATTTTTGCATGTTTATTGTTTTAAAAATTTAAATTGATTTTTCTAAGTTTTCGTTTTCTACCTAGCTTTGTAAGTTTTTGGCGTTTAAACTTATTTTAAAGAGTTTATTTAGTTTAAAAGAAATAGCAAGTAATGTTGCACTCGACATTACTTAGTAAATGATTTTTAACAAAAAAATGTCCGAAAATTAAAGAAAATACTAAGGTAGATACAGTTTTAAAACGAGCCTCCCCCACCTCCAAAAGAAAATATATTTGTATATTTTAAGTACTGCACATGTGCCCGCGAAATGACTTTTAAACCATACCCTCCCTTTCTGGCTTTCGAAATAATAACGTTATTATTTCAGCGCGGTACCAAAATTACATAAGACCGTGTTTTCTTTTTTGTTGTTTTGTAATAACACAAGAATTATTTAAACTGAATTAATTCTTCTAAATAAAATAATTGCTTTCTTTGATAATACGTGTTTTCTTTCTGTATTTTTGTTTCGTAATGACACAAAAAGTGTTAAAATAAATATTTGGTTTCGTTTTTCGTATCTTGACTCCGTGATTAAGTTTGTTTTTTTTTAAGCAAGAGTTAAAAATATTTTTTTTTAAATATTATGGAGGTGCATAGTCTCTTTTAAAAATAATATCTCCTTCAAGAATGGTAATAAAATGTGTTTTAAATCGATATTTATTTAATAAGGGACCAGTTTTCCTACCTAGCAAAAAGGGGGGGATTTTTTTTCGGGTACGAATTTTCCGGGAACGAGTTTTCCGGGTACGGGTTTTCCGGAGACGAGTTTTCCCGGGACGAGTTTTCCGGGCACCTTTGCATTCACTATCTGGTACTTATGTAGAATAAGGACAATGTTTTCGTCGGAATTTTCTGAGCAATTTACGAAAGATGCCGAAACACTAAGTTAAGAAAATCACAGCAGACAACGTCAAATTAAAAAAAAAAATTTATTACTATCAATTAACTTAATATTTACGAAATTTTTGTCGATTAAAAGTTTTCTTTTCTTTTCTTATTATCTTTTTGTTCATCAAAGTATTCCTTTTTCTCTTTCATTGTCGAAATATCCCTTAGATCTATCCACTTCTTAAAATACAGGGTAAAACGGTAAAATTATCGCACCAAAAAAGACAACATTATTCCATTTCCGTTTGATAAAAATCCGTTTTCTTTGTTTGTTGCAGACCATCTACTAGTTGGCCAGTTGTGTACAAATCCCAAAAGCGATAGGAGCCTTCTAGTATGTCTGAAAGCGACACAATGTTCAACGAGCGAGATCGGAGATGCGCCGCTATACAACTCATGCTCTCTACCGATCCAAGTATGACAACAGGACCATTGCCAGCACCCTCAAAATGCAAATCCGAATGGTTCAAAGCTCGAAGGCACAGCTCAACGAAATTTCCGACCACGGGCTCTTCTTTCTTAGATCGGATTTTTTTAAATTATCAGTTTTCGATACTTATCGGAGGCATTTCGATACAAAACATATCTAAAAACACTCCCAGAAACATAAAGTAAATTCAGAGTCCATATATATATATATATATATATATATATATATATATATATATATATATATATATATATATATATATATGTGTGTGTGTGTGTGTGTGTGTGTATGTGTGCGTGTGTCGAAAAAGTCAAGATATTGTAGAATTAAATTGACAATATTTTATTCAAAACAAGGAAGACAAAATAACGGTATTGTTGTTCCATGGAGTTACAAAGAAAAACTCTTCTCATCAGTAAAAAAAAAAAAATTTATTAAAAGATAAATATAGATAAGTATCTATTTTTGCTGGTTAGCTCAATATTTGAAAAAAAAATTCGAAAAAGCAAATTTAAAGAAAAGTACAAGTTTATAGATACAATGAAAAGGAATAGAGAACTTTATCTGTATGCTTGTATGTGTGAGTTCGTTCCCTATTGACTTGGAAACTGCTGGGCTGATCTTTTTGAAATTTAAGAGGAAAGTACTGGGAGTCTTCTTATGTAGGTTTTGTATAGGAGTGCGTCGGATAAATATCTAAAGTCGATAATCGAAAAAATCCGATTAAAGAAGGAAATCATATTTTTTTACCAAAGTTAACATTTTTATACAACCTAACATCACAAGTGCATTTTAGAAGTTTTATCTCCGCACAAGCAGAAAGGTCCAACCTATGAAAATGATAAAGGTGATAAAAGTATTTCATCAAAAACAGGGATCAATTTTCAAAACTCAAAGATCGTATAGTAAGGGTTGCGCCAACTGAGAACGCGATTAGGAGCATGGATCGGAAATTTGAGAACAAAGGATCGGTAAGTGACCTTTGACGAGCTGATAGGCATCGCACTGTAACAATCAATAAAAACAGGCAGGGAGTGGAAAAAGAGCGTCGAAGAAAAACCTTCAACCTCTACTTGAAGACGTTCACTGCATAAAGTGTACTGTATGGTGACAAAAGATAAAAGAATAGGGCATTATTCCTTTGTGGACAGAAATGGCAATGATGTTACAGTGACTGGAGAACGCTATCTGGCCATGATTCAGAATTGTTTGCGTCCTGCCATTCATAACAGAAATTCGTGGTTCCAGCAAAATGGAGCAACTGCTCATACGGTATGCAGTTGCCGAAGCAGTACTTCAGAGAATAGATTATCTCTCGTTAGGGTAATGTGAATTGGCAATCCTGTTCACTAGACTTATCAAGCCCAGACTCCTTTTTTATGTTTTTTTTTAAAGAGAAGAAACATGCATAAATATTCAGGGATTTAAAGAGGATATCAAAAAACCAAATTGGAGAATTAAACCAATACCCACAGTCCTGAACAAGTTCTTTGAAATGTGCCAAGCACGAAATGGACATCATCTAAAAGATGTGATTTCTGTAATCAATGTTTGTGTTGTCTGTAATTATTTCATGTGTAATTTCTTTTGTAATCATTTTTTGTTTACTGATGTGAATAAATCTTTCATATCTCCTTTATATTATACTAGCCTGGGTGCCTGGCGTGGCCCGGGTGTTTGTAGGTGTGTGTTGAGCAAAAAAAAAAAAAAGAAAAAAAGAAATTGTAGTAGACAGGCAGGCTCGAACCCGTCACGCGAAAGCCGAAAATAAAGTTGAGGTGTGTGTAAGGGTGTTGGTTGAGCAAAAAAAAAAAAAAAAAAAAAAAAAAAAAAATTGCGAGCGCAAAAAAGAAAAAGAAAAAAAGTGTTATTAGACGGGCAGGCTCGAACCCGTTCCGCGAAGGAGGAAAAGAATGCAACAAAAAAATAATAAAAAATAAAAAAAACGTGACGCGTTAGCTGTTGCGCCCATCGCCAAACCGAAAGTAACGTGGGTTTAAATTAAGACTAGACAATCGATAAGAGGCGATGACTGCAGAAAAGTGCCCAGTTGAGGGTGAAGGAATTATGTTTTTGGCCAATTTTTCGATATTTGTCATCCGAAGGTTCGAGCTTCAAAATGATACTGATCTCGTGAAAATCCGTCCCCTCTGTCGAAAGTTTTTGCGAGAAATACATACATACATACATACATACATACATACAGTTAAACAGACAGGTGAGATTTATATAACAGAATAGCAGGGGTGCCCAGCGTTGCCCGAGTGTTTGGAGGTGTGTGTGTGTGTTGGGGGTAAATAAAAACAAAATGGAAACTAAAGAATAAGCGAAGTAATAACCCTGTTTAAATATCATAAAATAAAAAACGATGTTATTTTCTTAAAAAAATCGAAAAAAAACAGCGAACATAATGAAAAAATTCAACGTGTTCACGAACGATCTTAAAACTTCTTTTAAAAAAATCGGAAAAACAAAAGAAAACAAAACGGTGAACATGATGAAGAAAAACAACAACGTGTAAGCGAACGATGTTAAAACTTCTTAAGAAAATCGGAAAAACAAAAAAAAAAACAAAAAAAAAATAACAGCGAACGTGCTTCAATATTCAAACTTTAAAAATCGAAAAAACAAAAACAAAAATAAAACCTTAAACTCGGCTCAAACGAACAATCTTAAGATAACGACGCTGCCCGTTAACCGACTGAGCTATAAGCGCGCCACCGAAATAGGGTCGGTTTTTATAAAGTTTTAAACTAATTCAAGAAAGAACTTTTTTTTTGCGCATGCGTATTTGGCTAAAATGTCATGAAAGATCGATTGCAACCCCTCTTGTAGAAAAGTGCCTAGTTGAGGCTGAAGGAATTAATGTTTTTAGCATTTTTTCGATATTTGTCGTCCGACGGGTCGAGCTTGAAAATGATACGAAGCTCGTGAAAATCTGTCGCCTCTGTCAAAAGTTTTTGCAAGACATGTGATGAGCATGCGCAAAAGCGCGCAAAAGTATGAGTTATGCCTGCCTGCGTCGGGGAGCGAACCTGCGACCGTTAGATTACAAAGAAAAACGTTTGTGAGCGATACTTGCATTACCACGACAATTGGGTTCGCCCAACGGCTATAAAAAGTCAAGCCAAAACAAAGATTGGGAGTCGTTTCTTTTTTTGGGGTCGGTCGACGGTTGAAAAGAACTTGCTTGTGAAGAGTCCGACGTTTGCGAGAAGACAGAAGTCGAAAGAACTGATCCGTTCAAATTTGAAAAGAATTTCTGGCGTGTATATCGTTTAACACAAATCACTCATCTTTCTCCACTCTCGTGCTGCGACAAGACATACAAACACACACGCACACATTTTGCCTTTTCTGTATATAGATTTCAATTTTCTAGTTGTAGGCACAAAAATAACATCAGTATGGCAAATCAAATCCCCTCAGCGACTTTTGCGCCATTCCGTACAAATAATTTATATAATATTTAACGATTAAAATTTTATTGGTATTGTTAATTTTGTTTAATTCACCATGTTAAAAATTAAGTTGATGCTTATTTTTATGTAGACATGATTCTATTAGTTCAGATTATTTTTATTATGTGTTATTAGTGCGTTATTATTATTGATATTTATATCACGTTCCAATTTGAAGGTACTTCTGCAGTTACCCACCCAGATTTCCGTAATGTTCGCTCGGGCTCGTTCACCTTCAGTCGTAAGCCGCCGGAATATGTCGAGCGCTAAACAAATTTAAAAACGCTAAGAATAAAAATTTATCGGATAAACATATATATATATATATATATATATATGTGTGTATGTATATGTTATTTTTATGTACGTATATTTAAGAAATAAGTTTTTAATGTTTTTATTTTCTTTTTTCGAGAAAAATTGTAAGATGTTTTGGGGGGATTTTGTGAAAATATTTTTTATGTTATTTTTTTTGTGTGGGAGGAAATTGTTAGAGGGAAGAAAATTTCCTTATGGACATTTTCATTGGAGCCTTAGCCGTATGGTTTACAAATATATTTTTTTAAAGACTATACCTACCTCAGTATTTTCTTTAATTTTCTATTTTTGAGCGATTATCGAGACTCCGAAGATATGATCTCATGTCGGACATTGATTTTGTTCTAAAGTTACACTTGCCACTACTTTTTTATTTTTATTTATTTTTTTATTTTTTTAGTGAATAAATGCTTTAAAATAATTAAACCACTAAAATCTTACAATGCTAGGTAGTAAACGAACACTTTAAAAAATCGAATTTATCTCTTTAAAAACAAGGGTAAACAAGTAAAAATATATTAAAAAAATATTATGAGGTCTGTAGTCCTAGGTTTATCAGAATTTTTGTACTAATTTTTGACACCCCTAACACGAAACTGCGAATAAAATATAAAAAACTCGTAATTTCTCTTTTAAAAGTGGATTGTTTATTTTCTTTATGGATTATACTTCCAAAATAAAAGTAATAGAAATTGTATTTTTTTATTAAAAAAAAAAAAAAACAGTAATGAAATTGAATTTTACGAGTTCAATAGTTTTCAATTTTTAAACTTTAAAAATCTATCAACATTTTTCTATTGATTCTATTTTTACGATATTTTCAGGGTCAATGTGAAATTTTATGCTCTTTCCAATAAACCGAATATCATATTTTAGACAAACTTTGTTTTTTAATTCACGCCCCTATTTTGAAATGTCTATTAAAAAATAAATAATTAATTTATGTACTAAAGTTTTATATATCACAAATTGAAGATAAAAAATCAATAAATAATATATTCAAATTTAAAACAAAAAGTGTTTTTTAGAAATTTACCTGTAAAGTTCGAAGTTTAAAACCTTTTTTTTACTTAAAAAATACGTTCTTTGATTTTTGTTTTTTTTAAATGAAACCTTGGTCCTTGCTACTTTAATTAAAAAAAAATTAGGGTTTAAATTACATTTTTCGAGTAGTTATAAGCTTGGAAAGACAGGAGGTCGAATTATTCAATATTTTCACGAAGTTTCTGACACCCATAGTGTAGTCCCCTTTAAAAACATCTCCTTCGAGAACGGTCATAAAATGTGTTTGCACTCGATATTTATTCAATAATAGACCAGTTTTTCTACCTAGCAAAGATGGACGAGTTTTCTGTGGACGAGTTTTCCGTGAACGAGTTTTCCGGGCACCCAATTTGCCGATATATGCATTATCCATCCATCCAAACAAAAATTTTACACCTTGTAAACCATCCTTGACGAGTATGATTACTATTTCCTGTTAATTTAAATATTTTGTGACTAAGGTTTAAGAGTTAAATATTTACACACACAGACAGACATTTACTGTTTTATTTATATATTTAAGGTGGGGGAGAGTTAGCCAGTTATGGAGTTAAAATGGTGACGCAATATCATCAATCGTCGTTTTACCATAAAATTGAATTTTTTTGCTTTTTTTTAAAAATTAAAGTTAATAATCAATTTTATGAATGTGTTGTCTACGATATTTCCTTTCTGCCACGTGTACGTACAACATAAACATCTTTATTATTGCTTTGCTGTTGTTTTTCTCTTGAGGGTAGATTTATATAAAAGCGCATATATTGGCGCCACTAAAGTGCAGTTCTGCGAGTTTTATCAAATATATTTACGTGTTCGAAATTGTGGCATGAGTAAATCGTTAATACTTTTTTAATGTTGGGAATCACCAGATTCAAAGGATTTGAAACAAGAAGTCTAACGGCCGGAGAATAGAGAAGAATTAGTCGGTCAGTTAGAAGGTAAATTTAACACACGTTCGTGACGCGTGTGTGAGGTGGAGGGGGAGACCCAAGCAAAGATTTGTCGCCAACGTGGCGGGTATGTATATAAAGTATCTGGGTGCCGACGACATGTAGGTACAAGCCAGGTAGATTAACAGAGACTTATTGGCGCTCCTTTCTTCTATAGAGTGAATCGTGAATACACACCGCTCGCTGCACACACACACACACACACACACACACACACACAGATACACATATATATATATGGTGCTTTTTTTTGAGACGTGAACTTTTAATTCAAATAAATTACGGAAAAATATTTTTGTTATACATGATTAATTTTTTGCATTTAGAACTTGAATATATAACGTAATCTAGAGGTCACAAATTCTTTATAGAAAGATATGGGGGATTACGAGAGAGACGACGTGAAAGTTGAAAACATCCTAAGAAAAAGTGATTTTTGTGAAACTAACTGGATTCGAACTTGAGACATCTAAGGCGTCAGTCCGTATCGTTAACCACTAGACCATCCTCACATCATGTTTCAGTAGGTAATTACAAAAGAGATGAACCATTATTTGGTACTTCGACATAGTAGAAGTGAAATTCGATGATCAAAATATTGAATATCAAGTAAAACAAACGGCACCTCCGTAATTGTCATGTTGCAAATAGTAACATATCCAAAAATTACGAAAACCGATAAGATAGAAAATAATTATTATTGAAAAATAGTTTTCGGTAAAGGTTATACGAGGAACAAATATGTCCGATATTTTAAATTGCGTTTGCGTCACGTGACGTAATCAGAAGGGGAAGTAACTCAGTTCTCAGATATTTAGAATTAGTCAGCAGAGAAACAGCCCTTCGGTATTTCTACCACAAACGAGCAGGTACATGAAAGAAAAACTTGCTCATGAAAGTTTGGATTCATTTTAGGCAAAGAGAGAGAGAGAGAGAGAGAGAGAGAGAGAGAGAGTGAGGGGGGGGAGGAACTATTAACAGTGGTTGTAGGTAGACGAGTTGTTCTTATGAATGTTTTACAGAGGTGGGAATCGTAGATTGAAGCGCAGTCGAGCATTTTTAGCAATAACTAGCCTGGCTTTTAACACTGAAAAATCTCTCCTAATTTTCTCCATGTACGTAAAATTAAACAGAACTTCCGTGAACAGAGTTTCTTTTTTAAGAACTTTCCATATGTAGATGACGTTACCCCGATATGGTTACCTAGAGACTAGAACATGGTAATTTTTCATAACTTAGCCACAAATTGATGCCTTCTGAAAATTGAAGATGCATCTCTTGTTTTGCCGAATACACCCAACGTGAAGAAGTAAACCTGAAGCTCTGTCAGAGCCTCCAAGGTAAACATGAATCTCAAACACGTGGTCTTGACAGTGTCCTTTAAGAAACGCCGAAACATCAGTTTGATCCTGGAAATCAGCTCGTTCTTGGAGCAAATTTAGGAAGATTCGTCAATGGAAAACTCTTCCATGGAAAACTCGTCCATGGAACACTTTTCCATTGTTACTAGGTAGCAAAACTGTGTCATTATTGAATAAATATCGATTGAAAACACTTTTTATGGTCGTTCTTGATAGAGATATTGTTTTTTAGAAGAGACTACAACCCGATAATATTAAAAATTTTTTTTTACTTAAAATCTATTTTTCTAAGTGTTCGTTTTCTACCTTACTGGATATGTTTTTAGTGATTTAACTTATTTTAAAGTGTTTATTCAGTTAAAAAAAAGACTACAGCACCTATAATATTTTTGGTTTTCCTGTAGGAGATCTACCCTTGACTTCTACTTTCGTTTCATTTAATGGACTTATTGTTTTTATTTTTTTTTACAAAACGGTCATTAACAATTTTTTAAAATCTTCAAACCTATTTTAACCAATATAAATTACTGCACAATAAAAATAATTAAATATCATATTATTATTTATTAAAATTATTTCGAATTATTTAATCAAGTAAAATTGCATTTTTTTTCACTTGATGATTACTAAATTTTAAAAGTTCTTTTTGCCCCCTCCCCGACAAAAGGAGGGTGGACCTGTAAATTCACTCTCATTCGTGCGTCCGTTCATCTGTCCGCACGTTTCTCAATAACTACGCCTTGGAAGTTTGTAAAATTTGCACAAACATTAAACATGATATGAGTAAAAAAGTAACAGAACAGATTTTCCGGGGAAAAAAAACTCCGGTTGCCTATTCCCTAGGGGTGCCTTTCGGGTTAAAATGGAAAATTGACACTTTTGTGCTTATTAAGAAGAAAAAAAAATTGATGCCTTGGATTTTTATAAAACTTTCTGAAAAGTTGTAACTAATTGATTTCTATATAATTTTGTTTGTCTATACTTCGCGATAACTCTTGGGTGTGCCCAAGGGGCTCTTTTAGGGCTTATAAAAACACTCCATTTTATGGCTATTTTACTATATTTGTCCAAAATTTTCTGTGTATGTCTATTTAGCAGTTTTGCATGGTGCTGAACTCAAATTTAAATATGTTAAGGCCTTGGGGACTTTTGGGGCTAAATGGGGGGGGTGCTAATGATGACCTTAGTCATTTCTTTTTTGCATCGTGCAAAACCCAAATTTACATATGTTACGGCCTAAAACTGCACCGTTTGTCCATTTTCACCAGGATTTGATGTTCCTTTTGAAGCTAAATGGGGGGGGGTAAATACTGAATTAGTCATTTTTTTTATGCTTCGTTGACTGTACACTCATAGTTAATTTGGTAGGATTACTTTTTAAATTTAGTAATCAAGTAAAAAAAAAATGCAATTTTACTTAATTAAATAATTCGACATAAGAAAAATGATTTTTGTTTTAATTTAATTTTTTTATCGTGCAATAATTTATATCAGTTTGAAATATGTTAAACTTAAAAAAAAAAACAAAAAAAAACATTGTTAATAACTGTTTTGGTAGTCCATTGATGTCGGCCCGCTACCACGAATTCGAAATCTGTGTATGTGAGCTAGAAAAAGCTAAAGTAGAAATCAGGTATATATCTCTTACAATCTTATAAAAAATATATATACTTATTTATTGAGGATAAAATCGATTTTTCACCCAATATATGTCACGATAACATAGATTGTGTGAGTTTCTATGTTACGGTATTTTGTTTAATTTTATGTTTAAGGCATTATCAGAACTTCAAATATTTAGGGTGCCGGTTCTTGTTCGTACCCATCGATTGACTGTGTATGTTTTTCAAAACGATTATACGTTTTAAAATGAGTAAAAACACTAAAAACATTTCCAGATAGATAGAAAAATAATTATTTTGTCTTTGCTAACATTAATTTGTTATAGATTTGAATTTTTAACCACTTTTTCGTACCTCTGCGGATTGTAAAACAAACCCGGGATTTATTTATCAATTTTATCGAAAACTCTAGTCACGTTATCCAATAATCTTTTTATTTCATTTTTTTGTTCATTATTGTTTTGTTTTGAGAGAAAAATATAGTTTTTATAAAAGCTCCCCTTACTAAATTAGATTTAAAAATATAAAAAAATTATTTTCTTTTGGACGGGGGGGGGGTCTTCTTAAAACTATATCCTCTTAGTATTTTCTTTAATTTTTTTTATTTTTGAGCTATTATCGAGACTCCCAAGATCTGATTCTCGCATGTCGAACATTTTTTCTTATTCTCACATAAGACTAGGCACTACTTGCTTTTTAAAGTGAATGAACGCTTTAAAATAATTTAAACCACTGAAAACTTAGCCAGCTAAATAGAAAACGAACGCTTAGAAAAATCGAATTTATTTTTTTATAAACAACAGTAAACAAGAAAAAAATTTAAAAAATATATTATGGAGTGCGCAGTCTCTTTAAAACCTATATCATCTCAAGAACGATCATAAAATGTGTTTTCACTGATATGTATATATATATCTCAGTCTATTTCTATTTAACAATTTTAGTTAAGGCCCTTTTTTTACATCCATATAAATGAATTCTCTTTGGTCATTATAAACTTTGTAGAAATCTGATTATGTTGGTGCTTAGTCTGCGATAGGTTAAAACTAATATTTTTTTCGTCCCGGGAATCTAAACTGTATTTTTTATTTTTATTTTTGCATCTTTTTGTTCAAAACCTTTTTAGACTCTCTCTCTCTCTCTCTCTCTCTCTCTCTCTCTCTCTATATATATATATATATATATATATATATATATATATATATATATATATATAAATTTCTTTTAAATTTTGAACCGTTGCCATCTATTTTAACCAGCTAAAGGCAAAATTTAATTTGTTCCATAGGTCAAAATCCTCTACATATCAAGCTTCAAGTATATAGTTATTCTTATTTGTTGTATGCCATTCAACATAGGCAAGTTGAATCGGTTTCCTCAAAAGGAGGAAGTGTCAAGAGAATATTAAATTCACAAGCGGTCCCTAGTCATCCATGCATCCTCGCCAGGGGAGATGACGATGTTAAATATTTGCAGTTTTGCATGGCTGTATCGAAGTGCTTCTACATACAGCATCTCGTATTCCTAAATGGTCATATATCTGACACTCTCATGGCTCAACTTTCCTTAACTTCGGTGAATCATAAAAAACAGTGTGTCAATATGATTGTGTCGTACACACACACACCCACACCCATACGAATATATATATATATATATATATATATATATATATATATATATATATATATATTAGTATATATAAAAGAATCTGTATATATATATATATATATATATATATATATATATATATATATATATATATATATATATATATATATATTGTTATTCACCGCAATTTCTAGTTACGGTTTGATAGAGGCCGTTTTCAGACAGACAGATAATATCCCTTATATATATATATATATATATATATATATATATATATATATATATATATATATATATACTCGCAAACAGCCCGGCGGTACCCGGTCGTCAATTATGCTTTAATACGATGTTTTAATTGTAAATTAAATCTAAAAGCGAAAATGTATGTATGTATGTATGTATGTATGTATGTATGTATGTATGTATGCATGTATGTATGTCTGTATGTATGTATATTTGTGTGTCTGCTAAAAACTTTCGGCAGACAGAACAAAAATTCACCACCTCGGTATCATATTGAAGCTTCATCCTTCGCTCGAAAAATATCATTCATTTTTTTCACCTCGAAATCGACAATTTTCGACAGGGGTGGGGGCAACAAAAACAGTCCTCTCGTGACGACGACCGGTTCTACGCATGCGTCAGATGACGTCATGACCTGATTTACTTTAAATAGTTGAAAAACTGATTAAATCTTATGTACGTCGCGTTAGGTCAGTTGATTAGCGCGTTGGTTCGTTTTGGGTTTGAATCGTGGTGTGAGATGTCTTTTTTTTTCGATTTTTTAAATTTAAATATTGAACCAGTGTTATTTAAGCAATTTTTCACGTAACGATCGTTTTTCTGTTTTTTTTTTTACTTCGCTTATCCACCCCCGATCACACACCCAAAAACACCCAGGTACCCACCGATTTTTTAAATTTTAATATCGAAACTGGCTTATTTAAGCCATTTTCACGTGTTCGTTTTTCTGTTTTCATTGTTCCTTTACCTTACGTTAGTTTTTTTGTATTTTTTTGATGTTTTGATTACCCCCCCCGTTTTAACGTTGTTTTCTTTTTTTTACTTCGCTTATAACAAACAAACCTGGTCATTGACGTCGTCGTCGTCGTAACGCTCGACGACTTCTGTGCGCGCACCTGTCAATTTGGTTCTTACTTAAATAAATTCAAACATCTTTTAGTAACTCATTCTGGCTGGCCGATTTTATTTTCAAACTTCGCCTCAGGGCTCCGGGTTCGATCCTACCCCCCCGGTTTCTTTTTTATTTAACACCAAACACACCTCCAAACACCCGGGCAACGCCGGGTACCCCCCGCTAGTAAATAATAAGTACGAAATATACGTATTTCATAATTAATTTTTATTAAATTTATGCATATTTCATATTTATTGTTAATAAGTTAATTTATCTGTAAAACTTAAAACTTGCAAATTTGTTTGTCTGCTACACTAAAGTTTGAGGCTAGTTTGGCCATTGGTTTTTGGACATATTTTCAACTAGAATGTTCGTTAGTTTGTCACACTTAGGTTTAAACTAGAATATCCGTTTGTCTGTTACACTTAAGTTTAGAATTCGTACGCTCGTTTGTTTGTCACACTTAGGTTTGACGTAGCATGTTCGTTGGTCTGTTACATTCATATTCGGTGGTTCGTCACAATGAAGCTTGGGCTAGCATGTTTGTGAGTCTGATACATTTAGGTTGATACTAACAAATTCGTTGGTTTGTCACTATAAGTTTGAACTAGCATTTTCGTTGCTATGTCACATTTAGGTTTAAACTCGCGTGTTCATTTAGATTTGAATTAGTATTTCCGTTTGTTTGTCAAACTGAAGTTTGAACTAGTATCTCTTTTGATCTGTAACATCCATGTTTGAATTAGTATGCTGTTTGGTTTGTTTCACATAGGTTTGAATTCGTATCTTCGTTTGTCACAAAAAGGTTTAAACTTGCATGTTCGTTTGTTTCATTTAGGTTTGAACTAGTATATTCCTTGGTCTGTAGGGTCTGCCAAACGATTGTGAAAAATGGACCGCATGTTTCCGTGACGTCAGATTTGTGTTAACTATACGAACTATGGAAAAGCAGAAGCGACTTAATGATTTTTTAAAACCTTTGTTTATCTTCTTGAAACTGCAATTAATAATTAATCTTTGTTATAATTTTGTTAGGTTTTAAGATTTACACAGTTTAATGATTAATAATATTATAAAGATTTGTATATTAAATATGAAATACGGTTTTACTGAATTTTCATTTGGTTACCTACGGGGTTCTATATTTTGTTCGGTAAATAGAGACATACAAAATATGAGGGGGGGCCTACAAAATGCTTAATATTTGTGCAATAACATTTTCAAATTGGTTTTAATCTGGCGATAAAATAGCTGACAAGAGCCATGTTTATGTAAAAACTTAATATTTAAAAAAAAAATTAAACAATTAATTATAAATCTATGTTGTAACGGAACATTTTGAAATAATGGAGTTTTAATCGTTTTACTCTTTTAAAAATTAATTAATTTTTAGAAAGTTTCTTTTTCTTGGCAATTCAACTGATTATAGTATATATTAATTTGAAAAAATGCTATTTAAAAAACATAAAAATATTAAATTTATATCATTTTTTTAATTGCAATTTCAAGGTAATTTTTTATTCAATATGTGTATTTAAATTTTTAAAAAATATGTTTTACTTATTTGAACTCTTATGTTTCATAATAAATAGAAATGTCGATAGATTTAAATATATTTTGTTCAAATGTCGAAAAAATAAATATGGGGAGAACACGCACTAAAAAATATTTTCCCTTGTATATTTTACGGAAACTGCATTTTATATGTAATTTAATTCTAAAATGGACAAGTATCGAAAATTTCACGAAAATCTGACCATTAGTTGATTTTGCTAGATTTATTAAACACGGGTATGTTTTCACGTTCGAAATGCTTACTGCATGGGAACGTTATTTTAAAGCGGTAATTATGTAAACACGATTTTCGTCTCGCAATTTCATTATTTTCGTTCGATGAAAAAAATTTTAAAAAATTATTGCTAGCTTATTTTGTCCTTCTTCTTTTAAATGGTACAAAGGTTATATCGATAATATTAATTTATAATAAAGTTACATCGTTTTACATATAGGGGGTTAATTCTGTGGTGACTTTTGGTAGTGCCTATTGGTCTGTTAGACTTACGTTTGAATCCTTATGTACGTTTCTTGGTCACATTAAGGTTTGAACTTGCATGTTCGTTGGTTTGTCACACTGAGTTTTAAACTAGAATATTCGTTGGTGTGTCCGACTAATTTTAAAATGAATGGGCGCGTCTCGAGAACGTCCGTTGTTTTTGTTTGTTTATATAAGTAAACATTTTGTCATTTGTGTTTTCTCCCTTTTTATTTGTGACTATCGTCTTATGAAAGTGCCCTCTCCCCGTCTTACCGCTCCTCCCCTAACTTTAAAAAAAAAGAAAAGAAAAGGCCATGGTTAATTAAAAACCTCTTTCATAAACCACTAAATGAAGACGTCTGTCTTGGAGAATGTTGAATGCCGCCGTCTTTTATTTCAAGTCTTTTTGTGAAGTTCTTTCCATCCATCTTAATCTGTCGCAATCACTTACACATTTGTCTGCGTCTGCATGCGCGCGCGTGCGTATTCTTTGGGGGGATCGTGAGAGAGATATACAGTGAGGTGTTTATATAATGATACGCCTTTCGTGTTCGTACGTACGTAATCAATTTCCACATGAAGACAATGGGATCGTCCGATATAATTGATGCTTAATTAGGTGTCGTTAAAAGTAGAACATTTATATTTGAAAATTAATTGTTCCAAAATCGACCGAAACTTTACCATTTAATTAAAATATGAATTTTGAAAAATTTGACATTCGTTTTATTCATTTGCCAATTATTTTTACTATTACAAAATTACTTTTTATACTATTCACTGTTTTGACAATGACTACCATTTAAAATAAATAAAGAAAGATGCATGTTCATCTATAATATAAATCTCACCTGTCTGTTTAAATGTATGTATGTATGTATATATGCCTAAAACTTTCGACAGAGGCGATTGGATTTTCACGAGACTGTCTTAATGTATCAGCCTGCTCCAGGCATGCCATACTATGAGCCATCAGTTTATATCTGTGGGTCAAGGATAGCGGTTGTCACTAAGTTTGTATACTTGAGTAGCACGCTAAGTATGTCTGGTGCCCTGGATGATGAGGTATCGTTACGAATCAGCAGGGCAAATGATGCCTTCGAAAAGTTGGACGCGTTTGTGGAGCTGTCATGGGATCTTGCTGCCAACTAAGATTAAGGTTTATGTCGCATGCGTTCTCTCTGCTCTTCTCTATGCCTGTGAAACTTGGACAACATACAGGAAGCATTTGAGATGTCTCGAGTGGTTTCACCACATGTGTCTACGACGAATCTTAGGTGTGGGTTGGCAAATGTATGTCAGTGATGTGGAGGTGCTCGAACGGACCCAATGTCTAAACATTGAAGCTCACATTATCAAACACAGACTGGGATGGAGTGGACATATGGTTAGGATGTTAGACAGTCGACTTCCCAAA
The DNA here is from genome assembly GCF_053919585.1 of Euprymna scolopes. Classification (NCBI taxonomy): domain Eukaryota; kingdom Metazoa; phylum Mollusca; class Cephalopoda; order Sepiida; family Sepiolidae; genus Euprymna; species Euprymna scolopes. The sequence goes on along the minus strand of NC_136499.1, from coordinate 49,743,704 downwards.
CAACTCCTTTATGGCGAGCTCGCCGAGGGAAGACGTCTGGTTCAAAAGCCTAAATGAGATTCAAAGATTGTTTGATGTCTACGTTAAAAAAATGTAAAATTGATGAAAGAACCTGGGAGAGTCTTGCTTTGGATCGCGGAGAGTGGAGAAGGACCTTGCGGGGAGGTGTGGGAAATTTGAAGCAGATCGAACCCAGTATGAGCGACTGAAGCGCGATATCCGGAAAGGAAGGGTGAACGGAGCCGTGGATGGGCGGGGGCGCCAAATTGATCTGGAGTGTGAGGTGTGCGGAAGATTATGTATGAGCAGAGCTGGGTTGATGATTGTCTTTCACTTTCTTTTCTGTCTTCGCGTTATGGATTCGTGCCTGCCTGCTACCACTTTTTTTTTTGTTTTGCTCAACACACACCTCCAAACACCCGGGCAACGCTGGGCACCCAGAAGGAAAGAAAATACACGGAACTGGTCAGAGAACTAAAAGTTATATGGAATATGAAGAAAGTCAAGATAACACCAATAATCGTAGGATCGCTAAATTCCACTAAAGGTAGGTTAACATTCCCGTTAAGTATGCTATGCTAAATCCCCTTTGATTCCATCGATGCTCAAGTGTCGATAGATTTAGTATTGGAAGCCGATATTTGTAGGTAAGCATGGAGAATGTTGAGTATTTATTTTTAATATGATATTACGGGTCGCGTTACATTTTTTTTACTGAAAGTTTTAAATTGATGCTTACAGATATGAGGATTAGAAAAAAAAGAAAGGAAAATAAAAGCAAATGTTTTTCTTTGGATTTTACTGTATGATTGGTAAAACAAGAAAAAAAAAAAATGAAAGAATATATTATACATGTCATTATTTCTGTTTGTTTGCGTTTTTCATATGGTTTCCTATCCTGAGTTATGGTGATTGGGCTTTCGCCCGGTAGTTCGTATTATTTTGAGGCGGATTTTGCCCCACTTTCCAAGACGAAAGTCGCAGTGGCATATCTGCGAATGTCTGAACATCACGAATAACGCGTTTAGGTGTTTAAAGTGAAAAATCTCCGCTAAAGATAGTTTTAGATTTCCACTTATCCTGATAAGCCAGATCTCATCGCACCCTTCACTTCTGAAGGTATTTAGTCCTCTCCCACCGCATGGATTGTGATACTAGGGTTGAAAATGAGATTGAAAAGTCAGTGTTCTAGAGGAGCTCTTTGACCTTACAAAAGATGCCTGTGCAGCTTGTCGGCATTTCCGGCTGGGCGACTCAGGCTATTATCAATAAACTAACCCCTTAATGAGAGAAGGCAAAGCCTAGGAAGGTGAACCTCCTAGATCTGCACAGAACCACTCTCGATGCTTCTGATCAGTCTCAAAAGACAACAGATACCCCTTTTAAGGATAGCTTCGCGTGTAATTGTGAGGCAAAGGTTGCGCAATCCTCAATCAAGGAAAAGAAGCTAAAACCTGCCTCAGAACCTTATTTGCAGGGCACGGGAAAAATCTGAGGGTTAAAAATAGATATCCATTTAATAAAGTATTTTTTAACTAAAAACTACAATAAAGACCGGATTATTGTGTATTTTAATGTTTTAAACATAAAGGGGCATTTTATACATTCTTTTCTGAAAATGTACTAAATTAAATGCAAAAAATAGAAATGAAATTTTATCAACCCCTTACTTTATGTACGAAAGAATCTAATAACTTGCTAGTGGGCGTTTATAATGGCTTAACATGTTCACATTATGGAATCCTTATTTTTCTTTATAAAACAATTTACTTTTTTCTTGTCTTTATTCTTTAGATGCAGTATAGGCTTTGACGATGACTTCAAGACAGTGCAAAAATGATCCAAGCAAATTCTGCTACATATGTGGCGAATTAACATTTGCTAAAGAAAGGCGCAGCATTACCAGCCATATCAAGAAATTGTACAAGGCGTACTTTCATTTTGATATAGGAGACCAAGACAAGTCATGGGCTCCTCATGCCTGTTGCCTTACATGTGTGAAAACATTGAGCGCATGGTATGCAAAAAAGAATGTTCACATGAAGTTTGGTGTGCCAATGATTTGGCGAGAGCAGAAAGATCATTCTAATGATTGCTATTTTTGTCAGCAAGACTATACGGGCTGTACAACAGCAAAAAAATAAGAAACACATTGTTTACCCAAATTTGCAATCAGCAATGCGCCCAGTTGAGCACTCAAAAGAATTACCTGTACCAAAACCCCCTGATCAGGAAATGTGGAGTTCAAGCAGTGGAGATGAACATTACAGTGATGAAACAGTAGAATTTTCTAATTCAGAAAGCAATAATAAACGAATACTATTTTCTCAAGATGCTCTAAATGACTAATGCATAGATCTTTATTTAACCAAAGACAAAAGTGAACTTCTTGCATCAAGGCTTAAAGAACGAAATCTTCTTAGAAAAGGTGTGAAAATAACATTGTACAGAAAACGTGCACAAAACTTGCATGTTTTGTTCACTTTGACAGATGATTTATGCTTCTGCAATGACATTGTTGGACTTTTTGAACAGCTGGAAATACAATATGATAACACCAACTGGCGACTTTTCTTAGATGCATCCAAGGAAAGCATAAAAGCAATGGGAACACCCTGCCATCTGTTCCTATAGCTTACAGCACAACCATGAAAGAATCATATGAAAAGTTAAAAACAATTTTATCAAGCATACATTATGAAGTCAATAAATGGCATGTTTGTGCAGATTTCAAGGTTATAGCCATGCTCACTGGCCTTCAGCCAGGCTATACTAAATTTTGTTGCTTCTTGTACTCATGGGAATCTAGAGCAAGAGCTGAACACTATGTACGCAAGCACTGGCCTGCTAGAGATGAAATTGAGCAAGGAAAACATAACATCAAACACAAACCACTTCTGCAAAGTGATAGAATCCATTTACCACCTTTGCATATTAAACTCGGTTTGTTCAAGCAGTTTGTGAAAGCACTAGACAAGGATTCCTTGGCATTTGCATATCTTGCAGAAAAGTTTCCTTCATTAAGTCGAGCTAAAATAAAAGAAGGTATCTTCATAGGTCCCCAAATTCGAAAAATTGTTCTTGATGAAACTTTTAACACACATCTCACGAGAAAAGAAAAATGTGCCTTTGAGTCATTCAAGAAAGTTTGTGATAACTTCCTGAGAAAACATCTTTCAGAAGACTATGTGCAAGTTGTGAATGATCTATTGCATCATTTTAATGATATGGGATGTAACATGTCTCTAAAAGTTCATGTGCTCCACTCTCATTTGGATTTTTTTGCTGAGAATCTTGGCCATGTGAGTGATGAACATGGCGAAAGGTTCCATCAAGATATTTCATTAATAGAAAAACGTTTTAAAGGAAAATGGAACACTGGTATGTTGGCAGACTACTGCTGGAATTTAAAAAAAGATGATGACACTCTACACAAGAGAGTTAAGAGGACAAATGTTGTTTAAACTGGTGAATTCGGTGTTTTTTTTTCCAAAATAATTAATAATAAAGTACATGAAAATGGTACCTAATCCAGAGAAATAAATGTCAGATTTGGAATCAGCATACTTTTCTTACACCGAAACAGGTCTTATATGCCTTGTACTTTTTTTTCAATTCAAATTTGTTGCACAGTGATTGAAGGAAACAAGCTTAGTCCTGGCAGTATTGAAAGTGACCATCCATTTTTGTCCCCATTCCACTACAGATTGGAGGTGTTTCTCTAGTGTTTCTGCCATTTCATTAGATATGTGTTCATTTGTTTGCTCCTCGTGCCTGATCTAGAAAGTGATGTCATCAGCAAATATACCCATCTCAGAAACAAGTTTATCAGGGGGGTCATTTATGAATATTAGGAATAATAAAGATCCAAGGATAGACCCTTGAGGTACTCCCGCATTTATATCATATTGTTTAGATGTACGGCCGCTAAGAACAACCTGAATTTTTCTCTTACTTAAGAAGGATTTAATTACATTATATATTCTTCCAGTGATACCATATGATCTAATTCTCCTTAGAAACCATCGTGCAATACCCTGTCAAAATCCTTACATATATCAAGGGCTATCGCTCTACCCTTCCCTACTTTGTCCAGTGAACGGTATATACGCCCAGAGATTACAGTTAGGATATCTGCAGTGGAACAGGCTTGCCTAAATCCATATTTATTGTCGGTCAGGGGTTTAGCAGCTGTAAAGTGATGAACGAGCTAAATTATGGACTCAAATATGTTGGCGAAAAGCGGAAGGAAGCCAATGGGGCGAAAATTTAATGGATCAGTTCTTTCGCCAGAATTCTTGAAAACTGTTACTACACAAGCAGCTGACCAGCAGTCAGGAAAGCAAGATTCGTTAAGGCACTTGTTGTAAAGTTTGGAGAGAACTGAAGCAACCTCAGCGGAGCATTTTCTCAATAGCACAACCGGGATGAGATCGGGTGTGCATGCTTTTGAGGTATCTAGGTTTTTTTATGATACCATGTACCTGAGAAGGGGTGATTTTCAGATCATCTAGTGTGGCGTCTGTCCGCAAAAGAAAGTCATGGAGGGAGTGGTGTGCCGGGTCCAATGTGGAGTTTGAGGTAAACCGACTGGCAAGCATGTTAGCCTTCTCGGTTGCCGTCCAAACAACCTCATGATTGTTTGATAGTGGAGGAATCGTTGACTGCCCATTATTTACTACATTATTTACTACACTGTTGTAGATTTTCCAAAAATCACGGGTTGCTAATTTCTGTGGTTCGGTGCGTTTTCTGGTGGGTTCAGTCTAATCTGTCTTAGCTGTCTCTATTACTCTCTTACAATTTTTTATGGCTTCTATATACTTCTGGCTGTTTGAACTGAACTTATATCGGTTGAATCTGCGGTACGCATACTGCCTTTGCGCAATGGCAGCTGCACAAGTAGAAGTAAACCATTGGGGAGAATGGGGCATGTTATAGAATTTCCATGTGGGAACATTTGCTTCAATTGCAGTTTTGAACCATTCAGTGGTCTCAATTGCACACTGTTCCGCTGGAAAAGGAAAGGTATTTCTCCATGGGGCATCTCTGATGAGATCCCTGGTGGTTTCCCAGTCAGCCTTTTTGTAATACCTCGTTGTTTTGAGCCGTGGGTCTTCAGTTTTTTGTCGAGAATTTAGGGCGATTTCTACCATTATCACAGCGTGATCAGCATTCCTGAGTCCGTTGTGGACATTCGTTGTACAATCATCCGGAACAGTAGTCAGAAATAGATCTAGAATGAGGCATGTTGATCTTGCTGGCCTGGGAAACCTCTCAGAAATGTAACCGTATGTGATAGGGAATGAAATATAGGGAAGTCATGTGTTGTGCTACCAGTGTAAGTAGAGAATCCAAGCCAGTTACTATGGTGAACATTGAAGTCACCAAATACATGTACTTGTGCGCTAGGATCGAGGGAGAGTGCTATATCTATGCTGTCGGAGACTTTGTTTATTAGGGTACAGTCTTGGGTTGAGGGAGAGTGATAGAGAAAATATAAGTAACTAACATTATGTTGCATATTTAGTCTGAAGCACATAAAGGCCTGGTCGTCGGATTCTAGTTTTGTTTCTCTAGTCAGGGGGAGGGTGTTATGAATATAGACTCCAAGCCCGTGCATATGTCTGTCTGAGTCCTTACGGCAGAGTGGGAGATTTATTTATGTTACTGTAGTTTTATTTGGATACTTCCTTTTAAATCGTTTAATATTAATTTCTTTTGGCAAATCATAAGGTTAAAGTCCGAATTAATTGTTGTGTTGATATTTCAAGAAAGATTTGTTATTGACTTGCAGTGAGGGGGCGCCCGGTCTTGCCGGATCGTAAAATATGCATAATATATTTTAATTCATGCAAACTTCGTTATTATTATTATTACAGAATTAATTTTATATTGAATATTATATTGTACCTAATATAAAGTAGTGATTTCAAAAGTTAAAAATAATGACTTGGGTGCCATCAGCTAGAATCGGAACTAGCTGTGTTTCCTACCGACGTAGCTATCCAGAGATAGGTAAGAAAAATTTAATATTAAACGACTCGAAGAAATTAACTCAATTTTAGCATGCACAGAAAAAAAAAAGTACAAAGTGTGTCAGCGTATTGAAATAAACAGTTTGCATTTCAATTTGCCCATATATATCTGCATACATTATTCATCCACTCAAACAAAGATTTTATTCGTTATCAACCTTAATTGGTGTATGGTTACTAGGGCTATGACAACAGCATATTCTTTTCATTGTTTTGACTTTCGAGTATATATCAAACCCAGTTAGACACAGTTAATCAACCGAGAAGCACATCACTCTATACAAAAGTTTATAAGATATCAACGGATACACACTTGAGAGTCAAAACAATGAACAGAATATGCTGTTGTCTTAGCCCTAATGATTACTATTTTCTGTTAATTTCAGTGTTATGGGATTAGTAGTGTAAAAGCTTACCGGTTAAATATTTACACATATACAGACACCCACATATACATTTATTGTTTTATATATGTAGATAAAACAGAATTATACACACCTCACATATATATATATATATATATATATATATATATATATATATATATATATATATATATATATATACATGTGTGTGTAGTGTGTGTATGTGTGTGTGTGTGTGTGTATCTGTTGAGAGGGATATATATATATATATATATATATATATATATAAATGAACAGGTTTTATATGAGCGAAGCCTCAGTAAAAGATAATTAAAGGTGCTGTGCTCGGAGTATTGCACTTATGATAAGTTCAATAGGTGTAATTACCTATATCCTATAGACCATACCTGGAAATATTTAATTATTTCTCGATGGTTTTATTTGTAAATATTGAATGAATAAAATGATATAATTTCCTAAACGATCGCACATATAACTTTGATTATGTTGTTTCCTCCTATGTAAACTTGATCGATAATTTCATAATTATTAATCTCAACCTTTTATATATATATATATATGTATAATATAACTACTTCATTTACTCACATAAAATTAATATAAGAAAGTATAGATTTATGCGTAAACTTTAAGTATTTACTTCAAAAGTGCTCAATACGTAGGTAGAGCTAGTTAGTAATTTATAAAATATATATGACGATTAAGCTACACTGAATATTCGGCGTTTCATCCACTCTAGGATTCCTCAGGCTTATGCGCGAATTCTGTGGTTGTTTATCGTTTTTATATGGTCCTCTTCTATTGAGGATTTAGTTAGCCAATCAGCTTTCTAGTATCCACCGCGCCCTTTTCTATCAGCCAATGGGCATGCATTTTATCGGACAAAGGATCTGTTTTAAAACTAGGTTAGTGTTTTTTTTAATTGTTAGTTTATATATTAATATATATATGTGTGTGTACAACATATATGCACATATATACATATATATATACATACATATATGTGTGATCTTTTATGTATATATATATATATATATATATATTCAACGCTATTTCACACGGTTAATGGTAGCCGAATGGATACGGCCTCCGCTAATCGAGCCAGAGATGTCTCGTGTCGCGGGGTTCGAATCGTTCGACTGGTAGTAATCGTGACACCCTGCACTGAAGAATCCCGAAAGGATGAAACACTAGTGTCTGTAGGTATTTAATTATTATAGTAAAAAAATAATTATGACAGCCCCTTTAAGAAATTCGTTTCTTATCGTTGAGCACTTTCAGTTGAATTAAAAGTCGGTCAATTTAGCTCTTATGCGTAGATCATCGTATAACGATTTGATCACTGTCTGTCTGACGTAATGAACATTTAAATTAAAATGTTTAAAATTCAACGCTATTTCACACGGTTAATGGTAGCCGAATGGATACGGCCTCCGCTAATCGAGCCAGAGATGTCGCGGGGTTCGAATCGTTCGACTGGTAGTAATCGTGACACCCTGCACTGAAGAATCCCGAAAGGATGAAACACTTGTGTCTGTAGGTATTTAATTATTATAGTAAAAATATATATATATATATATATATATATATATATATATATATATATATATATATCTACAAGCATGGATACCCATCGTTGCCATTGGGGAACATAATGTTCGGTTTGGACACATCTGCTATACTAAGGATAGTGAGCAGTTTTTCATTATTATACGTCAACTCTATCGTTACTCCAACAAAAATTTCAAAAATAAAAGAACGGATGAAAACATGAAAATGTAATCGCCCCCAAAAAGAAGTACGTGTCAAACTCTCCACCAGATATTTCGGCAGAAGGGATACGAAGTAAAGCTATTCTCCTGATATTGTGCACCTTCTTATAACTGTATACCAGTTTGAGCGGATTTCTTTAATATTGCCTCAGTCTAAAAAGATTTGTTACGGTTTGTTGCAACGAAAACAGACCATAAATAATTAAGGTTTAAAAATACATAAGTAGACTATGTGTTAAACGAAGTACACGTTTTTACGTCATAAAAATGATCAATTATGACTTATTGTATTATGAAAAGTAAAAAAAGTTACGATGTCAAAAAAATGCGTGGAAAAAAAACTGGTAAAAAAAATTGCAAATGAAGGTTTTTTTTTGTTTTAAATAAACAATCGTAGTTGAATTGGATTGTTTGTTTATTTTAAAATAAAAATCCACTGGACCACTACGTTAATTGCGAAATCACGTTGAAAATTATTTTATTTAAACTAATTTCAAAAATGGTGCTTAAAAGGTTGTGTGAGTTATTTTTAGTTTGATTATCCGCCGAAAAAAATTAGTTCCCAGGGGAAATAACTCAAATCGATGTCGGTAAAAACAAATTAAATTAAATATAATAAAATAAAATACGCATCAAGTGCGCTGAAAGCCAAACCACAACGTAATATTAGGAAAATAAACAAATATTTTACTTGTTTGAAATTTATCACAAATATATTTCAGAGGTATACTCCATCTTCAGTGTTTTGTTTTGTTTCTTTTTTTCTTTTTCTTCTTTCTTGCCATGTTGTAAAGTTGGAGAATGAAGTCTGTTTGTAAAGAGCCGCGCGTTGTACCTAGTGACTGTATTTTGAAATGTTTGAACTGTGTGTAGGCAACGCGAGAATATCGTTAAGGACGAGCGTTCATATAGAAACGTTATTTTACTTTGAATAAAACAAAATACGCATCAAGTGCGCTTGAAAGCCAAATCACAACGTAATATTAGGAAAATAAACAAATATTTTACTTGTTTAAAATTTATAACAACTATATTTCAGAGGTATACTCCATCTTCAGTGTGGTGTTTTGTTTCTTTTTTTCTTTTTCTTTGTCCATACCATGTTGTAAAGTTGGAGAAAGAAGTCTGTTTCTAAAGAGATGCGCGTTGTGTCTGGCGGCTGTATTTTTAAATGTTTAAACTGTGCATACAATATGGCAAGAATGAGAAAGAAAAGAAAAAGAAACAAAACAACATACTGAAGATGGAGTATACTTCTGAAATATATTTGTGATGAAATTACAATAAGTAAAAAATATTTGTTTATTTTCCTAATATTACGTTGTGATTTGGCTTTCAAGCGTACTTGATGCATATTTTATATATTCAAATTTAAACAACGTTTCTATATGAACTCTCATCCTTGACGTTAAATGAAATATGTTATCATTATAAATCAAATTTAAATAAAAAACTTAAATAATAGAACACTTAAAACAATTCTCTCATTATAAACAATAACTAACACACCGCTATTTAATAAAATCGATTTTCCTTAGTGTAATATACAAATCAGGTCACCTCTTAATCGTATATTTTGCAAGAATCATACAATATATAGGAATGAATGAAATAATAAAATAATGGGTCTTTTGTATATATTAATCAAAGTGTGGACAAACAAACAAAACAAACAAAGAAAGAGACAGGAATACGAATATATATATATATATATATATATATATATATATATATATATATAGAGAGAGAGAGAGAGAGATATGTGTGTACAAACTTAAATCACTCGCCACTTGAAGCAACACTGAAGAGTTTTATGCAAGAATGTCTGCGTATAGACAATTTTACTCTCCAATCATTAGGTGAGCTCTCTAGTAAAGAAAAATTAGTGTATATTAAAGCAAAAAAAAAAAAAATGAGTGTATATTAGAGGGAAAAAATGGAACTCTTGAAATTAAGAAAATTAATAATTCGAAATTCGACATCTGCAAGCAAAACTGCAGGCAACAAATGTGGACACATAAATTAACCAACACGTTATAGCCATCGACTTTCGAACGGTTTAAATTCGTGTTTCGACAAACGTGAGTTATCGCAAAATGAATGCCAGATCATTAAACACACACAGAGTATTTAGTTGATTCGTTCTGGGGCCCATCAATAATTTCAGATGCACGAGTTCTAACTAAACATTTTTTTATGTAGAGAAAATCCAACTGATAACACCAGGTCTGTTATTGAAAACAAAACAATGTTGAATTGGAGATTTTCCAGTTTGTTGCCTTATCTTCGTAAGATAAACACAATTTTACACATTGTCCATATTTTATTTATTTGACTCCCCGCGAGGGCAAAGCTACAATATTAATCAGTGTAAGATATAGCAAAGAGAAACTTGCCTCCCATACGAGATGAAAGTGCAACACAAGGTCAACTTTAACCTATTATCGCTCACGGTCTTTGTTTTAAGAGCAGAAGGATTACAGAATAAAGTGGTCGACCATAGTCAAGAACGATCGGAAAGCTTCTTTTATTTAGATACTAGTGGAGGTGGCTGGCGTTGCCCGGATGTTTGTAGGTGTAAAAGAAAAAAAGTTTTGGTAGGTAGGTAGGTAGGTAGGCTCAAACATGAAGGCTTGTGGCGAAGGCGGAAAAAAGGCGTGATAACTTATCTCGACGCTACGAAGTGAGAATGGTTGAAATTAAATGATTAAAAATTAATTGACAGGTGCGTAAATTTAATGAAGTCAAACATCACGCCATAGGGAATGAAATCCCGCACTAAACTTTAGCTGCAAGCCAGTTTCTGCGTATTTCTTTGTATCCCCGCTCCCAAGATGTTGGGGGAAAACCAGCTCCCCCATAAAAAGGGGAATGTCCAAATGAATAGCAATTGTCTGATATGACGGACTTTGATCGCATTGATTAAAGTTAATTTCTTTCTGGACGTCAATGGAACATTTTCAGTTTCGTTTTTTTTTTATACGGAAAAACCAACTAATCATGCGGATAGCAGGAAATACCGCGAAAATAGCGTGTAAAAGTCGCTCAAATAAAAGCTAGCCACGACCTCCTTTCGTAAATCGTAGATATTATAATCTAGGGAGTATATAAAAAGTTCGAAGAAACGGTACCCCCCCCACAAGCATCCCCCAAAGACTTTGCCGAACATACAAAAAATGTGCACACACTAACACACATTTTGCCTTTTATATATATATATATAGACTACACCAAGGTGTAAGGAGGGCACGATTTCATCTCAGGGCTACGCATATTAACTTGACCCTCATCTGCTGAATGGTTAACAATGCGTTTGACTGAACGACGATTGAACTCTAACTCTTACTTAAACTCTGGTCTCCCAGGTTATTAGATAACACTTTTACTGTAATAGAGTGCGCACGCGCGTATGCAAATGCACGCGAAATGCAAAATGACGTCACCGTGAAGATAAATATGGAATGGAAACGGCACCAATCCTATGCGGGGTTTAACCGGCTTCCTCCAAAGGAATAAGCTCCATGGGAGTATGAAATTCACAAGCGCTCCCCAGTCGCATATATTTTCCCCGTTAGGGGAGATAACGATGTTACTTTTTTTCAACTCTTGCAGGGAGGGGGTCGACATCCTCTTACATACAGCGCCTGGAATTCCCAAATTGGTCACCCATTTGTTACTGATCAGGCTCAACACTGCTTAACTTATTTCCCGATCGTTTTATTCGTAAATATTGATTGTTTTGTTTTCAATAATAGACAGACCTGGTGTTGTCAGTTGGATTTTCTCTACATAAAAAAAATAAAATGCAAATGACCTACCGAGAACAGGTGTGTCAAGGTGATTATACCGTAAGGATAAAAAAAAAAGTATATAAAAAAGAGCGTGTGCAACAGAGAGGAGCACGTTCGAGAGCACGTCAGAGAAGACGATCATGTTAGAGACGCGGATGGCCTTTGAGAGGATAGGCATCAAATAAGACGAACACGTTCTTTATCAAAGAAAAAATCATTAATTCCCTTCTGTTCCTTGCAACGTACTCTGCTGCAAAGTGTTGGGGCCTACGTGTGTAAACGTGTGTAACGGTATACAACTACATGCGGGTTTCGTACGTGTTACGTTATCAGCATATCGGTACAATAAGAGAAAGCCGAATTTTCTCTATTCTTTTGCGAAGTGCTATACATTATCGCTAACGACCCCGGTGGTTTTCTTACTAAAAATCTCATACCACGAAAGTGAAGCATATATACTAATTCAGCAAATTATTTCTATAATATGACTATAAATACATACGTGTGCAACAGGCAGGGGAGCACGTTCTATAGCACGTTCGAAACGACGTTCAAGAGGACAGGCGTTAGAGATGATCACGTTAGATATGGGTGACGTCACAACCGTAACAAGAAGTCACGCGCGGCGGAAGAATGGGGAAATGTACTTGTTAAAAAAAAAAGGTTATTCTTTGTTTTGATATGCTTCGCGACACAAGCTGCATACAACGTGTGGATTACGTGTGTAATTACAATTATGCCAAGTTGGTTGGTTCAACTAGGAAGGATAATTTATCATATTTCAATAATATCTGCATTTTTCATAAATAGTAGAGTGTCTTCCAAATACAGCATATCCCAAAATTAACAACCCTTTTTTATATTTATTTATATTAGACTAGCTTTGCCAGTCATAAAATACGCTTAAATATGATATTTTAATTTGTTCAGATTTCATATATATTATTATAGAGTCGTGATTTCTAAAGTAAAAAAGAAAAGAAAAGAAAAGCTATATCGAAACCAAAACTGAAGCATTCAAAGCTGGTGACGTTACCACTGTACCAACGCGACATGTATGTGAACTGTTTAAAAATTAAAAATTAAAAATAAACTAAGATGAATGTATAAACTGTATAAAAAAATTTTCAACTTTGCCCCATTTTTGTCCCCTTAAAACAATTTTAACTCATTAAAAAACGGTCCGTAAAAACCCCTATCATTTGAGGCCCTTAGCGCCGCTCTGCGACTTTTAGTTTGGGAGGAGATAGACTTTGGAAATATGGAGACAGACCGACAGACAGACATATAGTCTTTTAGATATTAGATGATTAATTTTGTGACTTCCTGTATTTCATTCGCACTCTGATGCATATTGGCAGCATTGATGAACCAGTTTCCGGTATTCCGGTATACTGAGGCGATCAGAGTAAAAAGATCCAATTGTTTCATCATTTTTTACAAGGGAGTCACCACTTATCAAGGTCCGAAAGCCACTCGATAATAAGGGTTAATGAATGTAAGGTTGTAGTGGTCGTTACTGGTGTAAATTGGGTAGAAATTAATTATTTAAGGGGTCGGTCCAACAAGAATTTGTTTACATTGGATTTGAAGGCTACGATATTGTAGTTGGCCGGGAAACAGGCCAGTGGAACAGACGGGCAGTTCTAGAAAAGAAGAAATATGCGTTTCGATTTAGGCAGAGATAAAGTGGGGGAAATTGTTGATAGTCATTGTAACACTATAGATTGGAGCTCAGACGAGCACTTGTATACAAACTTTTTTTGCTAATATTTTTTATAACCAACCCATATTTTTTTAATAAAACATAAACGAATACTCCAAGTATGCTATAAAATGGGATAGATCTTCGGTTACCTACTGGGAATTCCTAAGTACTCTTTGCAAATATCTTAAAAAAAAATTCCCAACCGGTCACACTTTCGCTGTAAGTTGCAAAATCATGGGACTATTTCTTCACATTGTCGTCTGCTGAATTGGTTGAGCGTTTCGCCATATTCTAGCGATTTAAATAAGCTGCCGGAATATGCTGAGGCAACATTCACAAATAAAAGCGCGTTGTTCTCTGCATTTTAGCTAGACATACTAATAGATATTTGTCCGTCAAGTAAAGTATCCGCACGTGGTCTCTCAGCGGTAGTATTTTGAAATGCCGGAATGGTGTGAGTCCCGTTATAGACGGGTTGATATAATTTGAATAAAATAAATACGCATCACAACGCATAATTACGAAAATAAACAACGCGATATTACGAAATACAGACACACACACACACACACACACACACACACACACACACGCGCGCGCGTGTGTGTGTGTGTGTGTGTGTGTGTGTGTGTGTGTGTTATTAATAGTTGAAAAGAAACACTTTAAAAAAATTAAACATAGCGGTTTTGTATGTAAGAGAATGGTTCGTTTTAATTTTTTTTTTTTCTAAAATTTTTATTTACAACAATCAAAAAGTATACAGAATAATCTGTGACTCGGGCTAGGAGTAGCAGTTTCGTGAATTATTCATTTACATCTGAGAAAGGCGGGAACGATGTCATTAGGTTACTATAAAATGAAACTATCACCCAGAATGCTTATATTTATTTGTATTTGGACTTAAAAAAAAATTGTCTGAATGAAGAAATAAACGGTAGAGTTTGTAATTGTAAATAGATCACTGATTACCCCCAAAATCAAAACTGCGGGCTGATTAGATTTAATTAAATTATTTTCGGTTCAACGAGATTGACTTGATTTTATGCGACCGCACGAAATCTTCACACCTGACCACGAAGATAAAACAAAAAAGATTTCTGACGGATAAAAAGAGATTGCGACTATTTATACAGCGAATTATTCAACATGTCAACTTAGAATGAATTACGTTATTACGTTTTCTTTTTTATTTCATGCATGCACATGAATTTTATAAGTAGATATAATATTTTATGTACGGTTTTCTTCCAAATATACTCAATACTTGAGGAGAGCTGTGTAAGTAAGTATGAAAAAAATATGTGACAAACCATATATATATATATTCTATATATATATATATATATATATATATATATATATATATATATTCTATATATATATATATATATATATATATATATATATTCTATATATATATATATATATATATATATATATATATCGAATAATAACAATTTTGTATATCTTCTTTACAGATTAAAAAATTTGTTTTTTTCAATTTCAAGATTTTTACTTTATATATATATATATATATATATATATGTATATATACATATATATATATAGTGTGAGTGCCTGTGTGTACGTATATATATATATATATATATATATATATATATATGTATATATACATATATATATATAGTGTGAGTGCCTGTGTGTACGTATATATATATATACATATATATATATATATATATATATATATATATATATATATATATATATATTGAGCCTTCCTTTGGATGTCTTTGGTTTGTTGGTTGGTTGTTTTTGTTTTACGGCATATCAACCCTTTTCAGGGTATTTAATGCCGAATCCAGTTATTTTGAAGAAAAAGTTTTTTATCGATTATATATATATTTTTTTTCAAGTCGATTTCTATTCAACCCATAGTTGGGACCCTAACAGGTACTACCACTCTGGATCAGAGTGGACCTGGGAGCAATGCCAATTAAAAGGTAGCTCCACATTCCCCAAAACCCGCAAGCTGGGGCCTCACCGTCGGATATAGTTTAAGGTCATATCCAGGACCCTGGGTGTGTTTACTTTTCCTTAAGTTCATTACAACACAATAAAAACTCCTAGAAGCATAGCCAGTGTCTCTGCTAATGCCAGACGTCTTATGTCTGGAACGGAACAATTCAGCAATAACCATTTTATGGTTAAATTCTACAACAACTCGTTTCTTTCTGATTATTTTTGGGTGACTAATCTGGAGCACAAACTCTAAAGAGTACAATTACATTTCGGAATGATAACGCCATTAAAAAAAAAACTAAATGGATTGAAATTACTGCCAATTTATCGTTTACACATTGGAAACACCAATTAAGCAATATTTTCTGAGTTTCGATTTCTTCTTAAGGCCCCTTTAGCTAAACCGTTAAATTTTAAATATTATTTAGAATGGAAATCACGGACGAAATAGATTATGATCGAAAGTAGATTAAGGCTTCCAGATATAAGGTTTAGTATTATAATATTTAACATTAAATATAAACGTGAAGTAGAACTGTTAATTATTCACTAGCTCAGAACGATCATTTTAAATAGTTTATGCGATAACAAGGTTTCACTATTGGCTAAGATATTTTAATGCCAAACTTTATTTTACTGTACAGTTCTATCACGGTTTGAAGATAAATAAAATGGTAATATTATAATCGCTGCCACAGATCTTAAGACATTTCATGAGCCCAAATTCTTTCTCGACATATGATAGACTAGCCTGAGTGCCCGGCGTTTGGAGGTGTGTGTTGAACAAAAATAAAATGTAGTAATAGGCAGGAAGGCAGGCTCGAACCCGTACCGCGAAGGAGGAATAGAACATGTAAAAAAAAAGTGATGTCTTTGCCGTTGCGTCCATCGTCAAACTGGAAGTTGCGAAGGTTTAAATTAAGGCTAGTTAATCGAAAAAAAGGG